>NW_027192665.1:600173-900260 GCF_949987515.2 Delphinus delphis | reverse complement strand
TGGTTGGCCAAAAAGGGCGTATGCGTTTTTTCCTGAATATATTCAGGAAAAAACGCATACGCCCTTTTTGGCCAAGTGCATCATTGTGGACGTTCTGCCTCTTTTCCTATGCTTTCAATGCAATTCCAGTCTACCTCCTGAAATCGGTTTCCTGCAATTCTGCCCTGCTTTCAAGTCCTCTTGGCAGCCTTACTTCAGTCTATTTTTGGACGATAGCTGTCATTTATAACTCTGCAGGTTTGTGAATTACAGTGCCCCTGAGCTCCTTTCTTCAACTCGCTTTCTTGTGACCTTGCCGCAACACCGCAGGATGGCTTCAGGCCCTAATCTGGTTCCGGCACGGCACGCTGAGCCTTTGGTTATTTCCTCTTCCTGGTGGGAAATGAGAGTTAAATTTGCCCGTCCAGACACCTCCAGCTAGTCTCTCATTGGTTCTCGCTATTCCTGTTCATCTTCCGCAGAAATTGCAAACTGGGCCAAACAGGAGGTTAAAGGCGCTGACTCTCCAAGTGGGGAGAGTGTTAGTAAAGCGTCTGGAATGTTGCACCCGAGTACCAGGGGAGGAAAACTGAGACATATTTGAACACGTCTCCCGTTCACATGGTTGATCATACTTGGGTTCCACATGCATGTTTTAGCTGAAGGAAGAATACCTTAAACCTGGCAGAGTTAAGACCCGTGTAATGGGTACCATGCAATATGACTTCAAAGGGTCTTCATTTGCTCACCGAACCTCTCCACTCCTATCACTGCTGCGTTTATGCCCCTGTACACATGCTTGATTCTCTTTCGGAGACATAGCAATCCATAGGTTTTAAGATACTTACTAGTCAGGTACATTCTTAGGCGTTTAATATGCGGTGTTGAGTCCATTTCGTTGAGCAAGGAGTAGCTCTTGTCTATTCCATATTTGACTTAAGGAACTTTATCTGTGCTCATTTCAATCTCTGGTTTTATGCAGCACCCCAACTCACCTTTACCCTTAAGCAAGCATAAGTTGGTTTTCTAAATTTGAGACCCTGTTCTGTTCTGTAATTCAGTTCCTGTGTAGCCAAGTTTACATTCCGTGTATTACTGATATCTTATGATGTTTCTTTTTCTGTGTGACTTACTTCAGTTAGAATCATCATACCTGAATCCACTCATTGTGCTGCTAAGGGCCTGATGACACAGATTTCATTGCTGAGTGATATTGCTTTGTAAGTAAATACCACAACTTCTTTATCCATTTTTCACTTTCTGCGATGTTGAACTTGTACTGTAAACGAGGTTCTTGTAAATAGAGCCGTTCCAAACTTTGGGGTGGCTGTGTCTTTTTGATTTTAATTTCCCTAAGCTATAGGACCATAAGTGGAAGTGCCCTAGGTTCTGTTGCTTTGTTTTTTAGATGTTTCAGGAAACACCATACACTTCTCCCGAGTGGTTGTTGGCAATTTACATCCCGCCCATCAGCATAACAAGGCTCCCAGTTCTCCATGGCCTGTCCTGCCTTTCTGGATTTTACACTTTTTTCAGATGGCCCTTTTGACCGGGGGGAAGTGAGACTTCATTGTAGTGCAGATTTCCTTTGCAAGCTTGCTTGGTTGGCCAAAAAGGGCGTATGCGTTTTTTCCTGAATATATTCAGGAAAAAACGCATACGCCCTTTTTGGCCAAGTGCATCATTGTGGACGTTCTGCCTCTTTTCCTATGCTTTCAATGCAATTCCAGTCTACCTCCTGAAATCGGTTTCCTGCAATTCTGCCCTGCTTTCAAGTCCTCTTGGCAGCCTTACTTCAGTCTATTTTTGGACGATAGCTGTCATTTATAACTCTGCAGGTTTGTGAATTACAGTGCCCCTGAGCTCCTTTCTTCAACTCGCTTTCTTGTGACCTTGCCGCAACACCGCAGGATGGCTTCAGGCCCTAATCTGGTTCCGGCACGGCACGCTGAGCCTTTGGTTATTTCCTCTTCCTGGTGGGAAATGAGAGTTAAATTTGCCCGTCCAGACACCTCCAGCTAGTCTCTCATTGGTTCTCGCTATTCCTGTTCATCTTCCGCAGAAATTGCAAACTGGGCCAAACAGGAGGTTAAAGGCGCTGACTCTCCAAGTGGGGAGAGTGTTAGTAAAGCGTCTGGAATGTTGCACCCGAGTACCAGGGGAGGAAAACTGAGACATATTTGAACACGTCTCCCGTTCACATGGTTGATCATACTTGGGTTCCACATGCATGTTTTAGCTGAAGGAAGAATACCTTAAACCTGGCAGAGTTAAGACCCGTGTAATGGGTACCATGCAATATGACTTCAAAGGGTCTTCATTTGCTCACCGAACCTCTCCACTCCTATCACTGCTGCGTTTATGCCCCTGTACACATGCTTGATTCTCTTTCGGAGACATAGCAATCCATAGGTTTTAAGATACTTACTAGTCAGGTACATTCTTAGGCGTTTAATATGCGGTGTTGAGTCCATTTCGTTGAGCAAGGAGTAGCTCTTGTCTATTCCATATTTGACTTAAGGAACTTTATCTGTGCTCATTTCAATCTCTGGTTTTATGCAGCACCCCAACTCACCTTTACCCTTAAGCAAGCATAAGTTGGTTTTCTAAATTTGAGACCCTGTTCTGTTCTGTAATTCAGTTCCTGTGTAGCCAAGTTTACATTCCGTGTATTACTGATATCTTATGATGTTTCTTTTTCTGTGTGACTTACTTCAGTTAGAATCATCATACCTGAATCCACTCATTGTGCTGCTAAGGGCCTGATGACACAGATTTCATTGCTGAGTGATATTGCTTTGTAAGTAAATACCACAACTTCTTTATCCATTTTTCACTTTCTGCGATGTTGAACTTGTACTGTAAACGAGGTTCTTGTAAACAGAGCCGTTCCAAACTTTGGGGTGGCTGTGTCTTTTTGATTTTAATTTCCCTAAGCTATAGGACCATAAGTGGAAGTGCCCTAGGTTCTGTTGCTTTGTTTTTTAGATGTTTCAGGAAACACCATACACTTCTCCCGAGTGGTTGTTGGCAATTTACATCCCGCCCATCAGCATAACAAGGCTCCCAGTTCTCCATGGCCTGTCCTGCCTTTCTGGATTTTACACTTTTTTCAGATGGCCCTTTTGACCGGGGGGAAGTGAGACTTCATTGTAGTGCAGATTTCCTTTGCAAGCTTGCTTGGTTGGCCAAAAAGGGCGTATGCGTTTTTTCCTGAATATATTCAGGAAAAAACGCATACGCCCTTTTTGGCCAAGTGCATCATTGTGGACGTTCTGCCTCTTTTCCTATGCTTTCAATGCAATTCCAGTCTACCTCCTGAAATCGGTTTCCTGCAATTCTGCCCCGCTTTCAAGTCCTCTTGGCAGCCTTACTTCAGTCTATTTTTGGACGATAGCTGTCATTTATAACTCTGCAGGTTTGTGAATTACAGTGCCCCTGAGCTCCTTTCTTCAACTCGCTTTCTTGTGACCTGGCCGCAACACCGCAGGATGGCTTCAGGCCCTAATCTGGTTCCGGTACGGCACGCTGAGCCTTTGGTTATTTCCTCTTCCTGGTGGGAAATGAGAGTTAAATTTGCCCGTCCAGACACCTCCAGCTAGCCTCTCATTGGTTCTCGCTATTCCTGTTCATCTTCCGCAGAAATTCCAAACTGGGCCAAACAGGAGGTTAAAGGCGCTGACTCTCCAAGTGGGGAGAGTGTTAGTAAAGCGTCTGGAATGTTGCACCCGAGTACCAGGGGAGGAAAACTGAGACATATTTGAACACGTCTCCCGTTCACATGGTTGATCATACTTGGGTTCCACATGCATGTTTTAGCTGAAGGAAGAATACCTTAAACCTGGAGAGTTGAGACCCGTGTAATGGGTACCATGCAATATGACTTCAAAGGGTCTTCATTTGCCCACCGAACCTCTCCAATCCTATCACTGCTGCGTTTATGCCCCTGTACACATGCTTGATTCTCTTTTGGAGACATAGCAATCCATAGGTTTTACGATACTTACTAGTCAGGTACATTCTTAGGCGTTTAATATGCGGTGTTGAGTCCATTTCGTTGAGCAAGGAGTAGCTCTTGTCTATTCCATATTTGACTTAAGGAACTTTATCTGTGCTCATTTCAATCTCTGGTTTTATGCAGCACCCCAACTCACCTTTACCCTTAAGCAAGCATAAGTTGTTTTTCTAAATTTGAGACCCTGTTCTGTTCTGTAATTCAGTTCCTGTGTAGCCAAGTTTCCATTCTGTGTATTACTGATATCTTATGATGTTTCTTTTTCTGTGTGACTTATTTCAGTTAGAATCATCATACCTGAATCCACTCATTGTGCTGCTAAGGGCCTGATGACATAGATTTCATTGCTGAGTGATATTGCTTTGTAAGTGAATACCACAACTTCTTTATCCATTTTTCACTTTCTGCGATGTTGAACTTGTACTGTAAACGAGGTTCTTGTAAACAGAGCCGTTCCAAACCTTGGGGTGGCTGTGTCTTTTGGATTTTAATTTCCCTAAGCTATAGGACCATAAGTGGAAGTGCCCTAGGCTCTGTTGCTTTGTTTTTTAGATGTTTCAGGAAACACCATACACTTCTCCCAAGTGTCTGTTGGCAATTTACATCCCGCCCATCAGCATAACAAGGCTCCCAGTTCTCCATAGCCTGTTGCCTTTCTGGATTTTACACTTTTTTCAGATGGCCCTTTTGACCGGGGGGAAGTGAGACTTCATTGTAGTTCAGATTTCCTTTGCAAGCTTGCTTGGTTGGCCAAAAAGGGCGTATGCGTTTTTTCCTGAATATATTCAGGAAAAAACGCATACGCCCTTTTTGGTCAAGTGCATCATTGTGGACGTTCTGACTCTTTTCCTATGCTTTCAATGCAATTCCAGTCTACCTCCTGAAATCGGTTTCCTGCAATTCTGCCCCGCATTCAAGTCCTCTTGGCAGCCTTACTTCAGTCTATTTTTGGACGATAGCTGTCATTTATAACTCTGCAGGTTTGTGAATTACAGTGCCCCTGAGCTCCTTTCTTCAACTCGCTTTCTTGTGACCTGGCCGCAGCACCGCAGGATGGCTTCAGGCCCTAATCTGGTTCCGGCCCGGCATGCTGAGCCTTTGGTTAATTCCTCTTCCTGGTGGGAAATGAGAGTTAAATTTGCCCGTCCAGACACCTCCAGCTAGCCTCTCATTGGTTCTCGCTATTCCTGTTCATCTTCCGCAGAAATTGCAAACTGGGCCAAACAGGAGGTTAAAGGCGCTGACTCTCCAAGTGGGGAGAGTGTTAGTAAAGCGTCTGGAATGTTGCACCCGAGTACCAGGGGAGGAAAACTGAGACATATTTGAACACGTCTCCCGTTCACATGGTTGATCATACTTGGGTTCCACATGCATGTTTTAGCTGAAGGAAGAATACCTTAAACCTGGAGAGTTGAGACCCGTGTAATGGGTACCATGCAATATGACTTCAAAGGGTCTTCATTTGCCCACCGAACCTCTCCAATCCTATCACTGCTGCGTTTTTGCCCCTGTACACATGCTTGATTCTCTTTTGGAGACATAGCAATCCATAGGTTTTACGATACTTACTAGTCAGGTACATTCTTAGGCGTTTAATATGCGGTGTTGAGTCCATTTCGTTGAGCAAGGAGTAGCTCTTGTCTATTTCATATTTGACTTAAGGAACTTTATCTGTGCTCATTTCAATCTCTGGTTTTATGCAGCACCCCAACTCACCTTTACCCTTAAGCAAGCATAAGTTGTTTTTCTAAATTTGAGACCCTGTTCTGTTCTGTAATTCAGTTCCTGTGTAGCCAAGTTTCCATTCCGTGTATTACTGATATCTTATGATGTTTCTTTTTCTGTGTGACTTATTTCAGTTAGAATCATCATACCTGAATCCACTCATTGTGCTGCTAAGGGCCTGATGACATAGATTTCATTGCTGAGTGATATTGCTTTGTAAGTGAATACCACAACTTCTTTATCCATTTTTCACTTTCTGCGATGTTGAACTTGTACTGTAAACGAGGTTCTTGTAAACAGAGCCGTTCCAAACTTTGGGGTGGCTGTGTCTTTTTGATTTTAATTTCCCTAAGCTATAGGACCATAAGTGGAAGTGCCCTAGGCTCTGTTGCTTTGTTTTTTAGATGTTTCAGGAAACACCATACACTTCTCCCAAGTGTCTGTTGGCAATTTACATCCCGCCCATCAGCATAACAAGGCTCCCAGTTCTCCATAGCCTGTTGCCTTTCTGGATTTTACACTTTTTTCAGATGGCCCTTTTGACCGGGGGGAAGTGAGACTTCATTGTAGTGCAGATTTCCTTTGCAAGCTTGCTTGGTTGGCCAAAAAGGGCGTATGCGTTTTTTCCTGAATATATTCAGGAAAAAACGCATACGCCCTTTTTGGCCAAGTGCATCATTGTGGACGTTCTGCCTCTTTTCCTATGCTTTCAATGCAATTCCAGTCTACCTCCTGAAATCGGTTTCCTGCAATTCTGCCCCGCTTTCAAGTCCTCTTGGCAGCCTTACTTCAGTCTATTTTTGGACGATAGCTGTCATTTATAACTCTGCAGGTTTGTGAATTACAGTGCCCCTGAGCTCCTTTCTTCAACTCGCTTTCTTGTGACCTGGCCGCAACACCGCAGGATGGCTTCAGGCCCTAATCTGGTTCCGGCCCGGCACTCTGAGCCTTTGGTTAATTCCTCTTCCTGGTGGGAAATGAGAGTTAAATTTGCCCGTCCAGACACCTCCAGCTAGCCTCTCATTGGTTCTCGCTATTCCTGTTCATCTTCCGCAGAAATTGCAAACTGGGCCAAACAGGAGGTTAAAGGCGCTGACTCTCCAAGTGGGGAGAGTGTTAGTAAAGCGTCTGGAATGTTGCACCCGAGTACCAGGGGAGGAAAACTGAGACATATTTGAACACATCTCCCATTCACATGGTTGATCATACTTGGGTTCCACATGCATGTTTTAGCTGAAGGAAGAATACCTTAAACCTGGAGAGTTGAGACCCGTGTAATGGGTACCATGCAATATGACTTCAAAGGGTCTTCATTTGCTCACCGAACCTCTCCAATCCTATCACTGCTGCGTTTATGCCCCTGTACACATGCTTGATTCTCTTTTGGAGACATAGCAATCCATAGGTTTTACGATACTTACTAGTCAGGTACATTCTTAGGCGTTTAATATGCAGTGTTGAGTCCATTTCGTTGAGCAAGGAGTAGCTCTTGTCTATTTCATATTTGACTTAAGGAACTTTATCTGTGCTCATTTCAATCTCTGGTTTTATGCAGCACCCCAACTCACCTTTACCCTTAAGCAAGCATAAGTTGTTTTTCTAAATTTGAGACCCTGTTCTGTTCTGTAATTCAGTTCCTGTGTAGCCAAGTTTCCATTCCGTGTATTACTGATATCTTATGATGTTTCTTTTTCTGTGTGACTTATTTCAGTTAGAATCATCATACCTGAATCCACTCATTGTGCTGCTAAGGGCCTGATGACATAGATTTCATTGCTGAGTGATATTGCTTTGTAAGTGAATACCACAACTTCTTTATCCATTTTTCACTTTCTGCGATGTTGAACTTGTACTGTAAACGAGGTTCTTGTAAACAGAGCCGTTCCAAACTTTGGGGTGGCTGTGTCTTTTTGATTTTAATTTCCCTAAGCTATAGGACCATAAGTGGAAGTGCCCTAGGCTCTGTTGCTTTGTTTTTTAGATGTTTCAGGAAACACCATACACTTCTCCCAAGTGTCTGTTGGCAATTTACATCCCGCCCATCAGCATAACAAGGCTCCCAGTTCTCCATGGCCTGTCCTGCCTTTCTGGATTTTACACTTTTTTCAGATGGCCCTTTTGACCGGGGGGAAGTGAGACTTCATTGTAGTGCAGATTTCCTTTGCAAGCTTGCTTGGTTGGCCAAAAAGGGCGTATGCGTTTTTTCCTGAATATATTCAGGAAAAAACGCATACGCCCTTTTTGGCCAAGTGCATCATTGTGGACGTTCTGCCTCTTTTCCTATGCTTTCAATGCAATTCCAGTCTACCTCCTGAAATCGGTTTCCTGCAATGCTGCCCCGCTTTCAAGTCCTCTTGGCAGCCTTACTTCAGTCTATTTTTGGACGATAGCTGTCATTTATAACTCTGCAGGTTTGTGAATTACAGTGCCCCTGAGCTCCTTTCTTCAACTTGCTTTCTTGTGACCTGGCCGCAACACCGCAGGATGGCTTCAGGCCCTAATCTGGTTCCGGCACGGCATGCTGAGCCTTTGGTTATTTCCTCTTCCTGGTGGGAAATGAGAGTTAAATTTGCCCGTCCAGACACCTTCAGCTAGCCTCTCATTGGTTCTCGCTATTCCTGTTCATCTTCCGCAGAAATTGCAAACTGGGCCAAACAGGAGGTTAAAGGCGCTGACTCTCCAAGTGGGGAGAGTGTTAGTAAAGCGTCTGGAATGTTGCACCCGAGTACCAGGGGAGGAAAACTGAGACATATTTGAACACGTCTCCCGTTCACATGGTTGATCATACTTGGGTTCCACATGCATGTTTTAGCTGAAGGAAGAATACCTTAAACCTGGAGAGTTGAGACCCGTGTAATGGGTACCATGCAATATGACTTCAAAGGGTCTTCATTTGCTCACCGAACCTCTCCAATCCTATCACTGCTGCGTTTATGCCCCTGTACACATGCTTGATTCTCTTTCGGAGACATAGCAATCCATAGGTTGTACGATACTTAGTAGTCAGGTACATTCTTAGGCATTTAATATGCGGTGTTGAGTCCATTTCGTTGAGCAAGGAGTAGCTCTTGTCTATTCCATATTTGACTTAAGGAACTTTATCTGTGCTCATTTCAATCTCTGGTTTTATGCAGCACCCCAACTCACCTTTACCCTTAAGCAAGCATAAGTTGTTTTTCTAAATTTGAGACCCTGTTCTGTTCTGTAATTCAGTTCCTGTGTAGCCAAGTTTCCATTCCGTGTATTACTGATATCTTATGATGTTTCTTTTTCTGTGTGACTTATTTCAGTTAGAATCATCATACCTGAATCCACTCATTGTGCTGCTAAGGGCCTGATGACATAGATTTCATTGCTGAGTGATATTGCTTTGTAAGTGAATACCACAACTTCTTTATCCATTTTTCACTTTCTGCGATGTTGAACTTGTACTGTAAACGAGGTTCTTGTAAACAGAGGCGTCCCAAACTTTGGGGTGGCTGTGTCTTTTTGATTTTAATTTCCCTAAGCTATAGGACCATAAGTGGCAGTGCCCTAGGCTCTGTTGCTTTGTTTTTTAGATGTTTCAGGAAACACCATACACTTCTCCCGAGTGTCTGTTGGCAATTTACATCCCGCCCATCAGCATAACAAGGCTCCCAGTTCTCCATGGCCTGTCCTGCCTTTCTGGATTTTACACTTTTTTCAGATGGCCCTTTTGACCGGGGGGAAGTGAGACTTCATTGTAGTGCAGATTTCCTTTGCAAGCTTGCTTGGTTGGCCAAAAAGGGCGTATGCGTTTTTTCCTGAATATATTCAGGAAAAAACGCATACGCCCTTTTTGGCCAAGTGCATCATTGTGGACGTTCTGCCTCTTTTCCTATGCTTTCAATGCAATTCCAGTCTACCTCCTGAAATCGGTTTCCTGCAATTCTGCCCCGCTTTCAAGTCCTCTTGGCAGCCTTACTTCAGTCTATTTTTGGACGATAGCTGTCATTTATAACTCTGCAGGTTTGTGAATTACAGTGCCCCTGAGCTCCTTTCTTCAACTCGCTTTCTTGTGACCTGGCCGCAACACCGCAGGATGGCTTCAGGCCCTAATCTGGTTCCGGCCCGGCACGCTGAGCCTTTGGTTATTTCCTCTTCCTGGTGGGAAATGAGAGTTAAATTTGCCCGTCCAGACACCTCCAGCTAGCCTCTCATTGGTTCTCGCTATTCCTGTTCATCTTCCGCAGAAATTGCAAACTGGGCCAAACAGGAGGTTAAAGGAACTGACTCTCCAAGTGGGGAGAGTGTTAGTAAAGCATCTGGAATGTTGCACCCGAGTACCAGGGGAGGAAAACTGAGACATATTTGAACATGTCTCCCGATCACATGGTTGATCATACTCTAGGTTCCACATGCATGTTTTAGCTGAAGGAAGAATACCTTAAACCTGGGTAGTTGAAACCCGTGGAATGGGTACCATGCAATATGACTTCAAAGGGTCTTCATTTGCTCACCGAACCTCTCCAATCCTATCACTGCTGTGTTTATGCCCCTGTACACATGCTTGATTCTCTTTCGGAGACATAGCAATCCATAGGTTTTAAGATACTTACAAGTCAGGTACATTCTTAGGCGTTTAATATGCGGTGTTGAGTCCATTTCGTTGAGCAAGGAGTAGCTCTTGTCTATTCCATATTTGGCTTAAGGAACTTTATCTGTGCTCATTTCAATCTCTGGTTTTATGCAGCACCCCAACTCACCTTTACCCTTAAGCAAGCATAAGTTGGTTTTCTAAATTTGAGACCCTGTTCTGTTCTGTAATTCAGTTCCTGTGTAGCCAAGTTTCCATTCCGTGTATTACTGATATCTTATGATGTTTCTTTTTCTGTGTGACTTATTTCAGTTAGAATCATCATACCTGAATCCACTCATTGTGATGCTAAGGGCCTGATGACATAGATTTCATTGCTGAGTGATATTGCTTTGTAAGTGAATACCACAACTTCTTTATCCATTTTTCACTTTCTGCGATGTTGAACTTGTACTGTAAACGAGGTTCTTGTAAACAGAGCCGTCCCAAACTTTGGGGTGGCTGTGTCTTTTTGATTTTAATTTCCCTAAGCTATAGGACCATAAGTGGAAGTGCCCTAGGCTCTGTTGCTTTGTTTTTTAGATGTTTCAGGAAACACCATACACTTCTCCCAAGTGTCTGTTGGCAATTTACATCCCGCCCATCAGCATAACAAGGCTCCCAGTTTTCAATGGCCTGTTGCCTTTCTGGATTTTACACTTTTTTCAGATGGCCCTTTTGACCGGGGGGAAGTGAGACTTCATTGTAGTGCAGATTTCCTTTGCAAACTTGCTTGGTTGGCCAAAAAGGGCGTATGCATTTTTTCCTGAATATATTCAGGAAAAAACGCATACGCCCTTTTTGGCCAAGTGCATCATTGTGGACGTTCTGCCTCTTTTCCTATGCTTTCAATGCAATTCCAGTCTACCTCCTGAAATCGGTTTCCTGCAATGCTGCCCCGCTTTCAAGTCCTCTTGGCAGCCTTACTTCAGTCTATTTTTGGACGATAGCTGTCATTTATAACTCTGCAGGTTTGTGAATTACAGTGCCCCTGAGCTCCTTTCTTCAACTTGCTTTCTTGTGACCTGGCCACAACACCGCAGGATGGCTTCAGGCCCTAATCTGGTTCCGGCACGGCATGCTGAGCCTTTGGTTATTTCCTCTTCCTGGTGGGAAATGAGAGTTAAATTTGCCCGTCCAGACACCTTCAGCTAGCCTCTCATTGGTTCTCGCTATTCCTGTTCATCTTCCGCAGAAATTGCAAACTGGGCCAAACAGGAGGTTAAAGGCGCTGACTCTCCAAGTGGGGAGAGTGTTAGTAAAGCGTCTGGAATGTTGCACCCGAGTACCAGGGGAGGAAAACTGAGACATATTTGAACACGTCTCCCGTTCACATGGTTGATCATACTTGGGTTCCACATGCATGTTTTAGCTGAAGGAAGAATACCTTAAACCTGGAGAGTTGAGACCCGTGTAATGGGTACCATGCAATATGACTTCAAAGGGTCTTCATTTGCTCACCGAACCTCTCCAATCCTATCACTGCTGCGTTTATGCCCCTGTACACATGCTTGATTCTCTTTCGGAGACATAGCAATCCATAGGTTGTACGATACTTAGTAGTCAGGTACATTCTTAGGCATTTAATATGCGGTGTTGAGTCCATTTCGTTGAGCAAGGAGTAGCTCTTGTCTATTCCATATTTGACTTAAGGAACTTTATCTGTGCTCATTTCAATCTCTGGTTTTATGCAGCACCCCAACTCACCTTTACCCTTAAGCAAGCATAAGTTGTTTTTCTAAATTTGAGACCCTGTTCTGTTCTGTAATTCAGTTCCTGTGTAGCCAAGTTTCCATTCCGTGTATTACTGATATCTTATGATGTTTCTTTTTCTGTGTGACTTATTTCAGTTAGAATCATCATACCTGAATCCACTCATTGTGCTGCTAAGGGCCTGATGACATAGATTTCATTGCTGAGTGATATTGCTTTGTAAGTGAATACCACAACTTCTTTATCCATTTTTCACTTTCTGCGATGTTGAACTTGTACTGTAAACGAGGTTCTTGTAAACAGAGGCGTCCCAAACTTTGGGGTGGCTGTGTCTTTTTGATTTTAATTTCCCTAAGCTATAGGACCATAAGTGGCAGTGCCCTAGGCTCTGTTGCTTTGTTTTTTAGATGTTTCAGGAAACACCATACACTTCTCCCGAGTGTCTGTTGGCAATTTACATCCCGCCCATCAGCATAACAAGGCTCCCAGTTCTCCATGGCCTGTCCTGCCTTTCTGGATTTTACACTTTTTTCAGATGGCCCTTTTGACCGGGGGGAAGTGAGACTTCATTGTAGTGCAGATTTCCTTTGCAAGCTTGCTTGGTTGGCCAAAAAGGGCGTATGCGTTTTTTCCTGAATATATTCAGGAAAAAACGCATACGCCCTTTTTGGCCAAGTGCATCATTGTGGACGTTCTGCCTCTTTTCCTATGCTTTCAATGCAATTCCAGTCTACCTCCTGAAATCGGTTTCCTGCAATTCTGCCCCGCTTTCAAGTCCTCTTGGCAGCCTTACTTCAGTCTATTTTTGGACGATAGCTGTCATTTATAACTCTGCAGGTTTGTGAATTACAGTGCCCCTGAGCTCCTTTCTTCAACTCGCTTTCTTGTGACCTGGCCGCAACACCGCAGGATGGCTTCAGGCCCTAATCTGGTTCCGGCCCGGCACGCTGAGCCTTTGGTTATTTCCTCTTCCTGGTGGGAAATGAGAGTTAAATTTGCCCGTCCAGACACCTCCAGCTAGCCTCTCATTGGTTCTCGCTATTCCTGTTCATCTTCCGCAGAAATTGCAAACTGGGCCAAACAGGAGGTTAAAGGAACTGACTCTCCAAGTGGGGAGAGTGTTAGTAAAGCGTCTGGAATGTTGCACCCGAGTACCAGGGGAGGAAAACTGAGACATATTTGAACATGTCTCCCGATCACATGGTTGATCATACTCTAGGTTCCACATGCATGTTTTAGCTGAAGGAAGAATACCTTAAACCTGGGTAGTTGAAACCCGTGGAATGGGTACCATGCAATATGACTTCAAAGGGTCTTCATTTGCTCACCGAACCTCTCCAATCCTATCACTGCTGTGTTTATGCCCCTGTACACATGCTTGATTCTCTTTCGGAGACATAGCAATCCATAGGTTTTAAGATACTTACAAGTCAGGTACATTCTTAGGCGTTTAATATGCGGTGTTGAGTCCATTTCGTTGAGCAAGGAGTAGCTCTTGTCTATTCCATATTTGGCTTAAGGAACTTTATCTGTGCTCATTTCAATCTCTGGTTTTATGCAGCACCCCAACTCACCTTTACCCTTAAGCAAGCATAAGTTGGTTTTCTAAATTTGAGACCCTGTTCTGTTCTGTAATTCAGTTCCTGTGTAGCCAAGTTTCCATTCCGTGTATTACTGATATCTTATGATGTTTCTTTTTCTGTGTGACTTATTTCAGTTAGAATCATCATACCTGAATCCACTCATTGTGATGCTAAGGGCCTGATGACATAGATTTCATTGCTGAGTGATATTGCTTTGTAAGTGAATACCACAACTTCTTTATCCATTTTTCACTTTCTGCGATGTTGAACTTGTACTGTAAACGAGGTTCTTGTAAACAGAGCCGTCCCAAACTTTGGGGTGGCTGTGTCTTTTTGATTTTAATTTCCCTAAGCTATAGGACCATAAGTGGAAGTGCCCTAGGCTCTGTTGCTTTGTTTTTTAGATGTTTCAGGAAACACCATACACTTCTCCCAAGTGTCTGTTGGCAATTTACATCCCGCCCATCAGCATAACAAGGCTCCCAGTTCTCAATGGCCTGTTGCCTTTCTGGATTTTACACTTTTTTCAGATGGCCCTTTTGACCGGGGGGAAGTGAGACTTCATTGTAGTGCAGATTTCCTTTGCAAACTTGCTTGGTTGGCCAAAAAGGGCGTATGCGTTTTTTCCTGAATATATTCAGGAAAAAACGCATACGCCCTTTTTGGCCAAGTGCATCATTGTGGACGTTCTGCCTCTTTTCCTATGCTTTCAATGCAATTCCAGTCTACCTTCTGAAATCGGTTTCCTGCAATTCTGCCCCGCTTTGAAGTCCTCTTGGCAGCCTTACTTCAGTCTATTTTTGGACGATAGCTGTCATTTATAACTCTGCAGGTTTGTGAATTACAGTGCCCCTGAGCTCCTTTCTTCAACTCACTTTCTTGTGACCTGGCCGCAAAACCGCAGGATGGCTTCAGGCCCTAATCTGGTTCCGGCACAGCACGCTGAGCCTTTGGTTATTTCCTCTTCCTGGTGGGAAATGAGAGTTAAATTTGCCCGTCCAGACACCTTCAGCTAGCCCTCATTGGTTCTCGCTATTCCTGTTCATCTTCCGCAGAAATTGCAAACTGGGCCAAACAGGAGGTTAAAGGCGCTGACTCTCCAAGTGGGGAGAGTCTTAGTAAAGCGTCTGGAATGTTGCACCCGAGTACCAGGGGAGGAAAACTGAGACATATTTGAACACGTCTCCCGTTCACATGGTTGATCATACTTGGGTTCCACATGCATGTTTTAGCTGAAGGAAGAATACCTTAAACCTGGAGAGTTGAGACCAGTGTAATGGGTACCATGCAATATGACTTCAAAGGGTCTTCATTTGCTCACCGAACCTCTCCAATCCTATCACTGCTGCGTTTATGCCCCTGTACACATGCTTGATTCTCTTTCGGAGACATAGCAATCCATAGGTTTTACGATACTTACTAGTCAGGTACATTCTTAGGCGTTTAATATGCGGTGTTGAGTCCATTTCGTTGAGCAAGGAGTAGCTCTTGTCTATTCCATATTTGACTTAAGGAACTTTATCTGTGCTCATTTCAATCTCTGGTTTTATGCAGCACCCCAACTCACCTTTCCCCTTAAGCAAGCATAAGTTGGTTTTCTAAATTTGAGACCCTGTTCTGTTCTGTAATTCAGTTCCTGTGTAGCCAAGTTTACATTCCGTGTATTACTGATATCTTATGATGTTTCTTTTTCTGTGTGACTTATTTCAGTTAGAATCATCATACCTGAATCCACTCATTGTGATGCTAAGGGCCTGATGACATAGATTTCATTGCTGAGTGATATTGCTTTGTAAGTAAATACCACAACTTCTTTATCCATTTTTCACTTTCTGCGATGTTGAACTTGTACTGTAAACGAGGTTCTTGTAAACAGAGGCGTCCCAAACTTTGGGGTGGCTGTGTCTTTTTGATTTTAATTTCCCTAAGCTATAGGACCATAAGTGGCAGTGCCCTAGGCTCTGTTGCTTTGTTTTTTAGATGTTTCAGGAAACACCATACACTTCTCCCGAGTGTCTGTTGGCAATTTACATCCCGCCCATCAGCATAACAAGGCTCCCAGTTCTCCATGGCCTGTCCTGCCTTTCTGGATTTTACACTTTTTTCAGATGGCCCTTTTGACCGGGGGGAAGTGAGACTTCATTGTAGTGCAGATTTCCTTTGCAAGCTTGCTTGGTTGGCCAAAAAGGGCGTATGCGTTTTTTCCTGAATATATTCAGGTAAAAACGCATACGCCCTTTTTGGCCAAGTGCATCATTGTGGACGTTCTGCCTCTTTTCCTATGCTTTCAGTGCAATTCCAGTCTACCTCCTGAAATCGGTTTCCTGCAATTCTGCCCCGCTTTCAAGTCCTCTTGGCAGCCTTACTTCAGTCTACTTTTGGACGATAGCTGTCATTTATAACTCTGCAGGTTTGTGAATTACAGTGCCCCTGAGCTCCTTTCTTCAACTCGCTTTCTTGTGACCTGGCCGCAACACCGCAGGATGGCTTCAGGCCCTAATCTGGTTCCGGCCCGGCATGCTGAGCCTTTGGTTAATTCCTCTTCCTGGTGGGAAATGAGAGTTAAATTTGCCCGTCCAGACACCTCCAGCTAGCCTCTCATTGGTTCTCGCTATTCCTGTTCATCTTCCGCAGAAATTGCAAACTGGGCCAAACAGGAGGTTAAAGGGACTGACTCTCCAAGTGGGGAGAGTGTTAGTAAAGCGTCTGGAATGTTGCACCCGAGTACCAGGGGAGGAAAACTGAGACATATTTGAACATGTCTCCCGATCACATGGTTGATCATACTCTAGGTTCCACATGCATGTTTTAGCTGAAGAAGAATACCTTAAACCTGGGTAGTTGAAACCCGTGGAATGGGTACCATGCAATATGACTTCAAAGGGTCTTCATTTGCTCACCAAACCTCTCCAATCCTATCACTGCTGCGTTTATGCCCCTGTACACATGCTTGATTCTCTTTCGGAGACATAGCAATCCATAGGTTTTAAGATACTTACAAGTCAGGTACATTCTTAGGCGTTTAATATGCGGTGTTGAGTCCATTTCGTTGAGCAAGGAGTAGCTCTTGTCTATTCCATATTTGGCTTAAGGAACTTTATCTGTGCTCATTTCAATCTCTGGTTTTATGCAGCACCCCATCTCACCTTTACCCTTAAGCAAGCATAAGTTGTTTTTCTAAATTTGAGACCCTGTTCTGTTCTGTAATTCAGTTCCTGTGTAGCCAAGTTTCCATTCCGTGTATTACTGATATCTTATGATGTTTCTTTTTCTGTGTGACTTATTTCAGTTAGAATCATCATACCTGAATCCACTCATTGTGCTGCTAAGGGCCTGATGACATAGATTTCATTGCTGAGTGATATTGCTTTGTAAGTGAATACCACAACTTCTTTATCCATTTTTCACTTTCTGCGATGTTGAACTTGTACTGTAAACGAGGTTCTTGTAAACAGAGCCGTTCCAAACTTTGGGGTGGCTGTGTCTTTTTGATTTTAATTTCCCTAAGCTATAGGACCATAAGTGGAAGTGCCCTAGGCTCTGTTGCTTTGTTTTTTAGATGTTTCTGGAAACACCATACACTTCTCCCAGGTGTCTGTTGGCAATTTACATCCCGCCCATCAGCATAACAAGGCTCCCAGTTCTCAATGGCCTGTTGCCTTTCTGGATTTTACACTTTTTTCAGATGGCCCTTTTGACCGGGGGGAAGTGAGACTTCATTGTAGTGCAGATTTCCTTTGCAAACTTGCTTGGTTGGCCAAAAAGGGCGTATGCGTTTTTTCCTGAATATATTCAGGAAAAAACGCATACGCCCTTTTTGGCCAAGTGCATCATTGTGGACGTTCTGCCTCTTTTCCTATGCTTTCAATGCAATTCCAGTCTACCTTCTGAAATCGGTTTCCTGCAATTCTGCCCCGCTTTCAAGTCCTCTTGGCAGCCTTCCTTCAGTCTATTTTTGGACGATAGCTGTCATTTATAACTCTGCAGGTTTGTGAATTACAGTGCCCCTGAGCTCCTTTCTTCAACTCGATTTCTTGTGACCTGGCCGCAACACCGCAGGATGGCTTCAGGCCCTAATCTGGTTCCGGCCCGGCACGCTGAGCCTTTGGTTAATTCCTCTTCCTGGTGGGAAATGAGAGTTAAATTTGCCCGTCCAGACACCTCCAGCTAGCCTCTCATTGGTTCTCGCTATTCCTGTTCATCTTCCGCAGAAATTGCAAACTGGGCCAAACAGGAGGTTAAAGGCGCTGACTCTCCAAGTGGGGAGAGTCTTAGTAAAGCGTCTGGAATGTTGCACCCGAGTACCAGGGGAGGAAAACTGAGACATATTTGAACACGTCTCCCGTTCACATGGTTGATCATACTTGGGTTCCACATGCATGTTTTAGCTGAAGGAAGAATACCTTAAACCTGGAGAGTTGAGACCAGTGTAATGGGTACCATGCAATATGACTTCAAAGGGTCTTCATTTGCTCACCGAACCTCTCCAATCCTATCACTGCTGCGTTTATGCCCCTGTACACATGCTTGATTCTCTTTCGGAGACATAGCAATCCATAGGTTTTACGATACTTACTAGTCAGGTACATTCTTAGGCGTTTAATATGCGGTGTTGAGTCCATTTCGTTGAGCAAGGAGTAGCTCTTGTCTATTCCATATTTGACTTAAGGAACTTTATCTGTGCTCATTTCAATCTCTGGTTTTATGCAGCACCCCAACTCACCTTTCCCCTTAAGCAAGCATAAGTTGGTTTTCTAAATTTGAGACCCTGTTCTGTTCTGTAATTCAGTTCCTGTGTAGCCAAGTTTACATTCCGTGTATTACTGATATCTTATGATGTTTCTTTTTCTGTGTGACTTATTTCAGTTAGAATCATCATACCTGAATCCACTCATTGTGCTGCTAAGGGCCTGATGACATAGATTTCATTGCTGAGTGATATTGCTTTGTAAGTGAATACCACAACTTCTTTATCCATTTTTCACTTTCTGCGATGTTGAACTTGTACTGTAAACGAGGTTCTTGTAAACAGAGCCGTTCCAAACTTTGGGGTGGCTGTGTCTTTTTGATTTTAATTTCCCTAAGCTATAGGACCATAAGTGGAAGTGCCCTAGGCTCTGTTGCTTTGTTTTTTAGATGTTTCTGGAAACACCATACACTTCTCCCAGGTGTCTGTTGGCAATTTACATCCCGCCCATCAGCATAACAAGGCTCCCAGTTCTCAATGGCCTGTTGCCTTTCTGGATTTTACACTTTTTTCAGATGGCCCTTTTGACCGGGGGGAAGTGAGACTTCATTGTAGTGCAGATTTCCTTTGCAAACTTGCTTGGTTGGCCAAAAAGGGCGTATGCGTTTTTTCCTGAATATATTCAGGAAAAAACGCATACGCCCTTTTTGGCCAAGTGCATCATTGTGGACGTTCTGCCTCTTTTCCTATGCTTTCAATGCAATTCCAGTCTACCTTCTGAAATCGGTTTCCTGCAATTCTGCCCCGCTTTCAAGTCCTCTTGGCAGCCTTCCTTCAGTCTATTTTTGGACGATAGCTGTCATTTATAACTCTGCAGGTTTGTGAATTACAGTGCCCCTGAGCTCCTTTCTTCAACTCGATTTCTTGTGACCTGGCCGCAACACCGCAGGATGGCTTCAGGCCCTAATCTGGTTCCGGCCCGGCACGCTGAGCCTTTGGTTAATTCCTCTTCCTGGTGGGAAATGAGAGTTAAATTTGCCCGTCCAGACACCTCCAGCTAGCCTCTCATTGGTTCTCGCTATTCCTGTTCATCTTCCGCAGAAATTGCAAACTGGGCCAAACAGGAGGTTAAAGGCGCTGACTCTCCAAGTGGGGAGAGTCTTAGTAAAGCGTCTGGAATGTTGCACCCGAGTACCAGGGGAGGAAAACTGAGACATATTTGAACACGTCTCCCGTTCACATGGTTGATCATACTTGGGTTCCACATGCATGTTTTAGCTGAAGGAAGAATACCTTAAACCTGGAGAGTTGAGACCAGTGTAATGGGTACCATGCAATATGACTTCAAAGGGTCTTCATTTGCTCACCGAACCTCTCCAATCCTATCACTGCTGCGTTTATGCCCCTGTACACATGCTTGATTCTCTTTCGGAGACATAGCAATCCATAGGTTTTAAGATACTTACTAGTCAGGTACATTCTTAGGCGTTTAATATGCGGTGTTGAGTCCATTTCGTTGAGCAAGGAGTAGCTCTTGTCTATTCCATATTTGACTTAAGGAACTTTATCTGTGCTCATTTCAATCTCTGGTTTTATGCAGCACCCCAACTCACCTTTCCCCTTAAGCAAGCATAAGTTGGTTTTCTAAATTTGAGACCCTGTTCTGTTCTGTAATTCAGTTCCTGTGTAGCCAAGTTTACATTCCGTGTATTACTGATATCTTATGATGTTTCTTTTTCTGTGTGACTTATTTCAGTTAGAATCATCATACCTGAATCCACTCATTGTGATGCTAAGGGCCTGATGACATAGATTTCATTGCTGAGTGATATTGCTTTGTAAGTAAATACCACAACTTCTTTATCCATTTTTCACTTTCTGCGATGTTGAACTTGTACTGTAAACGAGGTTCTTGTAAACAGAGGCGTCCCAAACTTTGGGGTGGCTGTGTCTTTTTGATTTTAATTTCCCTAAGCTATAGGACCATAAGTGGCAGTGCCCTAGGCTCTGTTGCTTTGTTTTTTAGATGTTTCAGGAAACACCATACACTTCTCACAAGTGTCTGTTGGCAATTTACATCCCGCCCATCAGCATAACAAGGCTCCCAGTTCTCCATGGCCTGTCCTGCCTTTCTGGATTTTACACTTTTTTCAGATGGCCCTTTTGACCGGGGGGAAGTGAGACTTCATTGTAGTGCAGATTTCCTTTGCAAGCTTGCTTGGTTGGCCAAAAAGGGCGTATGCGTTTTTTCCTGAATATATTCAGGTAAAAACGCATACGCCCTTTTTGGCCAAGTGCATCATTGTGGACGTTCTGCCTCTTTTCCTATGCTTTCAGTGCAATTCCAGTCTACCTCCTGAAATCGGTTTCCTGCAATTCTGCCCCGCTTTCAAGTCCTCTTGGCAGCCTTCCTTCAGTCTATTTTTGGACGATAGCTGTCATTTATAACTCTGCAGGTTTGTGAATTACAGTGCCCCTGAGCTCCTTTCTTCAACTCGATTTCTTGTGACCTGGCCGCAACACCGCAGGATGGCTTCAGGCCCTAATCTGGTTCCGGCCCGGCACGCTGAGCCTTTGGTTAATTCCTCTTCCTGGTGGGAAATGAGAGTTAAATTTGCCCGTCCAGACACCTCCAGCTAGCCTCTCATTGGTTCTCGCTATTCCTGTTCATCTTCCGCAGAAATTGCAAACTGGGCCAAACAGGAGGTTAAAGGGACTGACTCTCCAAGTGGGGAGAGTGTTAGTAAAGTGTCTGGAATGTTGTACCCGAGTACCAGGGGAGGAAAACTGAGACATATTTGAACACGTCTCCCGATCACATGGTTGATCATACTCTAGGTTCCACATGCATGTTTTAGCTGAAGGAAGAATACCTTAAACCTGGGTAGTTGAAACCCGTGGAATGGGTACCATGCAATATGACTTCAAAGGGTCTTCATTTGCTCACCGAACCTCTCCAATCCTATCACTGCTGCGTTTATGCCCCTGTACACATGCTTGATTCTCTTTCGGAGACATAGCAATCCATAGGTTTTAAGATACTTACTAGTCAGGTACATTCTTAAGCGTTTAATATGGGGTGTTGAGTCCATTTCGTTGAGCAAGGAGTAGCTCTTGTCTATTCCATATTTGGCTTAAGGAACTTTATCTGTGCTCATTTCAATCTCTGGTTTTATGCAGCACCCCAACTCACCTTTACCCTTAAGCAAGAATAAGTTGGTTTTCTAAATTTGAGACCCTGTTCTGTTCTGTAATTCAGTTCCTGTGTAGCCAAGTTTCCATTCCGTGTATTACTGATATCTTATGATGTTTCTTTTTCTGTGTGACTTATTTCAGTTAGAATCATCATACCTGAATCCACTCATTGTGCTGCTAAGTGCCTGATGACACAGATTTCATTGCTGAGTGATATTGCTTTCTAAGTAAATACCACAACTTCTTTATCCATTTTTCACTTTCTGCGATGTTGAACTTGTACTGTAAACGAGGTTCTTGTAAACAGAGCCGTTCCAAACTTTGGGGTGGCTGTGTCTTTTTGATTTTAATTTCCCTAAGCTATAGGACCGTAAGTGGAAGTGCCCTAGGCTCTGTTGCTTTGTTTTTTAGATGTTTCAGGAAACACCATACACTTCTCCCGAGTGGTTGTTGGCAATTTACATCCCGCCCATCAGCATAACAAGGCTCCCAGTTCTCAATGGCCTGTTGCCTTTCTGGATTTTACACTTTTTTCAGGTGGCCCTTTTGACCGGGGGGAAGTGAGACTTCATTGTAGTGCAGATTTCCTTTGCAAGCTTGCTTGGTTGGCCAAAAAGGGCGTATGCGTTTTTTCCTGAATATATTCAGGAAAAAACGCATACGCCCTTTTTGGCCAAGTGCATCATTGTGGACGTTCTGCCTCTTTTCCTATGCTTTCAATGCAATTCCAGTCTACCTCCTGAAATCGGTTTCCTGCAATTCTGCCCCGCTTTCAAGTCCTCTTGGCAGCCTTACTTCAGTCTATTTTTGGACGATAGCTGTCATTTATAACTCTGCAGGTTTGTGAATTACAGTGCCCCTGAGCTCCTTTCTTCAACTTGCTTTCTTGTGACCTGGCCGCAACACCGCAGGATGGCTTCAGGCCCTAATCTGGTTCCGGCACGGCACGCTGAGCCTTTGGTTATTTCCTCTTCCTGGTGGGAAATGAGAGTTAAATTTGCCCGTCCAGACACCTCCAGCTAGTCTCTCATTGGTTCTCGCTATTCCTGTTCATCTTCCGCAGAAATTGCAAACTGGGCCAAACAGGAGGTTAAAGGCGCTGACTCTCCAAGTGGGGAGAGTGTTAGTAAAGCATCTGGAATGTTGCACCCGAGTACCAGGGGAGGAAAACTGAGACCTATTTGAACACGTCTCCCGTTCACATGGTTGATCATACTTGGGTTCCACATGCATGTTTTAGCTGAAGGAAGAATACCTTAAACCTGGAGAGTTGAGACCCGTGTAATGGGTACCATGCATTATGACTTCAAAGTGTCTTCATTTGCTCACCGAACCTCTCCAATCCTATCACTGCTGCGTTTATGCCCCTGTACACATGCTTGATTCTCTTTTGGAGACATAGCAATCCATAGGTTTTACGATACTTACTAGTCAGGTACATTCTTAGGCGTTTAATATGCGGTGTTGAGTCAATTTCGTTGAGCAAGGAGTAGCTCTTGTCTATTCCATATTTGACTTAAGGAACTTTATCTGTGCTCATTTCAATCTCTGGTTTTATGCAGCACCTCAACTCACCTTTCCCCTTAAGCAAGCATAAGTTGGTTTTCTAAATTTGAGACCCTGTTCTGTTCTGTAATTCAGTTCCTGTGTAGCCAAGTTTACATTCCGTGTATTACTGATATCTTATGATGTTTCTTTTTCTGTGTGACTTATTTCAGTTAGAGTCATCATACCTGAATCCACTCATTGTGATGCTAAGGGCCTGATGACATAGATTTCATTGCTGAGTGATATTGCTTTGTAAGTAAATACCACAACTTCTTTATCCATTTTTCACTTTCTGCGATGTTGAACTTGTACTGTAAACGAGGTTCTTGTAAACAGAGGCCTCCCAAACTTTGGGGTGGCTGTGTCTTTTTGATTTTAATTTCCCTAAGCTATAGGACCATAAGTGGCAGTGCCCTAGGCTCTGTTGCTTTGTTTTTTAGATGTTTCAGGAAACACCATACACTTCTCCCAAGTGTCTGTTGGCAATTTACATCCCGCCCATCAGCATAACAAGGCTCCCAGTTCTCAATGGCCTGTTGCCTTTCTGGATTTTACACTTTTTTCAGATGGCCCTTTTGACCGGGGGGAAGTGAGACTTCATTGTAGTGCAGATTTCCTTTGCAAACTTGCTTGGTTGGCCAAAAAGGGCGTATGCGTTTTTTCCTGAATATATTCAGGAAAAAACGCATACGCCCTTTTTGGCCAAGTGCATCATTGTGGACGTTCTGCCTCTTTTCCTATGCTTTCAATGCAATTCCAGTCTACCTTCTGAAATTGGTTTCCTGCAATTCTGCCCCGCTTTCAAGTCCTCTTGGCAGCCTTACTTCCGTCTATTTTTGGACGATAGCTGTCATTTATAACTCTGCAGGTTTGTGAATTACAGTGCCCCTGAGCTCCTTTCTTCAACTCGATTTCTTGTGACCTGGCCGCAACACCGCAGGATGGCTTCAGGCCCTAATCTGGTTCCGGCCCGGCACGCTGAGCCTTTGCTTAATTCCTCTTCCTGGTGGGAAATGAGAGTTAAATTTGCCCGTCCAGACACCTCCAGCTAGCCTCTCATTGGTTCTCGCTATTCCTGTTCATCTTCCGCAGAAATTGCAAACTGGGCCAAACAGGAGGTTAAAGGGACTGACTCTCCAAGTGGGGAGAGTGTTAGTAAAGCGTCTGGAATGTTGCACCTGAGTACCAGGGGAGGAAAACTGAGACATATTTGAACACGTCTCCCGATCACATGGTTGATCATACTCTAGGTTCCACATGCATGTTTTAGCTGAAGGAAGAATACCTTAAACCTGGGTAGTTGAAACCCGTGGAATGGGTACCATGCATTATGACTTCAAAGGGTCTTCATTTGCTCACCGAACCTCTCCAATCCTATCACTGCTGCATTTATGCCCCTGTACACATGCTTGATTCTCTTTCGGAGACATAGCAATCCATAGGTTTTAAGATACTTACTAGTCAGGTACATTCTTAGGCGTTTAATATGGGGTGTTGAGTCCATTTCGTTGAGCAAGGAGTAGCTCTTGTCTATTCCATATTTGGCTTAAGGAACTTTATCTGTGCTCATTTCAATCTCTGGTTTTATGCAGCACCCCAACTCACCTTTACCCTTAAGCAAGCATAAGTTGGTTTTCTAAATTTGAGACCCTGTTCTGTTCTGTAATTCAGTTCCTGTGTAGCCAAGTTTCCATTCCGTGTATTACTGATATCTTATGATGTTTCTTTTTCTGTGTGACTTATTTCAGTTAGAATCATCATACCTGAATCCACTCATTGTGCTGCTAAGGGCCTGATGACATAGATTTCATTGCTGAGTGATATTGCTTTGTAAGTGAATACCACAACTTCTTTATCCATTTTTCACTTTCTGCAATGTTGAACTTGTACTGTAAACGAGGTTCTTGTAAACAGAGCCGTTCCAAACTTTGGGGTGGCTGTGTCTTTTTGATTTTAATTTCCCTAAGCTATAGGACGGTAAGTGGAAGTGCCCTAGGCTCTGTTGCTTTGTTTTTTAGATGTTTCAGGAAACACCATACACTTCTCCCAAGTGTCTGTTGGCAATTTACATCCCGCCCATCAGCATAACAAGGTTCCCAGTTCTCAATGGCCTGTTGCCTTTCTGGATTTTACACTTTTTTCAGATGGCCCTTTTGACCGGGGGGAAGTGAGACTTCATTGTAGTGCAGATTTCCTTTGCAAGCTTGCTTGGTTGGCCAAAAAGGGCGTATGCGTTTTTTCCTGAATATATTCAGGAAAAAACGCATACGCCCTTTTTGGCCAAGTGCATCATTGTGGACGTTCTGCCTCTTTTCCTATGCTTTCAATGCAATTCCAGTCTACCTCCTGAAATCGGTTTCCTGCAATTCTGCCCCGCTTTCAAGTCCTCTTGGCAGCCTTACTTCAGTCTATTTTTGGACGATAGCTGTCATTTATAACTCTGCAGGTTTGTGAATTACAGTGCCCCTGAGCTCCTTTCTTCAACTTGCTTTCTTGTGACATGGCCGCAACACCGCAGGATGGCTTCAGGCCCTAATCTGGTTCCGGCACGGCACGCTGAGCCTTTGGTTATTTCCTCTTCCTGGTGGGAAATGAGAGTTAAATTTGCCCGTCCAGACACCTCCAGCTAGCCTCTCATTGGTTCTCGCTATTCCTGTTCATCTTCCGCAGAAATTGCAAACTGGGCCAAACAGGAGGTTAAAGGGACTGACTCTCCAAGTGGGGAGAGTGTTAGTAAAGCGTCTGGAATGTTGCACCCGAGTACCAGGGGAGGAAAACTGAGACATATTTGAACATGTCTCCCGATCACATGGTTGATCATACTCTAGGTTCCACATGCATGTTTTAGCTGAAGGAAGAATACCTTTAACCTGGGTAGTTGAAACCCGTGGAATGGGTACCATGCAATAAAACTTCAAAGGGTCTTCATTTGCTCACCGAACCTCTCCAATCCTATCACTGCTGCGTTTATGCCCCTGTACACATGCTTGATTCTCTTTCGGAGACATAGCAATCCATAGGTTTTAAGATACTTACAAGTCAGGTACATTCTTAGGCGTTTAATATGCGGTGTTGAGTCCATTTCGTTGAGCAAGGAGTAGCTCTTGTGTATTCCATATTTGGCTTAAGGAACTTTATCTGTGCTCATTTCAATCTCTGGTTTTATGCAGCACCCCAACTCACCTTTACCCTTAAGCAAGCATAAGTTGTTTTTCTAAATTTGAGACCCTGTTCTGTTCTGTAATTCAGTTCCTGTGTAGCCAAGTTTCCATTCCGTGTATTACTGATATCTTATGATGTTTCTTTTTCTGTGTGACTTATTTCAGTTAGAATCATCATACCTGAATCCACTCATTGTGCTGCTAAGGGCCTGATGACATAGATTTCATTGCTGAGTGATATTGCTTTGTAAGTGAATACCACAACTTCTTTATCCATTTTTCACTTTCTGCGATGTTGAACTTGTACTGTAAACGAGGTTCTTGTAAACAGAGCCGTTCCAAACTTTGGGGTGGCTGTGTCTTTTTGATTTTAATTTCCCTAAGCTATAGGACCATAAGTGGAAGTGCCCTAGGCTCTGTTGCTTTGTTTTTTAGATGTTTCAGGAAACACCATACACTTCTCCCAAGTGACTGTTGGCAATTTACATCCCGCCCATCAGCATAACAAGGCTCCCAGTTCTCAATGGCCTGTTGCCTTTCTGGATTTTACACTTTTTACAGATGGCCCTTTTGACCGGGGGGAAGTGAGACTTCATTGTAGTGCAGATTTCCTTTGCAAACTTGCTTGGTTGGCCAAAAAGGGCGTATGCGTTTTTTCCTGAATATATTCAGGAAAAAACGCATACGCCCTTTTTGGCCAAGTGCATCATTGTGGACGTTCTGCCTCTTTTCCTATGCTTTCAATGCAATTCCAGTCTACCTTCTGAAATTAGTTTCCTGCAATTCTGCCCCGCTTTCAAGTCCTCTTGGCAGCCTTACTTCCGTCTATTTTTGGACGATAGCTGTCATTTATAACTCTGCAGGTTTGTGAATTACAGTGCCCCTGAGCTCCTTTCTTCAACTCGATTTCTTGTGACCTGGCCGCAACACCGCAGGATGGCTTCAGGCCCTAATCTGGTTCCGGCCCGGCACGCTGAGCCTTTGGTTAATTCCTCTTCCTGGTGGGAAATGAGAGTTAAATTTGCCAGTCCAGACACCTCCAGCTAGCCTCTCATTGGTTCTCGCTATTCCTGTTCATCTTCCGCAGAAATTGCAAACTGGGCCAAACAGGAGGTTAAAGGGACTGACTCTCCAAGTGGGGAGAGTGTTAGTAAAGCGTCTGGAATGTTGCACCCGAGTACCAGGGGAGGAAAACTGAGACATATTTGAACACGTCTCCCGATCACATGGTTGATCATACTCTAGGTTCCACATGCATGTTTTAGCTGAAGGAAGAATACCTTAAACCTGGGTAGTTGAAACCCGTGGAATGGGTACCATGCAATATGACTTCAAAGGGTCTTCATTTGCTCACCGAACCTCTCCAATCCTATCACTGCTGCGATTATGCCCCTGTACACATGCTTGATTCTCTTTCGGAGACATAGCAATCCATAGGTTTTAAGATACTTACTAGTCAGGTACATTCTTAGGCGTTTAATATGGGGTGTTGAGTCCATTTCGTTGAGCAAGGAGTAGCTCTTGTCTATTCCATATTTGGCTTAAGGAACTTTATCTGTGCTCATTTCAATCTCTGGTTTTATGCAGCACCCCAACTCACCTTTACCCTTAAGCAAGAATAAGTTGGTTTTCTAAATTTGAGACCCTGTTCTGTTCTGTAATTCAGTTCCTGTGTAGCCAAGTTTCCATTCCGTGTATTACTGATATCTTATGATGTTTCTTTTTCTGTGTGACTTATTTCAGTTAGAATCATCATACCTGAATCCACTCATTGTGCTGCTAAGGGCCTGATGACACAGATTTCATTGCTGAGTGATATTGCTTTGTAAGTAAATACCACAACTTCTTTATCCATTTTTCACTTTCTGCGATGTTGAAGTTGTACTGTAAACGAGGTTCTTGTAAACAGAGCCGTTCCAAACTTTGGGGTGGCTGTGTCTTTTTGATTTTAATTTCCCTAAGCTATAGGACCATAAGTGCAAGTGCCCTAGGTTCTGTTGCTTTGTTTTTTAGATGTTTCAGGAAACACCATACACTTCTCCCGAGTGGTTGTTGGCAATTTACATCCCGCCCATCAGCATAACAAGGCTCCCAGTTCTCCATGGCCTGTCCTGCCTTTCTGGATTTTACACTTTTTTCAGATGGCCCTTTTGACCGGGGGGAAGTGAGACTTCATTGTAGTGCAGATTTCCTTTGCAAGCTTGCTTGGTTGGCCAAAAAGGGCGTATGCGTTTTTTCCTGAATATATTCAGGAAAAAACGCATATGCCCTTTTTGGCCAAGTGCATCATTGTGGACGTTCTGCCTCTTTTCCTATGCTTTCAATGCAATTCCAGTCTACCTCCTGAAATCGGTTTCCTGCAATTCTGCCCCGCTTTCAAGTCCTCTTGGCAGCCTTACTTCAGTCTATTTTTGGACGATAGCTGTCATTTATAACTCTGCAGGTTTGTGAATTACAGTGCCCCTGAGCTCCTTTCTTCAACTCGCTTTCTTGTGACCTGGCCGCAACACCGCAGGATGGCTTCAGGCCCTAATCTGGTTCCGGCCCGGCACGCTGAGCCTTTGGTTAATTCCTCTTCCTGGTGGGAAATGAGAGTTAAATCTGCCCGTCCAGACACCTCCAGCTAGCCTCTCATTGGTTCTCGCTATTCCTGTTCATCTTCCGCAGAAATTGCAAACTGGGCCAAACAGGAGGTTAAAGGGACTGACTCTCCAAGTGGGGAGAGTGTTAGTAAAGCGTCTGGAATGTTGCACCCGAGTACCAGGGGAGGAAAACTGAGACATATTTGAACATGTCTCCCGATCACATTGTTGATCATACTCTAGGTTCCACATGCATGTTTTAGCTGAAGGAAGAATACCTTAAACCTGGGTAGTTGAAACCCGTGGAATGGGTACCATGCAATATGACTTCAAAGGGTCTTCATTTGCTCACCGAACCTCTCCAATCCTATCACTGCTGCGTTTATGCCCCTGTACACATGCTTGATTCTCTTTCGGAGACATAGCAATCCATAGGTTTTAAGATACTTACAAGTCAGGTACATTCTTAGGCGTTTAATATGCGGTGTTGAGTCCATTTCGTTGAGCAAGGAGTAGCTCTTGTCTATTCCATATTTGGCTTAAGGAACTTTATCTGTGCTCATTTCAATCTCTGGTTTTATGCAGCACCCCAACTCACCTTTACCCTTAAGCAAGCATAAGTTGGTTTTCTAAATTTGAGACCCTGTTCTGTTCTGTAATTCAGTTCCTGTGTAGCCAAGTTTACATTCCGTGTATTACTGATATCTTATGATGTTTCTTTTTCTGTGTGACTTATTTCAGTTAGAATCATCATACCTGAATCCACTCATTGTGCTGCTAAGGGCCTGATGACATAGATTTCATTGCTGAGTGATATTGCTTTGTAAGTGAATACCACAACTTCTTTATCCATTTTTCACTTTCTGCGATGTTGAACTTGTACTGTAAACGAGGTTCTTGTAAACAGAGCCGTTCCAAACTTTGGGGTGGCTGTGTCTTTTTGATTTTAATTTCCCTAAGCTATAGGACCGTAAGTGGAAGTGCCCTAGGCTCTGTTGCTTTGTTTTTTAGATGTTTCAGGAAACACCATACACTTCTCCCAAGTGTCTGTTGGCAATTTACATCCCGACCATCAGCATAACAAGGCTCCCAGTTCTCAATGGCCTGTTGCCTTTCTGGATTTTACACTTTTTTCAGATGGCCCTTTTGACCGGGGGGAAGTGAGACTTCATTGTAGTGCAGATGTCCTTTGCAAGCTTGCTTGGTTGGCCAAAAAGGGCGTATGCGTTTTTTCCTGAATATATTCAGGAAAAAACGCATACGCCCTTTTTGGCCAAGTGCATCATTGTGGACGTTCTGCCTCTTTTCCTATGCTTTCAATGCAATTCCAGTCTACCTCCTGAAATCGGTTTCCTGCAATTCTGCCCCGCTTTCAAGTCCTCTTGGCAGCCTTACTTCAGTCTATTTTTGGACGATAGCTGTCATTTATAACTCTGCAGGTTTGTGAATTACAGTGCCCCTGAGCTCCTTTCTTCAACTCGCTTTCTTGTGACCTGGCCGCAACACCGCAGGATGGCTTCAGGCCCTAATCTGGTTCCGGCACGGCACGCTGAGCCTTTGGTTATTTCCTCTTCCTGGTGGGAAATGAGAGTTAAATTTGCCCGTCCAGACACCTCCAGCTAGTCTCTCATTGGTTCTCGCTATTCCTGTTCATCTTCCGCAGAAATTGCAAACTGGGCCAAACAGGAGGTTAAAGGCGCTGACTCTCCAAGTGGGGAGAGTGTTAGTAAAGCATCTGGAATGTTGCACCCGAGTACCAGGGGAGGAAAACTGAGACATATTTGAACACGTCTCCCGTTCACATGGTTGATCATACTTGGGTTCCACATGCATGTTTTAGCTGAAGGAAGAATACCTTAAACCTGGAGAGTTGAGACCCGTGGAATGGGTACCATGCAATATGACTTCAAAGGGTCTTCATTTGCTCACCGAACCTCTAAAATCCTATCACTGCTGCGTTTATGCCCCTGTACACATGCTTGATTCTCTTTTGGAGACATAGCAATCCATAGGTTTTACGATACTTACTAGTCAGGTACATTCTTAGGCGTTTAATATGCGGTGTTGAGTCAATTTCGTTGAGCAAGGAGTAGCTCTTGTCTATTCCATATTTGACTTAAGGAACTTTATCTGTGCTCATTTCAATCTCTGGTTTTATGCAGCACCCCAACTCACCTTTACCCTTAAGCAAGCATAAGTTGGTTTTCTAAATTTGAGACCCTGTTCTGTTCTGTAATTCAGTTCCTGTGTAGCCAAGTTTACATTCCGTGTATTACTGATATCTTATGATGTTTCTTTTTCTGTGTGACTTATTTCAGTTAGAGTCATCATACCTGAATCCACTCATTGTGATGCTAAGGGCCTGATGACATAGATTTCATTGCTGAGTGATATTGCTTTGTAAGTAAATACCACAACTTCTTTATCCATTTTTCACTTTCTGCGATGTTGAACTTGTACTGTAAACGAGGTTCTTGTAAACAGAGGCGTCCCAAACTTTGGGGTGGCTGTGTCTTTTTGATTTTAATTTCCCTAAGCTATAGGACCATAAGTGGCAGTGCCCTAGGCTCTGTTGCTTTGTTTTTTAGATGTTTCAGGAAACACCATACACTTCTCCCCAGTGTCTGTTGGCAATTTACATCCCGCCCATCAGCATAACAAGGCTCCCAGTTCTCCATGGCCTGTCCTGCCTTTCTGGATTTTACACTTTTTTCAGATGGCCCTTTTGACCGGGGGGAAGTGAGACTTCATTGTAGTGCAGATTTCCTTTGCAAGCTTGCTTGGTTGGCCAAAAAGGGCGTATGCGTTTTTTCCTGAATATATTCAGGAAAAAACGCATACGCCCTTTTTGGCCAAGTGCATCATTGTGGACGTTCTGCCTCTTTTCCTATGCTTTCAATGCAATTCCAGTCTACCTCCTGAAATCGGTTTCCTGGAATTCTGACCCGCTTTCAAGTCCTCTTGGCAGCCTTACTTCAGTCTATTTTTGGACGATAGCTGTCATTTATAACTCTGCAGGTTTGTGAATTACAGTGCCCCTGAGCTCCTTTCTTCAACTCGCTTTCTTGTGACCTGGCCGCAACACCGCAGGATGGCTTCAGGCCCTAATCTGGTTCCGGCCCGGCACGCTGAGCCTTTGGTTAATTCCTCTTCCTGGTGGGAAATGAGAGTTAAATTTGCCCGTCCAGACACCTCCAGCTAGCCTCTCATTGGTTCTCGCTATTCCTGTTCATCTTCCGCAGAAATTGCAAACTGGGCCAAACAGGAGGTTAAAGGGACTGACTCTCCAAGTGGGGAGAGTGTTAGTAAAGCGTCTGGAATGTTGCACCCGAGTACCAGAGGAGGAAAACTGAGACATATTTGAACATGTCTCCCGATCACATGGTTGATCATACTCTAGGTTCCACATGCATGTTTTAGCTGAAGGAAGAATACCTTTAACCTGGGTAGTTGAAACCCGTGTAATGGGTACCATGCAATATGACTTCAAAGGGTCTTCATTTGCTCACCGAACCTCTCCAATCCTATCACTGCTGCGTTTATGCCCCTGTACACATGCTTGATTCTCTTTCGGAGACATAGCAATCCATAGGTTTTAAGATACTTACAAGTCAGGTACATTCTTAGGCGTTTAATATGCGGTGTTGAGTCCATTTCGTTGAGCAAGGAGTAGCTCTTGTCTATTCCATATTTGGCTTAAGGAACTTTATCTGTGCTCATTTCAATCTCTGGTTTTATGCAGCACCCCAACTCACCTTTACCCTTAAGCAAGCATAAGTTGTTTTTCTAAATTTGAGACCCTGTTCTGTTCTGTAATTCAGTTCCTGTGTAGCCAAGTTTCCATTCCGTGTATTACTGATATCTTATGATGTTTCTTTTTCTGTGTGACTTATTTCAGTTAGAATCATCATACCTGAATCCACTCATTGTGCTGCTAAGGGCCTGATGACATAGATTTCATTGCTGAGTGATATTGCTTTGTAAGTGAATACCACAACTTCTTTATCCATTTTTCACTTTCTGCGATGTTGAACTTGTACTGTAAACGAGGTTCTTGTAAACAGAGCCGTTCCAAACTTTGGGGTGGCTGTGTCTTTTGGATTTTAATTTCCCTAAGCTATAGGACCATAAGTGGAAGTGCCCTAGGCTCTGTTGCTTTGTTTTTTAGATGTTTCAGGAAACACCATACACTTCTCCCAAGTGACTGTTGGCAATTTACATCCCGCCCATCAGCATAACAAGGCTCCCAGTTCTCAATGGCATGTTGCCTTTCTGGATTTTACACTTTTTTCAGATGGCCCTTTTGACCGGGGGGAAGTGAGACTTCATTGTAGTGCAGATTTCCTTTGCAAACTTGCTTGGTTGGCCAAAAAGGGCGTATGCGTTTTTTCCTGAATATATTCAGGAAAAAACGCATACGCCCTTTTTGGCCAAGTGCATCATTGTGGACGTTCTGCCTCTTTTCCTATGCTTTCAATGCAATTCCAGTCTACCTTCTGAAATTGGTTTCCTGCAATTCTGCCCCGCTTTCAAGTCCTCTTGGCAGCCTTACTTCCGTCTATTTTTGGACGATAGCTGTCATTTATAACTCTGCAGGTTTGTGAATTACAGTGCCCCTGAGCTCCTTTCTTCAACTCGATTTCTTGTGACCTGGCCGCAACACCGCAGGATGGCTTCAGGCCCTAATCTGGTTCCGGCCCGGCACGCTGAACCTTTGGTTAATTCCTCTTCCTGGTGGGAAATGAGAGTTAAATTTGCCCGTCCAGACACCTCCAGCTAGCCTCTCATTGGTTCTCGCTATTCCTGTTCATCTTCCGCAGAAATTGCAAACTGGGCCAAACAGGAGGTTAAAGGGACTGACTCTCCAAGTGGGGAGAGTGTTAGTAAAGCGTCTCGAATGTTGCACCCGAGTACCAGGGGAGGAAAACTGAGACATATTTGAACACGTCTCCCGATCACATGGTTGATCATACTCTAGGTTCCACATGCATGTTTTAGCTGAAGGAAGAATACCTTAAACCTGGGTAGTTGAAACCCGTGGAATGGGTACCATGCAATATGACTTCAAAGGGTCTTCATTTGCTCACCGAACCTCTCCAATCCTATCACTGCTGCGATTATGCCCCTGTACACATGCTTGATTCTCTTTCAGAGACATAGCAATCCATAGGTTTTAAGATACTTACTAGTCAGGTACATTCTTAGGCGTTTAATATGGGGTGTTGAGTCCATTTCGTTGAGCAAGGAGTAGCTCTTGTCTATTCCATATTTGGCTTAAGGAAATTTATCTGTGCTCATTTCAATCTCTGGTTTTATGCAGCACCCCAACTCACCTTTACCCTTAAGCAAGAATAAGTTGGTTTTCTAAATTTGAGACCCTGTTCTGTTCTGTAATTCAGTTCCTGTGTAGCCAAGTTTACATTCCGTGTATTACTGATATCTTATGATGTTTCTTTTTCTGTGTGACTTATTTCAGTTAGAATCATCATACCTGAATCCACTCATTGTGCTGCTAAGGGCCTGATGACACAGATTTCATTGCTGAGTGATATTGCTTTGTAAGTAAATACCACAACTTCTTTATCCATTTTTCACTTTCTGCGATGTTGAACTTGTACTGTAAACGAGGTTCTTGTAAACAGAGCCGTTCCAAACTTTGGGGTGGCTGTGTCTTTTTGATTTTAATTTCCCTAAGCTATAGGACCATAAGTGGAAGTGCCCTAGGTTCTGTTGCTTTGTTTTTTAGATGTTTCAGGAAACACCATACACTTCTCCCGAGTGGTTGTTGGCAATTTACATCCCGCCCATCAGCATAACAAGGCTCCCAGTTCTCCATGGCCTGTCCTGCCTTTCTGGATTTTACACTTTTTTCAGATGGCCCTTTTGACCGGGGGGAAGTGAGACTTCATTGTAGTGCAGATTTCCTTTGCAAGCTTGCTTGGTTGGCCAAAAAGGGCGTATGCGTTTTTTCCTGAATATATTCAGGAAAAAACACATACGCCCTTTTTGGCCAAGTGCATCATTTTGGACGTTCTGCCTCTTTTCCTATGCTTTCAATGCAATTCCAGTCTACCTCCTGAAATCGGTTTCCTGCAATTCTGCCCCGCTTTCAAGTCCTCTTGGCAGCCTTACTTCAGTCTATTTTTGGACGATAGCTGTCATTTATAACTCTGCAGGTTTGTGAATTACAGTGCCCCTGAGCTCCTTTCTTCAACTCGCTTTCTTGTGACCTGGCCGCAACACCGCAGGATGGCTTCAGGCCCTAATCTGGTTCCGGCACGGCACGCTGAGCCTTTGGTTATTTCCTCTTCCTGGTGGGAAATGAGAGTTAAATTTGCCCGTCCAGACACCTTCAGCTAGCCTCTCATTGGTTCTCGCTATTCCTGTTCATCTTCCGCAGAAATTGCAAACTGGGCCAAACAGGAGGTTAAAGGCGCAGACTCTCCAAGTGGGGAGAGTGTTAGTAAAGCGTCTGGAATGTTGCACCCGAGTACCAGGGGAGGAAAACTGAGACATATTTGAACACGTCTCCCGTTCACATGGTTGATCATACTTGGGTTCCACATGCATGTTTTAGCTGAAGGAAGAATACCTTAAACCTGGAGAGTTGAGACCCGTGTAATGGGTACCATACAATATGACTTCAAAGGGTCTTCATTTGCTCACCGAACCTCTCCAATCCTATCACTGCTGCGTTTATGCCCCTGTACACATGCTTGATTCTCTTTCGGAGACATAGCAATCCATAGGTTTTACGATACTTACTAGTCAGGTACATTCTTAGGCGTTTAATATGCGGTGTTGAGTCCATTTCGTTGAGCAAGGAGTAGCTCTTGTCTATTCCATATTTGACTTAAGGAACTTTATCTGTGCTCATTTCAATCTCTGGTTTTATGCAGCACCCCAACTCACCTTTACCCTTAAGCAAGCATAAGTTGGTTTTCTAAATTTGAGACCCTGTTCTGTTCTGTAATTCAGTTCCTGTGTAGCCAAGTTTACATTCCGTGTATTACTGATATCTTATGATGTTTCTTTTTCTGTGTGACTTATTTCAGTTAGAATCATCATACCTGAATCCACTCATTGTGATGCTAAGGGCCTGATGACATAGATTTCATTGCTGAGTGATATTGCTTTGTAAGTAAATACCACAACTTCTTTATCCATTTTTCACTTTCTGCGATGTTGAACTTGTACTGTAAACGAGGTTCTTGTAAACAGAGGCGTCCCAAACTTTGGGGTGGCTGTGTCTTTTTGATTTTAATTTCCCTAAGCTATAGGACCATAAGTGGCAGTGCCCTAGGCTCTGTTGCTTTGTTTTTTAGATGTTTCAGGAAACACCATACACTTCTCCCGAGTGTCTGTTGGCAATTTACATCCCGCCCATCAGCATAACAAGGCTCCCAGTTCTCCATTGCCTGTCCTGCCTTTCTGGATTTTACACTTTTTTCAGATGGCCCTTTTGACCGGGGGGAAGTGAGACTTCATTGTAGTGCAGATTTCCTTTGCAAGCTTGCTTGGTTGGCCAAAAAGGGCGTATGCGTTTTTTCCTGAATATATTCAGGAAAAAACGCATACGCCCTTTTTGGCCAAGTGCATCATTGTGGACGTTCTGCCTCTTTTCCTATGCTTTCAATGCAATTCCAGTCTACCTCCTGAAATCGGTTTCCTGCAATTCTGCCCCACTTTCAAGTCCTCTTGGCAGCCTTACTTCAGTCTATTTTTGGACGATAGCTGTCATTTATAACTCTGCAGGTTTGTGAATTACAGTGCCCCTGAGCTCCTTTCTTCAACTCGCTTTCTTGTGACCTGGCCGCAACACCGCAGGATGGCTTCAGGCCCTAATCTGGTTCCGGCCCGGCACGCTGAGCCTTTGGTTAATTCCTCTTCCTGGTGGGAAATGAGAGTTAAATTTGCCCGTCCAGACACCTCCAGCTAGCCTCTCATTGGTTCTCGCTATTCCTGTTCATCTTCCGCAGAAATTGCAAACTGGGCCAAACAGGAGGTTAAAGGGACTGACTCTCCAAGTGGGGAGAGTGTTAGTAAAGTGTCTGGAATGTTGCACCCGAGTACCAGGGGAGGAAAACTGAGACATATTTGAACACGTCTCCCGATCACATGGTTGATCATATTCTAGGTTCCACATGCATGTTTTAGCTGAAGGAAGAATACCTTAAACCTGGGTAGTTGAAACCCGTGGAATGGGTACCATGCAATATGACTTCAAAGGGTCTTCATTTGCTCACCGAACCTCTCCAATCCTATCACTGCTGCGTTTATGCCCCTGTACACATGCCTGATTCTCTTTCGGAGACATAGCAATCCATAGGTTTTAAGATACTTACTAGTCAGGTACATTCTTAGGCGTTTAATATGGGGTGTTGAGTCCATTTCGTTGAGCAAGGAGTAGCTCTAGTCTATTCCATATTTGGCTTAAGGAACTTTATCTGTGCTCATTTCAATCTCTGGTTTTATGCAGCACCCCAACTCACCTTTACCCTTAAGCAAGAATAAGTTGGTTTTCTAAATTTGAGACCCTGTTCTGTTCTGTAATTCAGTTCCTGTGTAGCCAAGTTTCCATTCCGTGTATTACTGATATCTTATGATGTTTCTTTTTCTGTGTGACTTATTTCTGTTAGAATCATCATACCTGAATCCACTCATTGTGCTGCTAAGTGCCTGATGACACAGATTTCATTGCTGAGTGATATTGCTTTGTAAGTAAATACCACAACTTCTTTATCCATTTTTCACTTTCTGCAATGTTGAACTTGTACTGTAAACGAGGTTCTTGTAAACAGAGCTGTTCCAAACTTTGGGGTGGCTGTGTCTTTTTGATTTTAATTTCCCTAAGCTATAGGACCATAAGTGGAAGTGCCCTAGGTTCTGTTGCTTTGTTTTTTAGATGTTTCAGGAAACACCATACACTTCTCCCGAGTGGTTGTTGGCAATTTACATCCCGCCCATCAGCATAACAAGGCTCCCAGTTCTCCATGGCCTGTCCTGCCTTTCTGGATTTTACACTTTTTTCAGATGGCCCTTTTGACCGGGGGGAAGTGAGACTTCATTGTAGTGCAGATTTCCTTTGCAAGCTTGCTTGGTTGGCCAAAAAGGGCGTATGCGTTTTTTCCTGAATATATTCAGGAAAAAACGCATACGCCCTTTTTGGCCAAGTGCATCATTGTGGACGTTCTGCCTCTTTTCCTATGCTTTCAATGCAATTCCAGTCTAACTCCTGAAATCGGTTTCCTGCAATTCTGCCCCGCTTTCAAGTCCTCTTGGCAGCCTTACTTCAGTCTATTTTTGGACGATAGCTGTCATTTATAACTCTGCAGGTTTGTGAATTACAGTGCCCCTGAGCTCCTTTCTTCAACTTGCTTTCTTGTGACCTGGTCGCAACACCGCAGGATGGCTTCAGGCCCTAATATGGTTCCGGCACGGCACGCTGAGCCTTTGGTTATTTCCTCTTCCTGGTGGGAAATGAGAGTTAAATTTGCCCGTCCAGACACCTTCAGCTAGCCTCTCATTGGTTCTCGCTATTCCTGTTCATCTTCCGCAGAAATTGCAAACTGGGCCAAACAGGAGGTTAAAGGCGCTGACTCTCCAAGTGGGGAGAGTGTTAGTAAAGCGTCTGGAATGTTGCACCCGAGTACCAGGGGAGGAAAACTGAGACATATTTGAACACGTCTCCCGTTCACATGGTTGATCATACTTGGGTTCCACATGCATGTTTTAGCTGAAGGAAGAATACCTTAAACCTGGAGAGTTGAGACCCGTGGAATGGGTACCATGCAATATGACTTCAAAGGGTCTTCATTTGCTCACCGAACCTCTCCAATCCTATCACTGCTGCGTTTATGCCCCTGTACACATGCTTGATTCTCTTTCGGAGACATAGCAATCCATAGGTTTTACGATACCTACTAGTCAGGTACATTCTTAGGCGTTTAATATGCGGTGTTGAGTCCATTTCGTTGAGCAAGGAGTAGCTCTTGTCTATTCCATATTTGACTTAAGGAACTTTATCTGTGCTCATTTCAATCTCTGGTTTTATGCAGCACCACAACTCACCTTTCCCCTTAAGCAAGCATAAGTTGGTTTTCTAAATTTGAGACCCTGTTCTGTTCTGTAATTCAGTTCCTGTGTAGCCAAGTTTACATTCCGTGTATTACTGATATCTTATGATGTTTCTTTTTCTGTGTGACTTATTTCAGTTAGAATCATCATACCTGAATCCACTCATTGTGATGCTAAGGGCCTGATGACATAGATTTCATTGCTGAGTGATATTGCTTTGTAAGTAAATACCACAACTTCTTTATCCATTTTTCACTTTCTGCGATGTTGAACTTGTACTGTAAACGAGGTTCTTGTAAACAGAGGCGTCCCAAACTTTGGGGTGGCTGTGTCTTTTTGATTTTAATTTCCCTAAGCTATAGGACCATAAGTGGCAGTGCCCTAGGCTCTGTTGCTTTGTTTTTTAGATGTTTCAGGAAACACCATACACTTCTCCCGAGTGTCTGTTGGCAATTTACATCCCGCCCATCAGCATAACAAGGCTCCCAGTTCTCCATGGCCTGTCCTGCCTTTCTGGATTTTACACTTTTTTCAGATGGCCCTTTTGACCGGGGGGAAGTGAGACTTCATTGTAGTGCAGATTTCCTTTGCAAGCTTGCTTGGTTGGCCAAAAAGGGCGTATGCGTTTTTTCCTGAATATATTCAGGAAAAAACACATACGCCCTTTTTGGCCAAGTGCATCATTGTGGACGTTCTGCCTCTTTTCCTATGCTTTCAATGCAATTCCAGTCTACCTCCTGAAATCGGTTTCCTGCAATTCTGCCCCGCTTTCAAGTCCTCTTGGCAGCCTTACTTCAGTCTATTTTTGGACGATAGCTGTCATTTATAACTCTGCAGGTTTGTGAATTACAGTGCCCCTGAGCTCCTTTCTTCAACTCGCTTTCTTGTGACCTGGCCGTAACACCGCAGGATGGCTTCAGGCCCTAATCTGGTTCTGGCACGGCACGCTGAGCCTTTGGTTATTTCCTCTTCCTGGTGGGAAATGAGAGTTAAATTTGCCCGTCCAGACACCTTCAGCTAGCCTCTCATTGGTTCTCGCTATTCCTGTTCATCTTCCGCAGAAATTGCAAACTGGGCCAAACAGGAGGTTAAAGGCGCTGACTCTCCAAGTGGGGAGAGTGTTAGTAAAGCGTCTGGAATGTTGCACCCGAGTACCAGGGGAGGAAAACTGAGACATATTTGAACACGTCTCCCGTTCACATGGTTGATCATACTTGGGTTCCACATGCATGTTTTAGCTGAAGGAAGAATACCTTAAACCTGGAGAGTTGAGACCCGTGGAATGGGTACCATGCAATATGACTTCAAAGGGTATTCATTTGCTCACCGAACCTCTCCAATCCTATCACTGCTGCGTTTATGCCCCTGTACACATGCTTGATTCTCTTTCGGAGACATAGCAATCCATAGGTTTTACGATACCTACTAGTCAGGTACATTCTTAGGCGTTTAATATGCGGTGTTGAGTCCATTTCGTTGAGCAAGGAGTAGCTCTTGTCTATTCCATATTTGACTTAAGGAACTTTATCTGTGCTCATTTCAATCTCTGGTTTTATGCAGCACCCCAACTCACCTTTACCCTTAAGCAAGCATAAGTTGGTTTTCTAAATTTGAGACCCTGTTCTGTTCTGTAATTCAGTTCCTGTGTAGCCAAGTTTACATTCCGTGTATTACTGATATCTTATGATGTTTCTTTTTCTGTGTGACTTATTTCAGTTAGAAACATCATACCTGAATCCACTCATTGTGATGCTAAGGGCCTGATGACATAGATTTCATTGCTGAGTGATATTGCTTTGTAAGTAAATACCACAACTTCTTTATCCATTTTTCACTTTCTGCGATGTTGAACTTGTACTGTAAACGAGGTTCTTGTAAACAGAGGCGTCCCAAACTTTGGGGTGGCTGTGTCTTTTTGATTTTAATTTCCCTAAGCTATAGGACCATAAGTGGCAGTGCCCTAGGCTCTGTTGCTTTGTTTTTTAGATGTTTCAGGAAACACCATACACTTCTCCCGAGTGTCTGTTGGCAATTTACATCCCACCCATCAGCATAACAAGGCTCCCAGTTCTCCATGGCCTGTCCTGCCTTTCTGGATTTTACACTTTTTTCAGATGGCCCTTTTGACCGGGGGGAAGTGAGACTTCATTGTAGTGCAGATTTCCTTTGCAAGCTTGCTTGGTTGGCCAAAAAGGGCGTATGCGTTTTTTCCTGAATATATTCAGGAAAAAACGCATACGCCCTTTTTGGCCAAGTGCATCATTGTGGACGTTCTGCCTCTTTTCCTATGCTTTCAATGCAATTCCAGTCTACCTCCTGAAATCGGTTTCCTGCAATTCTGCCCCGCTTTCAAGTCCTCTTGGCAGCCTTACTTCAGTCTATTTTTGGACGATAGCTGTCATTTATAACTCTGCAGGTTTGTGAATTACAGTGCCCCTGAGCTCCTTTCTTCAACTCGCTTTCTTGTGACCTGGCCGCAACACCGCAGGATGGCTTCAGGCCCTAATCTGGTTCCGGCACGGCACGCTGAGCCTTTGGTTATTTCCTCTTCCTGGTGGGAAATGAGAGTTAAATTTGCCCGTCCAGACACATTCAGCTAGCCTCTCATTGGTTCTCGCTATTCCTGTTCATCTTCCGCAGAAATTGCAAACTGGGCCAAACAGGAGGTTAAAGGCGCTGACTCTCCAAGTGGGGAGAGTGTTAGTAAAGCGTCTGGAATGTTGCACCCGAGTACCAGGGGAGGAAAACTGAGACATATTTGAACACGTCTCCCGTTCACATGGTTGATCATACTTGGGTTCCACATGCATGTTTTAGCTGAAGGAAGAATACCTTAAACCTGGAGAGTTGAGACCCGTGGAATGGGTACCATGCAATATGACTTCAAAGGGTCTTCATTTGCTCACCGAACCTCTCCAATCCTATCACTGCTGCGTTTATGCCCCTGTACACATGCTTGATTCTCTTTCGGAGACATAGCAATCCATAGGTTTTACGATACCTACTAGTCAGGTACATTCTTAGGCGTTTAATATGCGGTGTTGAGTCCATTTTGTTGAGCAAGGAGTAGCTCTTGTCTATTCCATATTTGACTTAAGGAACTTTATCTGTGCTCATTTCAATCTCTGGTTTTATGCAGCACCCCAACTCACCTTTACCCTTAAGCAAGCATAAGTTGGTTTTCTAAATTTGAGACCCTGTTCTGTTCTGTAATTCAGTTCCTGTGTAGCCAAGTTTACATTCCGTGTATTACTGATATCTTATGATGTTTCTTTTTCTGTGTGACTTATTTCAGTTAGAATCATCATACCTGAATCCACTCATTGTGATGCTAAGGGCCTGATGACATAGATTTCATTGCTGAGTGATATTGCTTTGTAAGTAAATACCACAACTTCTTTATCCATTTTCACTTTCTGCGATGTTGAACTTGTACTGTAAACGAGGTTCTTGTAAACAGAGGCGTCCCAAACTTTGGGGTGGCTGTGTCTTTTTGATTTTAATTTCCCTAAGCTATAGGACCATAAGTGGCAGTGCCCTAGGCTCTGTTGCTTTGTTTTTTAGATGTTTCAGGAAACACCATACACTTCTCCCGAGTGTCTGTTGGCAATTTACATCCCGCCCATCAGCATAACAAGGCTCCCAGTTCTCCATGGCCTGTCCTGCCTTTCTGGATTTTACACTTTTTTCAGATGGCCCTTTTGACCGGGGGGAAGTGAGACTTCATTGTAGTGCAGATTTCCTTTGCAAGCTTGCTTGGTTGGCCAAAAAGGGCGTATGCGTTTTTTCCTGAATATATTCAGGAAAAAACGCATACGCCCTTTTTGGCCAAGTGCATCATTGTGGACGTTCTGCCTCTTTTCCTATGCTTTCAATGCAATTCCAGTCTACCTCCTGAAATCGGTTTCCTGCAATTCTGCCCCGCTTTCAAGTCCTCTTGGCAGCCTTACTTCAGTCTATTTTTGGACGATAGCTGTCATTTATAACTCTGCAGGTTTGTGAATTACAGTGCCCCTGAGCTCCTTTCTTCAACTCGCTTTCTTGTGACCTGGCCGCAACACCGCAGGATGGCTTCAGGCCCTAATCTGGTTCCGGCACGGCACGCTGAGCCTTTGGTTAATTCCTCTTCCTGGTGGGAAATGAGAGTTAAATTTGCCCGTTCAGACACCTCCAGCTAGCCTCTCATTGGTTCTCGCTATTCCTGTTCATCTTCCGCAGAAATTGCAAACTGGGCCAAACAGGAGGTTAAAGGCGCTGACTCTCCAAGTGGGGAGAGTGTTAGTAAAGCGTCTGGAATGTTGCACCCGAGTACCAGGGGAGGAAAACTGAGACATATTTGAACACGTCTCCCGTTCACATGGTTGATCATACTTGGGTTCCACATGCATGTTTTAGCTGAAGGAAGAATACCTTAAACCTGGAGAGTTGAGACCCGTGGAATGGGTACCATGCAATATGACTTCAAAGGGTCTTCATTTGCTCACCGAACCTCTCCAATCCTATCACTGCTGCGTTTATGCCCCTGTACACATGCTTGATTCTCTTTCGGAGACATAGCAATCCATAGGTTTTACGATACCTACTAGTCAGGTACATTCTTAGGCGTTTAATATGCGGTGTTGAGTCCATTTCGTTGAGCAAGGAGTAGCTCTTGTCTATTCCATATTTGACTTAAGGAACTTTATCTGTGCTCATTTCAATCTCTGGTTTTATGCAGCACCCCAACTCACCTTTACCCTTAAGCAAGCATAAGTTGGTTTTCTAAATTTGAGACCCTGTTCTGTTCTGTAATTCAGTTCCTGTGTAGCCAAGTTTCCATTCCGTGTATTATTGATATCTTATGATGTTTCTTTTTCTGTGTGACTTATTTCAGTTAGAATCATCATACCTGAATCCACTCACTGTGATGCTAAGGGCCTGATGACATAGATTTCATTGCTGAGTGATATTGCTTTGTAAGTAAATACCACAACTTCTTTATCCATTTTCACTTTCTGCGATGTTGAACTTGTACTGTAAACGAGGTTCTTGTAAACAGAGGCGTCCCAAACTTTGGGGTGGCTGTGTCTTTTTGATTTTAATTTCCCTAAGCTATAGGACCATAAGCGGCAGTGCCCTAGGCTCTGTTGCTTTGTTTTTTAGATGTTTCAGGAAACACCATACACTTCTCCCGAGTGTCTGTTCGCAAATTACATCCCGCCCATCAGCATAACAAGGCTCCCAGTTCTCAATGGCCTGTTGCCTTTCTGGATTTTACACTTTTTTCAGATGGCCCTTTTGACCGGGGGGAAGTGAGACTTCATTGTAGTGCAGCTGTCCTTTGCAAGCTTGCTTGGTTGGCCAAAAAGGGTGTGTGCGTTTTTTCCTGAATATATTCAGGAAAAAACGCATACGCCCTTTTTGGCCAAGTGCATCATTGTGGACGTTCTGCCTCTTTTCCTATGCTTTCAATGCAATTCCAGTCTACCTTCTGAAATTGGTTTCCTGCAATTCTGCCCCGCTTTCAAGTCCTCTTGGCAGCCTTACTTCAGTCTATTTTTGGACGATAGCTGTCATTTATAACTCTGCAGGTTTGTGAATTACAGTGCCCCTGAGCTCCTTTCTTCAACTCGATTTCTTGTGACCTGGCCGCAACACCGCAGGATGGCTTCAGGCCCTAATCTGGTTCCGGCCCGGCACGCTGAGCCTTTGGTTAATTCCTCTTCCTGGTGGGAAATGAGAGTTAAATTTGCCCGTCCAGACACCTCCAGCTAGCCTCTCATTGGTTCTCGCTATTCCTGTTCATCTTCCGCAGAAATTGCAAACTGGGCCAAACAGGAGGTTAAAGGGACTGACTCTCCAAGTGGGGAGAGTGTTAGTAAAGCGTCTGGAATGTTGCACCCGAGTACCAGGAGAGGAAAACTGAGACATATTTGAACACGTCTCCCGATCACATTGTTGATCATACTCTAGGTTCCACATGCATGTTTTAGCTGAAGGAAGAATACCTTAAACCTGGGTAGTTGAAACCCGTGGAATGGGTACCATGCAATATGACTTCAAAGGGTCTTCATTTGCTCACTGAACCTCTCCAATCCTATCACTGCTGCGTTTATGCCCCTGTACACATGCTTGATTCTCTTGCGGAGACATAGCAATCCATAGGTTTTAAGATACTTACTAGTCAGGTACATTCTTAGGCGTTTAATATGGGGTGTTGAGTCCATTTCGTTGAGCAAGGAGTAGCTCTTCTCTATTCCATATTTGGCTTAAGGAACTTTATCTGTGCTCATTTCAATCTCTGGTTTTATGCAGCACCCCAACTCACCTTTCCCCTTAAGCAAGCATAAGTTGGTTTTCCAAATTTGAGAACCTGTTCTGTTCTGTAATTCAGTTCCTGTGTAGCCAAGTTCACATTCCGTGTATTAGTGATATCTTATGATGTTTCTTTTCCTGTGTGACTTATTTCAGTTAGAATCATCGTACCTGAATCCACTCATGATGCTGCTACGGGCCTGATGACATAGATTTCATTGCTGAGTGATACTGCATTGTACGTAAGTACCACAAGTTCTTTATCCATTTTTCACTTTCTGTGATATTGAACTTGTACTGTAAACGAGGTTCTTGTAAACAGAGGCGTCCCAAACTTTGGGGTGGCTGTGTCTTTTTGATTTTAATTTCCCTAAGCTATAGGACCATAAGTGGAAGTGCCCTAGGCTCTGTTGCTTTGTTTTTTAGATGTTTCAGGAAACACCATACACTTCTCCCGAGTGTCTGTTGGCAATTTACATCCCGCCCATCAGCATAACAAGGCTCCCAGTTCTCCATGGCCTGTCCTGCCTTTCTGGATTTTACACTTTTTTCAGATGGCCCTTTTGACCGGGGGGAAGTGAGACTTCATTGTAGTGCAGATTTCCTTTGCAAGCTTGCTTGGTTGGCCAAAAAGGGCGTATGCGTTTTTTCCTGAATATATTCAGGAAAAAACGCATACGCCCTTTTTGGCCAAGTGCATCATTGTGGACGTTCTGCCTCTTTTCCTATGCTTTCAATGCAATTCCAGTCTACCTCCTGAAATCGGTTTCCTGCAATTCTGCCCCGCTTTCAAGTCCTCTTGGCAGCCTTACTTCAGTCTATTTTTGGACGATAGCTGTCATTTATAACTCTGCAGGTTTGTGAATTACAGTGCCCCTGAGCTCCTTTCTTCAACTCGCTTTCTTGTGACCTGGCCGCAACAACGCAGGATGGCTTCAGGCCCTAATCTTGTTCCGGCACGGCACGCTGAGCCTCTTGTTATTTCCTCTTCCTGGTGGGAAATGAGAGTTAAATTTGCCCGTCCAGACACCTCCAGCTAGCCTCTCATTGGTTCTCGCTATTCCTGTTCATCTTCCGCAGAAATTGCAAACTGGGCCAAACAGGAGGTTAAAGGGTCTGACTCTCCAAGTCGGGAGAGTGTTAGTAAAGCGTCTAGAATGTTGCACCCGAGTACCAGGGGAGGAAAACTGAGACATATTTGAACACGTCTCCCGATCACATGGTTGATCATACTCTGGGTTCCACATGCATGTTTTAGCTGAAGGAAGAATACCTTAAACCTGGGTAGTTGAAACCCATGGAATGGGTACCATGCAATATGACTTCAAAGGGTCTTCATTTGCTCACCGAACCTCTCCAATCCTATCACTGCTGCGTTTATGCCCTGTACACATGCTTGATTCTCTTTCGGAGACATAGCAATCCCTAGGTTTTAAGATACTTACTAGTCAGGTACATTCTTAGGCGTTTAATATGCGGTGTTGAGTCCATTTCTTTGAGCAAGGAGTAGCTCTTGTCTATTCCATATTTGGCTTAAGGAACTTTATCTGTGCTCATTTCAATCTCTGGTTTTATGCAGCACCCCAACTCACCTTTACCCTTAAGCAAGCATAAGTTGGTTTTCTAAATTTGAGACCCTGTTCTGTTCTGTAATTCAGTTCCTGTGTAGCCAAGTTTCCATTCCGTGTATTACTGATATCTTATGATGTTTCTTTTTCTGTGTGACTTATTTCAGTTAGAATCATCATACCTGAATCCACTCATTGTGCTGCTAAGGGCCTGATGACATAGATTTCATTGCTGAGTGATATTGCTTTGTAAGTGATTACCACCACTTCTTTATCCATTTTTCACTTTCTGCGATGTTGAACTTGTACTGTAAACGAGGTTCTTGTAAACAGAGCCGTTCCAAACTTTGGGGTGGCTTTGTCTTTTTGATTTTAATTTCCCTAAGCTATAGGACCATAAGTGGAAGTGCCCTAGGCTCTGTTGCTTTGTTTTTTAGATGTTTCAGGAAACACCATACACTTCTCCCAAGTGGTTCTTGGCAATTTACATCCCGCCCATCAGCATAACAAGGCTCCCAGTTCTCCATGGCCTGTCCTGCCTTTCTGGATTTTACACTTTTTTCAGATGGCCCTTTTGACCGGGTGGAAGTGAGACTTCATTGTAGTGCAGATTTCCTTTGCAAGCTTGCTTGGTTGGCCAAAAAGGGCGTATGCGTTTTTTCCTGAATATATTCAGGAAAAAACGCATACGCCCTTTTTGGCCAAGTGCATCATTGTGGACGTTCTGCCTCTTTTCCTATGCTTTCAATACAATTCCAGTCTACCTCCTGAAATCGGTTTCCTGCAATTCTGCCCCGCTTTCAAGTCCTCTTGGCAGCCTTACTTCAGTCTATTTTTGGACGATAGCTGTCATTTATAACTCTGCAGGTTTGTGAATTACAGTGCCCCTGAGTTCATTTCTTCAACTCGCTTTCTTGTGACCTGGCCGCAACACCGCAGGATGGCTTCAGGCCCTAATCTGGTTCCGGCCCGGCATGCTGAGCCTTTGGTTAATTCCTCTTCCTGGTGGGAAATGAGAGTTAAATTTGCCCGTCCAGACACCTTCAGCTAGCCTCTCATTGGTTCTCGCTATTCCTGTTCATCTTCCGCAGAAATTGCAAACTGGGCCAAACAGGAGGTTAAAGGGTCTGACTCTCCAAGTCGGGAGAGTGTTAGTAAAGCTTCTGGAATGTTGCACGCGAGTACCAGGGTAGGAAAACTGAGACATATTTGAACACGTCTCCCGTTCACATGGTTGATCATACTCTGGGTTCCACATGCATCTTTTAGCTGAAGGAAGAATACCTTAAACCTGGAGAGTAGGGACCCGTGGAATGGGTACCGTGCAATATGACTTCAAAGGGTCTTCATTTGCTCACCGAACCTCTCCAATCCTATCACTGCTGCGTTTATGCCCCTGTACACATGCTTGATTCTCTTTCGGAGACATAGCAATCCATAGGTTTTAAGATACTTACTAGTCAGGTACATTCTTAGGCGTTTAATACGGGGTGTTGAGTCCATTTCGTTGAGCAAGGAGTAGCTCTTGTCTATTCCATATTTGGCTTAAGGAACTTTATCTGTGCTCATTTCAATCTCTGGTTTTATGCAGCACCCCAACTCACCTTTCCCCTTAAGCAAGCATAAGTTGGTTTTCTAAATTTGAGACCCTGTTCTGTTTTGGAATGCAGTTCCTGTGTAGCCAAGTGTACATTCCATGTATTACTGATATCTTATGATGTTTCTTTTTCTGTGTGACTTATTTCAGTTAGAATCATCGTACCTGAATCCACTCATGATGCTGCTACGGGCCTGATGACATAGATTTCATTGCTGAGTGATACTGCATTGTACGTAAGTACCACAAGTTCTTTATCCAGTTTTCACTTTCTGTGATATTGAACTTGTACGGTAAACGAGGTTCTTGTAAACGGAGGCGTCCCAAACTTTGGGGTGGCTGTGTCTTTTTGATTTTAATTTCCCTAAGCTATAGGACCATAAGTGGAAGTGCCCTAGGTTCTGTTGCTTTGTTATTTAGATGTTTCAGGAAACACCATACACTTCTCCTGAGTGTCTGTTGGCAATTTACATCCCGCCCATCAGCATAACAAGGCTCCCAGTTCTCCATGGCCTGTCCTGCCTTTCTGGATTTTACACTTTTTTCAGATGGCCCTTTTGACCGGGGGGAAGTGAGACTTCATTGTAGTGCAGATTTCCTTTGCAAGTTTGCTTGGTTGGCCAAAAAGGGCGTATGCGTTTTTTCCTGAATATATTCAGGAAAAAACGCATACGCCCTTTTTGGCCAAGTGCATCATTGTGGACGTTCTGCCTCTTTTCCTATGCTTTCAATGCAATTCCAGTCTACCTCCTGAAATCGGTTTCCTGCAATTCTGCCCCGCATTCAAGTCCTCTTGGCAGCCTTACTTCAGTCTATTTTTGGACGATAGCTGTCATTTATAACTCTGCAGGTTTGTGAATTACAGTGCCCCTGAGCTCCTTTCTTCAACTCGCTTTCTTGTGACCTGGCCGCAACACCGCAGGATGGCTTCAGGCCCTAATCTGGTTCCGGCACGGCACGCTGAGCCTTTGGTTATTTCCTCTTCCTGGTGGGAAATGAGAGTTAAATTTGCCCGTCCAGACACCTCCAGCTAGTCTCTCATTGGTTCTCGCTATTCCTGTTCATCTTCCGCAGAAATTGCAAACTGGGCCAAACAGGAGGTTAAAGGCGCTGACTCTCCAAGTGGGGAGAGTGTTAGTAAAGCGTCTGGAATGTTGCACCCGAGTACCAGGGGAGGAAAACTGAGACATATTTGAACACGTCTCCCGATCACATGGTTGATCATACTTGGGTTCCACATGCATGTTTTAGCTGAAGGAAGAATACCTTAAACCTGGAGAGTTAAGACCCGTGGAATGGGTACCATGCAATATGACTTCAAAGTGTCTTCATTTGCTCACCGAACCTCTCCAATCCTATCACTGCTGCGTTTATGCCCCTGTACACATGCTTGATTCTCTTTCGGAGACATAGCAATCCATAGGTTTTAAGATACTTACTAGTCAGGTACATTCTTAGGCGTTTAATATGGGGTGTTGAGTCCATTTCGTTGAGCAAGGAGTAGCTCTTGTCTATTCCATATTTGGCTTAAGGAACTTTATCTGTGCTCATTTCAATCTCTGGTTTTATGCAGCACCCCAACTCACCTTTCCCCTTAAGCAAGCATAAGTTGGTTTTCTAAATTTGAGACCCTGTTCTGTTCTGTAATTCAGTTCCTGTGTAGCCAAGTTTCCATTCCGTGTATTACTGATATCTTATGATGTTTCTTTTTCTGTGTGACTTATTTCAGTTAGAATCATCATACCTGAATCCACTCATTGTGCTGCTAAGGGCCTCATGACACAGATTTCATTGCTGAGTGATATTGCTTTGTAAGTAAATACCACAACTTCTTTATCCATTTTTCACTTTCTGCGATGTTGAACTTGTACTGTAAACGAGGTTCTTGTAAACAGAGGCGTCCCAAACTTAGGGGTGGCTGTGTCTTTTTGATTTTAATTTCCCTAAGCTATAGGACCATAAGTGGAAGTGCCCTAGGTTCTGTTGCTTTGTTTTTTAGATGTTTCAGGAAACACCATACACTTCTCCCGAGTGTCTGTTGGCAATTTACATCCCGCCCATCAGCATAACAAGGCTCCCAGTTCTCCATGGCCTGTCCTGCCTTTCTGGATTTTACACTTTTTTCAGATGGCCCTTTTGACCGGGGGGAAGTGAGACTTCATTGTAGTGCAGATTTCCTTTGCAAGCTTGCTTGGTTGGCCAAAAAGGGCGTATGCGTTTTTTCCTGAATATATTCAGGAAAAAACGCATACGCCCTTTTTGGCCAAGTGCATCATTGTGGACGTTCTGCCTCTTTTCCTATGCTTTCAATGCAATTCCAGTCTACCTCCTGAAATCGGTTTTCTGCAATTCTGCCCCGCTTTCAAGTCCTCTTGGCAGCCTTACTTCAGTCTATTTTTGGACGATAGCTGTCATTTATAACTCTGCAGGTTTGTGAATTACAGTGCCCTTGAGCTCCTTTCTTCAACTCGCTTTCTTGTGACCTGGCCGCAACACCGCAGGCTGGCTTCAGGCCCTAATCTTGTTCCGGCACGGCACGCTGAGCCTCTTGTTATTTCCTCTTCCTGGTGGGAAATGAGAGTTAAATTTGCCCGTCCAGACACCTCCAGCTAGCCTCTCATTGGTTCTCGCTATTCCTGTTCATCTTCCGCAGAAATTGCAAACTGGGCCAAACAGGAGGTTAAAGGGTCTGACTCTCCAAGTCGGGAGAGTGTTAGTAAAGCGTCTGGAATGTTGCACCCGAGTACCAGGGGAGGAAAACTGAGACATATTTGAACACGTCTCCCGATCACATGGTTGATCATACTCTGGGTTCCACATGCATGTTTTAGCTGAAGGAAGAATACCTTAAACCTGGGTAGTTGAAACCCATGGAATGGGTACCATGCAATATGACTTCAAAGGGTCTTCATTTGCTCACCGAACCTCTCCAATCCTATCACTGCTGCGTTTATGCCCTGTACACATGCTTGATTCTCTTTCGGAGACATAGCAATCCCTAGGTTTTAAGATACTTACTAGTCAGGTACATTCTTAGGCGTTTAATATGCGGTGTTGAGTCCATTTCTTTGAGCAAGGAGTAGCTCTTGTCTATTCCATATTTGGCTTAAGGAACTTTATCTGTGCTCATTTCAATCTCTGGTTTTATGCAGCACCCCAACTCACCTTTACCCTTAAGCAAGCATAAGTTGGTTTTCTAAATTTGAGACCCTGTTCTGTTCTGTAATTCAGTTCCTGTGTAGCCAAGTTTACATTCCGTGTATTACTGATATCTTATGATGTTTCTTTTTCTGTGTGACTTATTTCAGTTAGAATCATCATACCTGAATCCACTCATTGTGCTGCTAAGGGCCTGATGACATAGATTTCATTGCTGAGTGATATTGCTTTGTAAGTGATTACCACCACTTCTTTATCCATTTTTCACTTTCTGCGATGTTGAACTTGTACTGTAAACGAGGTTCTTGTAAACAGAGCAGTTCCAAACTTTGGGGTGGCTGTGTCTTTTTGATTTTAATTTCCCTAAGCTATAGGACCATAAGTGGAAGTGCCCTAGGCTCTGTTGCTTTGTTTTTTAGATGTTTCAGGAAACACCATACACTTCTCCCAAGTGGTTCTTGGCAATTTACATCCCGCCCATCAGCATAACAAGGCTCCCAGTTCTCCATGGCCTGTCCTGCCTTTCTGGATTTTACACTTTTTTCAGATGGCCCTTTTGACCGGGTGGAAGTGAGACTTCATTGTAGTGCAGATTTCCTTTGCAAGCTTGCTTGGTTGGCCAAAAAGGGCGTATGCGTTTTTTCCTGAATATATTCAGGAAAAAACGCATACGCCCTTTTTGGCCAAGTGCATCATTCTGGACGTTCTGCCTCTTTTCCTATGCTTTCAATACAATTCCAGTCTACCTCCTGAAATCGGTTTCCTGCAATTCTGCCCCGCTTTCAAGTCCTCTTGGCAGCCTTACTTCAGTCTATTTTTGGACGATAGCTGTCATTTATAACTCTGCAGGTTTGTGAATTACAGTGCCCCTGAGTTCATTTCTTCAACTCGCTTTCTTGTGACCTGGCCGCAACACCGCAGGATGGCTTCAGGCCCTAATCTGGTTCCGGCCCGGCATGCTGAGCCTTTGGTTAATTCCTCTTCCTGGTGGGAAATGAGAGTTAAATTTGCCCGTCCAGACACCTTCAGCTAGCCTCTCATTGGTTCTCGCTATTCCTGTTCATCTTCCGCAGAAATTGCAAACTGGGCCAAACAGGAGGTTAAAGGGTCTGACTCTCCAAGTCGGGAGAGTGTTAGTAAAGCATCTGGAATGTTGCACCCGAGTACCAGGGTAGGAAAACTGAGACATATTTGAACACGTCTCCCGTTCACATGGTTGATCATACTCTGGGTTCCACATGCATCTTTTAGCTGAAGGAAGAATACCTTAAACCTGGAGAGTAGAGACCCGTGGAATGGGTACCGTGCAATATGACTTCAAAGGGTCTTCATTTGCTCACCGAACCTCTCCAATCCTATCACTGCTGCGTTTATGCCCCTGTACACATGCTTGATTCTCTTTCGGAGACATAGCAATCCATAGGTTTTAAGATACTTACTAGTCAGGTACATTCTTAGGCGTTTAATACGGGGTGTTGAGTCCATTTCGTTGAGCAAGGAGTAGCTCTTGTCTATTCCATATTTGGCTTAAGGAACTTTATCTGTGCTCATTTCAATCTCTGGTTTTATGCAGCACCCCAACTCACCTTTCCCCTTAAGCAAGCATAAGTTGGTTTTCTAAATTTGAGACCCTGTTCTGTTTTGGAATGCAGTTCCTGTGTAGCCAAGTGTACATTCCGTGTATTACTGATATCTTATGATGTTTCTTTTTCTGTGTGACTTATTTCAGTTAGAATCATCGTACCTGAATCCACTCATGATGCTGCTACGGGCCTGATGACATAGATTTCATTGCTGAGTGATACTGCATTGTACGTAAGTACCACAAGTTCTTTATCCAGTTTTCACTTTCTGTGATATTGAACTTGTACGGTAAACGAGGTTCTTGTAAACGGAGGCGTCCCAAACTTTGGGGTGGCTGTGTCTTTTTGATTTTAATTTCCCTAAGCTATAGGACCATAAGTGGAAGTGCCCTAGGTTCTGTTGCTTTGTTATTTAGATGTTTCAGGAAACACCATACACTTCTCCTGAGTGTCTGTTGGCAATTTACATCCCGCCCATCAGCATAACAAGGCTCCCAGTTCTCCATGGCCTGTCCTGCCTTTCTGGATTTTACACTTTTTTCAGATGGCCCTTTTGACCGGGGGGAAGTGAGACTTCATTGTAGTGCAGATTTCCTTTGCAAGTTTGCTTGGTTGGCCAAAAAGGGCGTATGCGTTTTTTCCTGAATATATTCAGGAAAAAACGCATACGCCCTTTTTGGCCAAGTGCATCATTGTGGACGTTCTGCCTCTTTTCCTATGCTTTCAATGCAATTCCAGTCTACCTCCTGAAATCGGTTTCCTGCAATTCTGCCCCGCATTCAAGTCCTCTTGGCAGCCTTACTTCAGTCTATTTTTGGACGATAGCTGTCATTTATAACTCTGCAGGTTTGTGAATTACAGTGCCCCTGAGCTCCTTTCTTCAACTCGCTTTCTTGTGACCTGGCCGCAACACCGCAGGATGGCTTCAGGCCCTAATCTGGTTCCGGCACGGCACGCTGAGCCTTTGGTTATTTCCTCTTCCTGGTGGGAAATGAGAGTTAAATTTGCCCGTCCAGACACCTCCAGCTAGTCTCTCATTGGTTCTCGCTATTCCTGTTCATCTTCCGCAGAAATTGCAAACTGGGCCAAACAGGAGGTTAAAGGCGCTGACTCTCCAAGTGGGGAGAGTGTTAGTAAAGCGTCTGGAATGTTGCACCCGAGTACCAGGGGAGGAAAACTGAGACATATTTGAACACGTCTCCCGATCACATGGTTGATCATACTTGGGTTCCACATGCATGTTTTAGCTGAAGGAAGAATACCTTAAACCTGGAGAGTTAAGACCCGTGGAATGGGTACCATGCAATATGACTTCAAAGGGTCTTCATTTGCTCACCGAACCTCTTCAATCCTATCACTGCTGCGTTTATGCCCCTGTACAGATGCTTGACTCTCTTTCGGAGACATAGCAATCCATAGGTTTTAAGATACTTACTAGTCAGGTACATTCTTAGGCGTTTAATATGGGGTGTTGAGTCCATTTCGTTGAGCAAGGAGTAGCTCTTGTCTATTCCATATTTGGCTTAAGGAACTTTATCTGTGCTCATTTCAATCTCTGGTTTTATGCAGCACCCCAACTCACCTTTCCCCTTAAGCAAGCATAAGTTGGTTTTCTAAATTTGAGACCCTGTTCTGTTCTGTAATTCAGTTCCTGTGTAGCCAAGTTTCCATTCTGTGTATTACTGATATCTTATGATGTTTCTTTTTCTGTGTGACTTATTTCAGTTAGAATCATCATACCTGAATCCACTCATTGTGCTGCTAAGGGCCTCATGACACAGATTTCGTTGCTGAGTGATATTGCTTTGTAAGTAAATACCACAACTTCTTTATCCATTTTTCACTTTCTGCGATGTTGAACTTGTACTGTAAACGAGGTTCTTGTAAACAGAGGCGTCCCAAACTTAGGGGTGGCTGTGTCTTTTTGATTTTAATTTCCCTAAGCTATAGGACCATAAGTGGAAGTGCCCTAGGTTCTGTTGCTTTGTTTTTTAGATGTTTCAGGAAACACCATACACTTCTCCCGAGTGTCTGTTGGCAATTTACATCCCGCCCATCAGCATAACAAGGCTCCCAGTTCTCCATGGCCTGTCCTGCCTTTCTGGATTTTACACTTTTTTCAGATGGCCCTTTTGACCGGGGGGAAGTGAGACTTCATTGTAGTGCAGATTTCCTTTGCAAGCTTGCTTGGTTGGCCAAAAAGGGCGTATGCGTTTTTTCCTGAATATATTCAGGAAAAAACGCATACGCCCTTTTTGGCCAAGTGCATCATTGTGGACGTTCTGCCTCTTTTCCTATGCTTTCAATGCAATTCCAGTCTACCTCCTGAAATCGGTTTTCTGCAATTCTGCCCCGCTTTCAAGTCCTCTTGGCAGCCTTACTTCAGTCTATTTTTGGACGATAGCTGTCATTTATAACTCTGCAGGTTTGTGAATTACAGTGCCCCTGAGTTCATTTCTTCAACTCGCTTTCTTGTGACCTGGCCGCAACACCGCAGGATGGCTTCAGGCCCTAATCTGGTTCCGGCCCGGCATGCTGAGCCTTTGGTTAATTCCTCTTCCTGGTGGGAAATGAGAGTTAAATTTGCCCGTCCAGACACCTACAGCTAGCCTCTCATTGGTTCTCGCTATTCCTGTTCATCTTCCGCAGAAATTGCAAACTGGGCCAAACAGGAGGTTAAAGGGTCTGACTCTCCAAGTCGGGAGAGTGTTAGTAAAGCATCTGGAATGTTGCACCCGAGTACCAGGGGAGGAAAACTGAGACATATTTGAACACGTCTCCCGTTCACATGGTTGATCATACTCTGGGTTCCACATGCATCTTTTAGCTGAAGGAAGAATACCTTAAACCTGGAGAGTTGAGACCCGTGGAATGGGTACCGTGCAATATGACTTCAAAGGGTCTTCATTTGCTCACCGAACCTCTCCAATCCTATCACTGCTGCGTTTATGCCCCTGTACACATGCTTGATTCTCTTTCGGAGACATAGCAATCCATAGGTTTTAAGATACTTACTAGTCAGGTACATTCTTAGGCGTTTAATATGGGGTGTTGAGTCCATTTCGTTGAGCAAGGAGTAGCTCTTGTCTATTCCATATTTGGCTTAAGGAACTTTATCTGTGCTCATTTCAATCTCTGGTTTTATGCAGCACCCCAACTCACCTTTCCCCTTAAGCAAGCATAAGTTGGTTTTCTAAATTTCAGACCCTGTTCTGTTTTGGAATGCAGTTCCTGTGTAGCCAAGTTTACATTCCGTGTATTACTGATATCTTATGATGTTTCTTTTTCTGTGTGACTTATGTCAGTTAGAATCATCGTACCTGAATCCACTCATTATGCTGCTACGGGCCTGATGACATAGATTTCATTGCTGAGTGATACTGCATTGTACGTAAGTACCACAAGTTCTTTATCCATTTTTCACTTTCTGTGATATTGAACTTTTACGGTAAACGAGGTTCTTGTAAACGGAGGCGTCCCAAACTTTGGGGTGGCTGTGTCTTTTTGATTTTAATTTCCCTAAACTATAGGACCATAAGTGGAAGTGCCCTAGGTTCTGTTGCTTTGTTATTTAGATGTTTCAGGAAACACCATACACTTCTCCTGAGTGTCTGTTGGCAATTTACATCCCGCCCATCAGCATAACAAGGCTCCCAGTTCTCCATGGCCTGTCCTGCCTTTCTGGATTTTACACTTTTTTCAGATGGCCCTTTTGACCGGGGGGAAGTGAGACTTCATTGTAGTGCAGATTTCCTTTGCAAGTTTGCTTGGTTGGCCAAAAAGGGCGTATGCGTTTTTTCCTGAATATATTCAGGAAAAAACGCATACGCCCTTTTTGGCCAAGTGCATCATTGTGGACGTTCTGCCTCTTTTCCTATGCTTTCAATGCAATTCCAGTCTACCTCCTGAAATCGGTTTCCTGCAATTCTGCCCCGCATTCAAGTCCTCTTCGCAGCCTTACTTCAGTCTATTTTTGGACGATAGCTGTCATTTATAACTCTGCAGGTTTGTGAATTACAGTGCCCCTGAGCTCCTTTCTTCAACTCGCTTTCTTGTGAGCTGGCCGCAACACCGCAGGATGGCTTCAGGCCCTAATCTGGTTCCGGCACGGCACGCTGAGCCTTTGGTTATTTCCTCTTCCTGGTGGGAAATGAGAGTTAAATTTGCCCGTCCAGACACCTCCAGCTAGTCTCTCATTGGTTCTCGCTATTCCTGTTCATCTTCCGCAGAAATTGCAAACTGGGCCAAACAGGAGGTTAAAGGCGCTGACTCTCCAAGTGGGGAGAGTGTTAGTAAAGCGTCTGGAATGTTGCACCCGAGTACCAGGGGAGGAAAACTGAGACATATTTGAACACGTCTCCCGATCACATGGTTGATCATACTTGGGTTCCACATGCATGTTTTAGCTGAAGGAAGAATACCTAAAACCTGGGTAGGTGAAACCCGTGGAATGGGTACCATGCAATATGACTTCAAAGGGTCTTCATTTGCTCACCGAACCTCTCCAATCCTATCACTGCTGCGTTTATGTCCCTGTACACATGCTTGATTCTCTTTCGGAGACATAGCAATCCATAGGTTTTAAGATACTTATTAGTCAGGTACATTCTTAGGCGTTTAATATGCGGTGTTGAGTCCATTTCGTTGAGCAAGGAGTAGCTCTTGTCTATTCCATATTTGGCTTAAGGAACTTTATCTGTGCTCATTTCAATCTCTGGTTTTATGCAGCACCCCAACTCACCTTTACCCTTAAGCAAGCATAAGTTGGTTTTCTAAATTTGAGACCCTGTTCTGTTCTGTAATTCAGTTCCTGTGTAGCCAAGTTTCCATCCCGTGTATTACTGATATCTTATGATGTTTCTTTTTCTGTGTGACTTATTTCAGTTAGAATCATCATACCTGAATCCACTCATTGTGCTGCTAAGGGCCTGATGACATAGATTTCATTGCTGAGTGATATTGCTTTGTAAGTGATTACCACAACTTCTTTTTCCATTTTTCACTTTCTGCGATGTTGAACTTGTACTGTAAACGAGGTTCTTGTAAACAGAGCCGTTCCAAACTTTGGGGTGGCTGTGTCTTTTTGATTTTAATTTCCCTAAGCTATAGGACCATAAGTGGAAGTGCCCTAGGCTCTGTTGCTTTGTTTTTTAGATGTTTCAGGAAACACCATACACTTCTCCCGAGTGGTTGTTGGCAATTTACATCCCGCCCATCAGCATAACAAGGCTCCCAGTTCTCCATGGCCTGTCCTGCCTTTCTGGATTTTACACTTTTTTCAGATGGCCCTTTTGACCGGGGGGAAGTGAGACTTCATTGTAGTGCAGATTTCCTTTGCAAGCTTGCTTGGTTGGCCAAAAAGGGCGTATGCGTTTTTTCCTGAGGAAAAAACGCATACGCCCTTTTTGGCCAAGTGCATCATTGTGGACGTTCTGCCTCTTTTCCTATGCTTTCAATGCAATTCCGGTCTACCTCCTGAAATCGGTTTCCTGCAATTCTGCCCCGCTTTCAAGTCCTCTTGGCAGCCTTACTTCAGTCTATTTTTGGACGATAGCTGTCATTTATAACTCTGCAGGTTTGTGAATTACAGTGCCCCTGAGCTCCTTTCTTCAACTCGCTTTCTTTTGAGCTGGCCGCAACACCGCAGGATGGCTTCAGGCCCTAATCTGGTTCCGGTACGGCACGCTGAGCCTTTCGTTATTTCCTCTTCCTGGTTGGAAATGAGAGTTAAATTTGCCCGTCCAGACACCTCCAGCTAGCCTCTCATTGCTTCTCGCTATTCCTGTTCATCTTCCGCAGAAATTGCAAACTGGGGCAAACAGGAGGTTAAAGGCGCTGATTCTCCAAGTGGGGAGAGTGTTAGTAAAGCGTCTGGAATGTTGCACCCGAGTACCAGGGTAGGAAAACTGAGACATATTTGAACACGTCTCCCGTTCACATGGTTGATCATACTCTGGGTTCCACATGCATGTTTTAGCTGAAGGAAGAATACCTTAAACCTGGAGAGTTGAGACCCGTGGAATGGGTACCGTGCAATATGACTTCAAAGGGTCTTCATTTGCTCACCGAACCTCTCCAATCCTATCACTGCTGCGTTTATGCCCCTGTACACACACTTGATTCTCTTTTGGAGACATAGCAATCCATAGGTTTTAAGATACTTACTAGTCAGGTACATTCTTAGGCGTTTAATATGGGGTGTTGAGTCCATTTCGTTGAGCAAGGAGTAGCTCTTGTCTATTCCATATTTGGCTTAAGGAACTTTATCTGTGCTCATTTCAATCTCTGGTTTTATGCAGCACCCCAACTCACCTTTCCCCTTAAGCAAGCATAAGTTGGTTTTCTAAATTTGAGACCCTGTTCTGTTTTGGAATGCAGTTCCTGTGTAGCCAAGTTTACATTCCGTGTATTAGTGATATCTTATGATGTTTCTTTTTCTGTGTGACTTATTTCTGTTAGAATCATCATACCTGAATCCACTCATTGTGCTGCTAAGGGCCTGATGACACAGATTTCATTGCTTGGTGATATTGATTTGTAAGTAAATACCACAACTTCTTTATCCATTTTTCACTTTCTGCGATGTTGAACTTGTACTGTAAACGAGGTTCTTGTAAACAGAGCCGTTCCAAACTTTGGGGTGGCTGTGTCTTTTTGATTTTAATTTCCCTAAGCTATAGGACCATACGTGGAAGTGCCCTAGGTTCTGTTGCTTTCTTTTTTAGATGTTTCAGGAAACACCATACACTTCTCCCGAGTGGTTGTTGGCAATTTACATCCCGCCCATCAGCATAACAAGGCTCCCAGTTCTCCATGGCCTGTCCTGCCTTTCTGGATTTTACACTTTTTTCAGATGGCCCTTTTGACCGGGGGGAAGTGAGACTTCATTGTAGTGCAGATTTCCTTTGCAAGCTTGCTTGGTTGGCCAAAAAGGGCGTATGCGTTTTTTCCTGAATATATTCAGGAAAATACGCATACGCCCTTTTTGGCCAAGTGCATCATTGTGGACGTTCTGCCTCTTTTCCTATGCTTTCAATGCAATTCCAGTCTACCTCCTGAAATCGGTTTCCTGCAATTCTGCCCCGCTTTCAAATCCTCTTGGCAGCCTTACTTCAGTCTATTTTTGGACGATAGCTGTCATTTATAACTCTGCAGGTTTGTGAATTACAGTGCCCCTGAGCTCCTTTCTTCAACTCGCTTTCTTGTGAGCTGGCCGCAACACCGCAGGATGGCTTCAGGCCCTAATCTGGTTCCGGCACGGCACGCTGAGCCTTTGGTTAATTCCTCTTCCTGGTGGGAAATGAGAGTTAAATTTGCCCGTCCAGACACCTCCAGCTAGTCTCTCATTGGTTCTCGCTATTCCTGTTCATCTTCCGCAGAAATTGCAAACTGGGCCAAACAGGAGGTTAAAGGCGCTGACTCTCCAAGTGGGGAGAGTGTTAGTAAAGTGTCTGGAATGTTGCACCCGAGTACCAGGGTACGAAAACTGAGACATATTTGAACACGTCTCCCGATCACATGGTTGATCATACTCTGGGTTCCACATGCATGTTTTAGCTGAAGGAAGAATACCTAAAACCTGGGTAGTTGAAACCCGTGGAATGGGTACCATGCAATATGACTTCAAAGGGTCTTCATTTGCTCACCGAACCTCTCCAATCCTATCACTGCTGCGTTTATGCCCCTGTACACATGCTTGATTCTCTTTCGGAGACATAGCAATCCATAGGTTTTAAGATACTTACTAGTCAGGTACATTCTTAGGCGTTTAATATGCGGTGTTGAGTCCATTTCGTTGAGCAAGGAGTAGCTCTTGTCTATTCCATATTTGGCTTAAGGAACTTTATCTGTGCTCATTTCAATCTCTGGTTTTATGCAGCACCCCAACTCACCTTTCCCCTTAAGCAAGCATAAGTTGGTTTTCTAAATTTGAGACCCTGTTCTGTTCTGTAATTCAGTTCCTGTGTAGCCAAGTTTACATTCCATGTATTACTGATATCTTATGATGTTTCTTTTTCTGTGTGACTTATTTCAGTTAGAATCATCATACCTGAATCCACTCATTGTGCTGCTAAGGGCCTGATGACACAGATTTCATTGCTGAGTGATATTGCTTTGTAAGTAAATACCACAACTTCTTTATCCATTTTTCACTTTCTGCGATGTTGAACTTGTACTGTAAACGAGGTTCTTGTAAACAGAGCCGTTCCAAACTTTGGGGTGGCTGTGTCTTTTTGATTTTAATTTCCCTAAGCTATAGGACCATAAGTGGAAGTGCCCTAGGCTCTGTTGCTTTGTTTTTTAGATGTTTCAGGAAACACCATACACTTCTCCAGAGTGGCTGTTGGCAATTTACATCCCGCCCATCAGCATAAGAAGGCTCCCAGTTCTCCATGGCCTGTCGTGCCTTTATGGATTTTACACTTTTTTCAGATGGCCCTTTTGACCAGGTGGAAGTGAGACTTCATTGTAGTGCAGGTTTCCTTTGCAAGCTTGCTTGGTTGGCCAAAAAGGGCGTATGCGTTTTTTCCTGAATATATTCAGGAAAAAACGCATACGCCCTTTTTGGCCAAGTGCATCATTGTGGACGTTCTGCCTCTTTTCCTATGCTTTCAATGCAATTCCAGTCTACCTCCTGAAATCGGTTTCCTGCAATTCTGCCCCGCTTTCAAGTCCTCTTGGCAGCCTTACTTCAGTCTATTTTTTGACGATAGCTGTCATTTATAACTCTGCAGGTTTGTGAATTACAGTGCCCCTGAGCTCCTTTCTTCAACTCGCTTTCTTGTGACCTGGCCGCAACACCGCAGGATGGCTTCAGGCCCTAATCTGGTTCCGGCCTGGCATGCTGAGCCTTTGGTTAATTCCTCTTCCTGGTGGGAAATGACAGTTAAATTTGCCCGTCAAGACACCTCCAGCTAGTCTCTCATTGGTTCTCGCTATTCCTGTTCATCTTCCGCAGAAATTGCAAACTGGGCCAAACAGGAGGTTAAAGGGACTGACTCTCCAAGTGGGGAGAGTGTTAGTAAAGCGTCTGGAATGTTGCACCCGAGTACCAGGGTACGAAAACTGAGCCATATTTGAACACGTCTCCCGATCACATGGTTGATCATACTCTGGGTTCCACATGCATGTTTTAGCTGAAGGAAGAATACCTAAAACCTGGGTAGTTGAAACCCGTGGAATGGGTACCATGCAATATGATTTCAAAGGGTCTTCATTTGCTCACCGAACCTCTCCAATCCTATCACTGCTGCGTTTATGCCCCTGTACACATGCTTGATTCTCTTTCGGAGACATAGCAATCCATAGGTTTTAAGATACTTACTAGTCAGGTACATTCTTAGGCGTTTAATATGCGGTGTTGAGTCCATTTCGTTGAGCAAGGAGTAGCTCTTGTCTATTCCATATTTGGCTTAAGGAACTTTATCTGTGCTCATTTCAATCTCTGGTTTTATGCAGCACCCCAACTCACCTTCCCCCTTAAGCAAGAATAAGTTGGTTTTCTAAATTTGAGACCCTGTTCTGTTCTGTAATTCAGTTCCTGTGTAGCCAAGTTTACATTCCGTGTATTACTGATATCTTATGATGTTTCTTTTTCTGTGTGACTTATTTCAGTTAGAATCATCATACCTGAATCCACTCATTGTGCTGCTAAGGGCCTGATGACACAGATTTCATTGCTGAGTGATATTGCTTTGTAAGTAAATACCACAACTTCTTTATCCATTTTTCACTTTCTGCGATGTTGAACTTGTACTGTAAACGAGGTTCTTGTAAACAGAGCCGTTCCAAACTTTGGGGTGGCTGTGTCTTTTTGATTTTAAATTCCCTAAGCTATAGGACCATAAGTGGAAGTGCCCTAGGTTCTGTTGCTTTGTTTTTTAGATGTTTCAGGAAACACCATACACTTCTCCCAAGTGGTTGTTGGCAATTTACATCCCGCCCATCAGCATAACAAGGCTCCCAGTTCTCCATGGCCTGTCCTGCCTTTCTGGATTTTACACTTTTTTCAGATGGCCCTTTTGACCGGGGGGAAGTGAGACTTCATTGTAGTGCAGATTTCCTTTGCAAGCTTGCTTGGTTGGCCAAAAAGGGCGTACGCGTTTTTTCCTGAATATATTCAGGAAAAAAAGCGTACACCCTTTTTGGCCAAGTGCATCATTGTGGACGTTCTGCCTCTTTTCCTATGCTTTCAATGCAATTCCTGTCTACCTCCTGAAATCGGTTTCCTGCAATGCTGCCCCGCTTTCAAGTCCTCTTGGCAGCCTTACTTCAGTCTATTTTTGGACAATAGCTGTCATTTATAACTCTGCAGGTTTGTGAATTACAGTGCCCCTGAGCTCCTTTCTTCAACTCGCTTTCTTGTGACCTGGCCGCAACACCGCAGGATGTCTTCAGGCCCTAATCTGGTTCTGGCACGGCACGCTGAGCCTTTGGTTAATTCCTCTTCCTGGTGGGAATTGAGAGTTAAATTTGCCCGTCCAGACACCTCCAGCTAGTCTCTCATTGTTTCTCGCTATTCCTGTTCATCTTCCACAGAAATTGCAAACTGGGCCAAACAGGAGGTTAAAGGGACTGACTCTCCAAGTCGGGAGAGTGTTAGTAAAGCGTCTGGAATGTTGCACCCGAGTACCAGGGTACGAAAACTGAGACATATTTGAACACGTCTCCCGATCACATGGTTGATCATACTCTGGGTTCCACATGCATGTTTTAGCTGAAGGAAGAATACCTTAAAACTGGGTAGTAGAAACCCGTGGAATGGGTACCATGCAATATGACTTCAATGGGTCTTCATTTGCTCACCGAACCTCTCCAATCCTATCACTGTTGCGTTTATGCCCCTGTACACATGCTTGATTCTCTTTCGGAGACATAGCAATCCATAGGTTTTAAGATACTTACTAGTCAAGTACATTCTTAGGCGTTTAATATGCGGTGTTGAGTCCATTTCGTTGAGCAAGGAGTAGCTCTTGTCTATTCCATATTTGGCTTAAGGAACTTTATCTGTGCTCATTTCAATCTCTGGTTTTATGCAGCACCCCAACTCACCTTTACCCTTAAGCAAGCATAAGTTGGTTTTCTAAATTTGAGACCCTGTTCTGTTCTGTAATTCAGTTCCTGTGTAGCCAAGTTTACATTCCGTGTATTACTGATATCTTATGATGTTTCTTTTTCTGTGTGACTTATTTCAGTTAGAATCATCATACCTGAATCCACTCATTGTGCTGCTAAGGGCCTGATGACATAGATTTCATTGCTGAGTGATATTGTTTTGTAAGTGAATACCACAACTTCTTTATCCATTTTTCACTTTCTGCGATGTTGAACTTGTACTGTAAACGAGGTTCTTGTAAACAGAGGTGTCCCAAACTTTGGGGTGGCTGTGTCTTTTTGATTTTAATTTCCCTAAGCTATAGGACCATAAGTGGAAGTGCCCTAGGCTCTGTTGCTTTGTTTTTTAGATGTTTCTGGAAACACCATACACTTCTCCCAAGTGTCTGTTGGCAATTTACATCCCGCCCATCAGCATAACAAGGCTCCCAGTTCTCCATGGCCTGTCCTGCCTTTCTGGATTTTACACTTTTTTCAGATGGCCCTTTTGACCGGGGGGAAGTGAGACTTCATTGTAGTGCAGATTTCCTTTGCAAGCTTGCTTGGTTGGCCAAAAAGTGCGTATGCGTTTTTTCCTGAATATATTCAGGAAAAAACGCATACGCCCTTTTTGGCCCAGTGCATCATTTGGACGTTCTGCCTCTTTTCCTATGCTTTCAATGCAATTCCAGTCTACCTCCTGAAATCGGTTTCCTGCAATTCTGCCCCGCTTTCAAGTCCTCTTGGCAGCCTTACTTCAGTCTATTTTTGGACGATAGCTGTCATTTATAACTCTGCAGGTTTGTGAATTACAGTGCCCCTGAGCTCCTTTCTTCAACTCGCTTTCTTGTGACCTGGCCGCAACACCGCAGGATGGCTTCAGGCCCTAATCTGGTTCCGGCCCGGCACGCTGAGCCTTTGGTTAATTCCTCTTCCTGGTGGGAAATGAGAGTTAAATTTGCCCGTTCAGACACCTCCAGCTAGCCTCTCATTGGTTCTCGCTATTCCTGTTCATCTTCCGCAGAAATTGCAAACTGGGCCAAACAGGAGGTTAAAGGCACTGACTCTCCAAGTCGGGAGAGTGTTAGTAAAGCGTCTGGAATGTTGCACCCGAGTACCAGGGTACGAAAACTGAGACATATTTGAACACGTCTCCCGATCACATGGTTGATCATACTCTGGGTTCCACATGCATGTTTTAGCTGAAGGAAGAATACCTAAAACCTGGGTAGTTGAAACCCGTGGAATGGGTACCATGCAATATGACTTCAAAGGGTCTTCATTTGCTCACCGAACCTCTCCAATCCTATCACTGCTGCGTTTATGCCCCTGTACACATGCTTGATTCTCTTTCGGAGACATAGCAATCCATAGGTTTTAAGATACTTACTAGTCAGGTACATTCTTAGGCGTTTAATATGCGGTGTTGAGTCCATTTCGTTGAGCAAGGAGTAGCTCTTGTCTATTCCATATTTGGCTTAAGGAACTTTATCTGTGCTCATTTCAATCTCTGGTTTTATGCAGCACCCCAACTCACCTTTCCCCTTAAGCAAGCATAAGTTGGTTTTCTAAATTTGAGACCCTGTTCTGTTCTGTAATTCAGTTCCTGTGTAGCCAAGTTTACATTCCATGTATTACTGATATCTTATGATGTTTCTTTTTCTGTGTGACTTATTTCAGTTAGAATCATCATACCTGAATCCACTCATTGTGCTGCTAAGGGCCTGATGACACAGATTTCATTGCTGAGTGATATTGCTTTGTAAGTAAATACCACAACTTCTTTATCCATTTTTCACTTTCTGCGATGTTGAACTTGTACTGTAAACGAGGTTCTTGTAAACAGAGCCGTTCCAAACTTTGGGGTGGCTGTGTCTTTTTGATTTTAATTTCCCTAAGCTATAGGACCATAAGTGGAAGTGCCCTAGGCTCTGTTGCTTTGTTTTTTAGATGTTTCAGGAAACACCATACACTTCTCCAGAGTGGCTGTTGGCAATTTACATCCCGCCCATCAGCATAAGAAGGCTCCCAGTTCTCCATGGCCTGTCGTGCCTTTATGGATTTTACACTTTTTTCAGATGGCCCTTTTGACCAGGTGGAAGTGAGACTTCATTGTAGTGCAGGTTTCCTTTGCAAGCTTGCTTGGTTGGCCAAAAAGGGCGTATGCGTTTTTTCCTGAATATATTCAGGAAAAAACGCATACGCCCTTTTTGGCCAAGTGCATCATTGTGGACGTTCTGCCTCTTTTCCTATGCTTTCAATGCAATTCCAGTCTACCTCCTGAAATCGGTTTCCTGCAATTCTGCCCCGCTTTCAAGTCCTCTTGGCAGCCTTACTTCAGTCTATTTTTTGACGATAGCTGTCATTTATAACTCTGCAGGTTTGTGAATTACAGTGCCCCTGAGCTCCTTTCTTCAACTCGCTTTCTTGTGACCTGGCCGCAACACCGCAGGATGGCTTCAGGCCCTAATCTGGTTCCGGCCTGGCATGCTGAGCCTTTGGTTAATTCCTCTTCCTGGTGGGAAATGACAGTTAAATTTGCCCGTCAAGACACCTCCAGCTAGTCTCTCATTGGTTCTCGCTATTCCTGTTCATCTTCCGCAGAAATTGCAAACTGGGCCAAACAGGAGGTTAAAGGGACTGACTCTCCAAGTGGGGAGAGTGTTAGTAAAGCGTCTGGAATGTTGCACCCGAGTACCAGGGTACGAAAACTGAGCCATATTTGAACACGTCTCCCGATCACATGGTTGATCATACTCTGGGTTCCACATGCATGTTTTAGCTGAAGGAAGAATACCTAAAACCTGGGTAGTTGAAACCCGTGGAATGGGTACCATGCAATATGATTTCAAAGGGTCTTCATTTGCTCACCGAACCTCTCCAATCCTATCACTGCTGCGTTTATGCCCCTGTACACATGCTTGATTCTCTTTCGGAGACATAGCAATCCATAGGTTTTAAGATACTTACTAGTCAGGTACATTCTTAGGCGTTTAATATGCGGTGTTGAGTCCATTTCGTTGAGCAAGGAGTAGCTCTTGTCTATTCCATATTTGGCTTAAGGAACTTTATCTGTGCTCATTTCAATCTCTGGTTTTATGCAGCACCCCAACTCACCTTCCCCCTTAAGCAAGAATAAGTTGGTTTTCTAAATTTGAGACCCTGTTCTGTTCTGTAATTCAGTTCCTGTGTAGCCAAGTTTACATTCCGTGTATTACTGATATCTTATGATGTTTCTTTTTCTGTGTGACTTATTTCAGTTAGAATCATCATACCTGAATCCACTCATTGTGCTGCTAAGGGCCTGATGACACAGATTTCATTGCTGAGTGATATTGCTTTGTAAGTAAATACCACAACTTCTTTATCCATTTTTCACTTTCTGCGATGTTGAACTTGTACTGTAAACGAGGTTCTTGTAAACAGAGCCGTTCCAAACTTTGGGGTGGCTGTGTCTTTTTGATTTTAAATTCCCTAAGCTATAGGACCATAAGTGGAAGTGCCCTAGGTTCTGTTGCTTTGTTTTTTAGATGTTTCAGGAAACACCATACACTTCTCCCAAGTGGTTGTTGGCAATTTACATCCCGCCCATCAGCATAACAAGGCTCCCAGTTCTCCATGGCCTGTCCTGCCTTTCTGGATTTTACACTTTTTTCAGATGGCCCTTTTGACCGGGGGGAAGTGAGACTTCATTGTAGTGCAGATTTCCTTTGCAAGCTTGCTTGGTTGGCCAAAAAGGGCGTACGCGTTTTTTCCTGAATATATTCAGGAAAAAAAGCGTACACCCTTTTTGGCCAAGTGCATCATTGTGGACGTTCTGCCTCTTTTCCTATGCTTTCAATGCAATTCCTGTCTACCTCCTGAAATCGGTTTCCTGCAATGCTGCCCCGCTTTCAAGTCCTCTTGGCAGCCTTACTTCAGTCTATTTTTGGACAATAGCTGTCATTTATAACTCTGCAGGTTTGTGAATTACAGTGCCCCTGAGCTCCTTTCTTCAACTCGCTTTCTTGTGACCTGGCCGCAACACCGCAGGATGTCTTCAGGCCCTAATCTGGTTCTGGCACGGCACGCTGAGCCTTTGGTTAATTCCTCTTCCTGGTGGGAATTGAGAGTTAAATTTGCCCGTCCAGACACCTCCAGCTAGTCTCTCATTGTTTCTCGCTATTCCTGTTCATCTTCCACAGAAATTGCAAACTGGGCCAAACAGGAGGTTAAAGGGACTGACTCTCCAAGTCGGGAGAGTGTTAGTAAAGCGTCTGGAATGTTGCACCCGAGTACCAGGGTACGAAAACTGAGACATATTTGAACACGTCTCCCGATCACATGGTTGATCATACTCTGGGTTCCACATGCATGTTTTAGCTGAAGGAAGAATACCTTAAAACTGGGTAGTAGAAACCCGTGGAATGGGTACCATGCAATATGACTTCAATGGGTCTTCATTTGCTCACCGAACCTCTCCAATCCTATCACTGTTGCGTTTATGCCCCTGTACACATGCTTGATTCTCTTTCGGAGACATAGCAATCCATAGGTTTTAAGATACTTACTAGTCAAGTACATTCTTAGGCGTTTAATATGCGGTGTTGAGTCCATTTCGTTGAGCAAGGAGTAGCTCTTGTCTATTCCATATTTGGCTTAAGGAACTTTATCTGTGCTCATTTCAATCTCTGGTTTTATGCAGCACCCCAACTCACCTTTACCCTTAAGCAAGCATAAGTTGGTTTTCTAAATTTGAGACCCTGTTCTGTTCTGTAATTCAGTTCCTGTGTAGCCAAGTTTACATTCCGTGTATTACTGATATCTTATGATGTTTCTTTTTCTGTGTGACTTATTTCAGTTAGAATCATCATACCTGAATCCACTCATTGTGCTGCTAAGGGCCTGATGACATAGATTTCATTGCTGAGTGATATTGTTTTGTAAGTGAATACCACAACTTCTTTATCCATTTTTCACTTTCTGCGATGTTGAACTTGTACTGTAAACGAGGTTCTTGTAAACAGAGGTGTCCCAAACTTTGGGGTGGCTGTGTCTTTTTGATTTTAATTTCCCTAAGCTATAGGACCATAAGTGGAAGTGCCCTAGGCTCTGTTGCTTTGTTTTTTAGATGTTTCTGGAAACACCATACACTTCTCCCAAGTGTCTGTTGGCAATTTACATCCCGCCCATCAGCATAACAAGGCTCCCAGTTCTCCATGGCCTGTCCTGCCTTTCTGGATTTTACACTTTTTTCAGATGGCCCTTTTGACCGGGGGGAAGTGAGACTTCATTGTAGTGCAGATTTCCTTTGCAAGCTTGCTTGGTTGGCCAAAAAGTGCGTATGCGTTTTTTCCTGAATATATTCAGGAAAAAACGCATACGCCCTTTTTGGCCCAGTGCATCATTTGGACGTTCTGCCTCTTTTCCTATGCTTTCAATGCAATTCCAGTCTACCTCCTGAAATCGGTTTCCTGCAATTCTGCCCCGCTTTCAAGTCCTCTTGGCAGCCTTACTTCAGTCTATTTTTGGACGATAGCTGTCATTTATAACTCTGCAGGTTTGTGAATTACAGTGCCCCTGAGCTCCTTTCTTCAACTCGCTTTCTTGTGACCTGGCCGCAACACCGCAGGATGGCTTCAGGCCCTAATCTGGTTCCGGCCCGGCACGCTGAGCCTTTGGTTAATTCCTCTTCCTGGTGGGAAATGAGAGTTAAATTTGCCCGTTCAGACACCTCCAGCTAGCCTCTCATTGGTTCTCGCTATTCCTGTTCATCTTCCGCAGAAATTGCAAACTGGGCCAAACAGGAGGTTAAAGGCACTGACTCTCCAAGTCGGGAGAGTGTTAGTAAAGCGTCTGGAATGTTGCACCCGAGTACCAGGGTACGAAAACTGAGACATATTTGAACACGTCTCCCGATCACATGGTTGATCATACTCTGGGTTCCACATGCATGTTTTAGCTGAAGGAAGAATACCTTAAACCTGGGTAGTTGAAACCCGTGGAATGGGTACCATGCAATATGACTTCAAAGGGTCTTCATTTGCTCACCGAACCTCTCCAATCCTATCACTGCTGCGTTTATGCCCCTGTACACATGCTTGATTCTCTTTCAGAGACATAGCAATCCATAGGTTTTAAGATACTTACTTGTCAGGTACATTCTTAGGCGTTTAATATGGGGTGTTGAGTCCATTTCGTTTAGCAAGGAGTAGCTCTTGTCTATTCCATATTTGGCTTACGGAACTTTATCTGTGCTCATTTCAATCTCTGGTTTTATGCAGCACCCCAACTCACCTTTCCCCTTAAGCAAGCATAAGTTGGTTCTAAATTTGAGACCCTGTTCTGTTTTGGAATGCAGTTCCTGTGTAGCCAAGTTTACATTCCGTGTATTACTGATATCTTATGATGTTTCTTTTTCTGTGTGACTTATTTCAGTTAGAATCATCGTACCTGAATCCACTCATTATGCTGCTACGGGCCTGATGACATAGATTTCATTGCTGAGTGATACTGCCTTGTACGTAAGTACCACAAGTTCTTTATCCATTTTTCACTTTCTGTGATATTGAACTTGTACGGTAAACGAGGTTCTTGTAAACCAAGGCGTCCCAAACTTTGGGGTGGCTGTGTTTTTGATTTTAATTTCCCTAAGCTATAGGACCATAAGTGGAAGTGCCCTAGGCTCTGTTGCTTTGTTATTTAGATGTTTCAGGAAACACCATACACTTCTCCTGAGTGTCTGTTGGCAATTTACATCCCGCCCATCAGCATAACAAGGCTCCCAGTTCTCCATGGCCTGTCCTGCCTTTCTGGATTTTACACTTTTTTCAGATGGCCCTTTTGACCGGGGGGAAGTGAGACTTCATTGTAGTGCAGATTTCCTTTGCAAGCTTGCTTGGTTGGCCAAAAAGGGCGTACGCGTTTTTTCCTGAATATATTCAGGAAAAAACGCATACGCCCTTTTTGGCCAAGTGCATCATTGTGGACGTTCTGCCTCTTTTCCTATGCTTTCAATGCAATTCCAGTCTACCTCCTGAAATCGGTTTCCTGCAATTCTGCCCCGCTTTCAAGTCCTCTTGGCAGCCTTCCTTCAGTCTATTTTTGGACGATAGCTGTCATTTATAACTCTGCAGGTTTGTGAATTACAGTGCCCCTGAGCTCCTTTCTTCAACTCGCTTTCTTGTGAGCTGACCGCAACACCGCAGGATGGCTTCAGGCCCTAATCTTGTTCCGGCACGGCACGCTGAGCCTTTGGTTAATTCCTCTTCCTGGTGGGAAATGAGAGTTAAATTTGCCCGTCCAGACACCTCCAGCTAGTCTCTCATTGGTTCTCGCTATTCCTGTTCATCTTCCGCAGAAATTGCAAACTGGGCCAAACAGGAGGTTAAAGGGACTGACTCTCCAAGTGGGGAGAGTGTTAGTAAAGCGTCTGGAATGTTGCACCCGAGTACCAGGGTACGAAAACTGAGACATATTTGAACACGTCTCCCGATCACATGGTTTATCATACTCTAGGTTCTACATGCATGTTTTAGCTGAAGGAAGAATACCTTAAACCTGGAGAGCTGAGACCCGTGTAATGGGTACCATGCAATATGATTTCAAAGGGTCTTCATTTGCTCACCGAACCTCTCCAATCCTATCACTGCTGCGTTTATGCCCCTGTACACATGCTTGATTCTCTTTCGGAGACATAGCAATCCATAGGTTTTAAGATACTTATTAGACAGGTACATTCTTAGGCGTTTAATATGCAGTGTTGAGTCCATTTCGTTGAGCAAGGAGTAGCTCTTGTCTATTCCATATTTGGCTTAAGGAACTTTATCTGTGCTCATTTCAATCTCTGGTTTTATGCAGCACCCCAACTCACCTTCCCCCTTAAGCAAGCATAAGTTGGTTTTCGAAATTTGAGACCCTGTTCTGTTCTGTAATTCAGTTCCTGTGTAGCCAAGTTTCCATTCCGTGTATTACTGATATCTTATGATGTTTCTTTTTCTGTGTGACTTATTTCAGTTCGAATCATCATACCTGAATCCACTCATTGTGCTGCTAAGGGCCTGATGACATAGATTTCATTGCTGAGTGATATTGCTTTGTAAGGGAATACCACAACTTCTTTATCCATTTTTCACTTTCTGCGATGTTGAACTTGTACTGTAAACGAGGTTCTTGTAAAAAGAGCCGTTCCAAACTTTGGGGTGGCTGTGTCTTTTTGATTTTAATTTCCCTAAGCTATAGGACCATAAGTGGAAGTGCCCTAGGCTCTGTTGCTTTGTTTTTTAGATGTTTCAGGAAACACCATACACTTCTCCCAAGTGTCTGTTGGCAATTTACATCCCGCCCATCAGCATAACAAGGCTCCCAGTTCTCAATGGCCTGTCCTGCCTTTCTGGATTTTACACTTTTTTCAGATGGCCCTTTTGACCGGGGGGAAGTGAGACTTCATTGTAGTGCAGATTTCCTTTGCAAGCTTGCTTGGTTGGCCAAAAAGGGCGTATGCGTTTTTTCCTGAATATATTCAGGAAAAAACGCATACGCCCTTTTTGGCCAAGTGCATCATTGTGGACGTTCTGCCTCTTTTCCTATGCTTTCAATGCAATTCCAGTCTACCTCCTGAAATCGGTTTCCTGCAATTCTGCCCCGCTTTCAAATCCTCTTGGCAGCCTTACTTCAGTCTATTTTTGGACGATAGCTGTCATTTATAACTCTGCAGGTTTGTGAATTACAGTGCCCCTGAGCTCCTTTCTTCAACTCGCTTTCTTGTCAGCTGGCCGCAACACCGCAGGATGGCTTCAGGCCCTAATCTGGTTCCGGCCCGGCATGCTGAGCCTTTGGTTAATTCCTCTTCCTGGTGGGAAATGAGAGTTAAATTTGCCCGTTCAGACACCTCCAGCTAGCCTCTCATTGGTTCTCGCTATTCCTGTTCATCTTCCGCAGAAATTGCAAACTGGGCCAAACAGGAGGTTAAAGGCACTGACTCTCCAAGTCGGGAGAGTGTTAGTAAAGCGTCTGGAATGTTGCACCCGAGTACCAGGGTACGAAAACTGAGACATATTTGAACACGTCTCCCGATCACATGGTTGATCATACTCTGGGTTCCACATGCATGTTTTAGCTGAAGGAAGAATACCTTAAACCTGGGTAGTTGAAACCCGTGGAATGGGTACCATGCAATATGACTTCAAAGGGTCTTCATTTGCTCACCGAACCTCTCCAATCCTATCACTGCTGCGTTTATGCCCCTGTACACATGCTTGATTCTCTTTCGGAGACATAGCAATCCATAGGTTTTAAGATACTTACTTGTCAGGTACATTCTTAGGCGTTTAATATGGGGTGTTGAGTCCATTTCGTTTAGCAAGGAGTAGCTCTTGTCTATTCCATATTTGGCTTAAGGAACTTTATCTGTGCTCATTTCAATCTCTGGTTTTATGCAGCACCCCAACTCACCTTTCCCCTTAAGCAAGCATAAGTTGGTTCTAAATTTGAGACACTGTTCTGTTTTGGAATGCAGTTCCTGTGTAGCCAAGTTTACATTCCGTGTATTACTGATATCTTATGATGTTTCTTTTTCTGTGTGACTTATTTCAGTTAGAATCATCATACCTGAATCCACTCATTATGCTGCTACGGGCCTGATGACATAGATTTCATTGCTGAGTGATACTGCATTGTACGTAAGTACCACAAGTTCTTTATCCATTTTTCACTTTCTGTGATATTGAACTTGTACGGTAAACGAGGTTCTTGTAAACGGAGGCGTCCCAAACTTTGGGGTGGCTGTGTTTTTGATTTTAATTTCCCTAAGCTATAGGACCATAAGTGGAAGTGCCCTAGGCTCTGTTGCTTTGTTTTTTAGATGTTTCAGGAAACACCATACACTTCTCCTGAGTGTCTGTTGGCAATTTACATCCCGCCCATCAGCATAACAAGGCTCCCAGTTCTCCATGGCCTGTCCTGCCTTTCTGGATTTTACACTTTTTTCAGATGGCCCTTTTGACCGGGGGGAAGTGAGACTTCATTGTAGTGCAGATTTCCTTTGCAAGCTTGCTTGGTTGGCCAAAAAGGGCGTATGCGTTTTTTCCTGAATATATTCAGGAAAAAACGCATACGCCCTTTTTGGCCAAGTGCATCATTGTGGACGTTCTGCCTCTTTTCCTATGCTTTCAATGCAATTCCAGTCTACCTCCTGAAATCGGTTTCCTGCAATTCTGCCCCGCTTTCAAGTCCTCTTGGCAGCCTTCCTTCAGTCTATTTTTGGACGATAGCTGTCATTTATAACTCTGCAGGTTTGTGAATTACAGTGCCCCTGAGCTCCTCTCTTCAACTCGCTTTCTTTTGAGCTGGCCGCAACACTGCAGGATGGCTTCAGGCCCTAATCTGCTTCCGGCACGGCACGCTGAGCCTTTGGTTATTTCCTCTTCCTGGTGGGAAATGAGAGTTAAATTTGCCCATCCAGACACCTCCAGCTAGTCTCTCATTGATTCTCGCTATGCCTGTTCATCTTCCGCAGAAATTGCAAACTGGGCCAAACAGGAGGTTAAAGGGACTGACTCTCCAAGTTGGGAGAGTGTTAGTAAAGCGTCTGGAATGTTGCACCCGAGTACCAGGGTACGAAAACTGAGACATATTTGAACACGTCTCCCGATCACATGGTTGATCATACTCTAGGTTCCACATGCATGTTTTAGCTGAAGGAAGAATACCTTAAACCTGGGTAGTTGAAACCCATGGAATGGGTACCATGCAATATGACTTCAAAGGGTCTTCATTTGCTCACGAACCTCTCCAGTCCTATCACTGCTGCGTTTATGCCCCTGTACACATGCTTGATTCTCTTTTGGAGACATAGCAATCCATAGCTTTTAAGATACTTACTAGTCAGGTACATTCTTAGGCGTTTAATATGCGGTGTTGAGTCCATTTCGTTGAGCAAGGAGTAGCTCTTGTCTACTCCATATTTGGCTTAAGGAACTTTATCTGTGCTCATTTCAATCTCTGGTTTTATGCAGCACCCCAACTCACCTTTCCCCTTAAGCAAGCATAAGTTGGTTTTCTAAATTTGAGACCCTGTTCTGTTCTGTAATTCAGTTCCTGTGTAGCCAAGTTTACATTCCGTGTATTAGTGATATCTTATGATGTTTCTTTTTCTGTGTGACTTATTTCAGTTAGAATCATCATACCTGAATCCACTCATTGTGCTGCTAAGGGCCTGATGACATAGATTTCATTGCTGAGTGTTATTGCTTTGTAAGTAAATACCACAGCTTCTTTATCCATTTTTCATTTTCTGCGATATTGAACTTGTACTGTAAACGAGGTTCTTGTAAACAGAGCCGTCCCAAACATTGGGGTGGCTGTGTCTTTTTGATTTTAATTTCCCTAAGCTATAGGACCATAAGTGGAATTGCCCTAGGCTCTGTTGCTTTGTTTTTTAGATGTTTCAGGAAACACCATACACTTCTCCAGAGTGTCTGTTGGCAATTTACATCCCGCCCATCAGCATAAGAAGGCTCCCAGTTCTCCATGGCCTGTCGTGCCTTTATGGATTTTACACTTTTTTCAGATGGCCCTTTTGACCAGGTGGAAGTGAGACTTCATTGTAGTGCAGATATCCTTTGCAAGCTTGCTTGTTTGGCCAAAAAGTGCGTATGCGTTTTTTCCTGAATATATTCAGGAAAAAACACATACGCCCTTTTTGGCCAAGTGCATCATTGTCGAGTTTCTGACTCTCTTCATATGCTTTCAATGCAATTCCAGTCTACCTCCTGAAATCGGTTTCCTGCAATTCTGCCCCGCTTTCAAGTCCTCTTGGCAGCCTTACTTCAGTCTATTTTTGGACGATAGCTGTCATTTATAACTCTGCAGGTTTGTGAATTACAGTGCCCCTGAGCTCCTTTCTTCAACTCGCTTTCTTGTGACCTGGCCGAAACACCGCAGGATGGCTTCAGGCCCTAATCTGGTTCCGGCACGGCACACTGAGCCTTTGGTTAATTCCTCTTCCTGGTGGGAAATGAGAGTTAAATTTGCCCGTCCAGACACCTCCAGCTAGTCTCTCATTGGTTCTTGCTATTCCTGTTCATCTTCCGCAGAAATTGCAAACTGGGCCAAACAGGAGGTTAAAGGGACTGACTCTCCAAGTCGGGAGAGTGTTAGTAAAGCGTCTGGAATGTTGCACCCGAGTACCAGGGTACGAAAACTGAGACATATTTGAACACGTCTCCCGATCACATGGTTGATCATACTCTAGGTTCCACATGCATGTTTTAGCTGAAGGAAGAATACCTTAAACCTGGGTAGTTGAAACCCGTGGAATGGGTACCATGCAATATGACTTCAAAGGGTCTTCATTTGCTCACCGAACCTCTCCAATCCTATCACTGCTGCATTTATGCCCCTGTACACATGCTTGATTCTCTTTCGGAGACATAGCAATCCATAGGTTTTAAGATACTTACTAGTCAGGTACATTCTTAGGCGTTTAATATGCGGTGTTGAGTCCATTTCGTTGAGCAAGGAGTAGCTCTTGTCTATTCCATATTTGGCTTAAGGAACTTTATCTGTGCTCATTTCAATCTCTGGTTTTATGCAGCACCCCAACTCACCTTTCCCCTTAAGCAAGCATAAGTTGGTTTTCTAAATTTGAGACCCTTTTCTGTTCTGTAATTCAGTTCCTGTGTAGCCAAGTTTACATTCCGTGTATTACTGATATCTTATGATGTTTCTTTTTCTGTGTGACTTATTTCAGTTCGAATCATCATACCTGAATCCACTCATTGTGCTGCTAAGGGCCTGATGACACAGATTTCATTGCTGAGTGATATTGCTTTGTAAGTAAATACCACAACTTCTTTATCCATTTTTCACTTTCTGCGATGTTGAACTTGTACTGTAAACGAGGTTCTTGTAAACAGAGCCGTTCCAAACTTTGGGGTGGCTGTGTCTTTTTGATTTTAAATTCCCTAAGCTATAGGACCATAAGTGGAAGTGCCCTAGGCTCTGTTGCTTTGTTTTTTAGATGTTTCAGGAAACACCATACACTTCTCACGAGTGGTTGTTGGCAATTTACATCCCACCCATCAGCATAACAAGGCTCCCAGTTCTCCATGGCCTGTCCTGCCTTTCTGGATTTTACACTTTTTTCAGATGGCCCTTTTGACCGGGGGGAAGTGAGACTTCATTGTAGTGCAGATTTCCTTTGCAAGCTTGCTTAGTTGGCCAAAAAGGGCGTATGCGTTTTTTCCTGAATATATTCAGGAAAAAACGCATACGCCCTTTTTGGCCAAGTGCATCATTGTGGACGTTCTGCCTCTTTTCCTATGCTTTCAATGCAATTCCAGTCTACCTCCTGAAATCGGTTTCCTGCAATGCTGCCCCGCTTTCAAGTCCTCTTGGCAGCCTTACTTCAGTCTATTTTTGGACGATAGCTGTCATTTATAACTCTGCAGGTTTGTGAATTACAGTGCCCCTGAGCTCCTTTCTTCAACTCGCTTTCTTGTGACCTGGCCGCAACACCGCAGGATGGCTTCAGGCCCTAATCTGGTTCTGGCATGGCACGCTGAGCCTTTGGTTAATTCCTCTTCCTGGTGGGAAATGAGAGTTAAATTTGCCCGTCCAGACACCTCCAGCTAGTCTCTCATTGGTACTCGCTATTCCTGTTCATCTTCCGCAGAAATTGCAAACTGGGCCAAACAGGAGGTTAAAGGGACTGACTCTCCAAGTCGGGAGAGTGTTAGTAAAGCGTCTGGAATGTTGCACCCGAGTACCAGGGTACGAAAACTGAGACATATTTGAACACATCTCCCAATCACATGGTTGATCATACTCTGGGTTCCACATGCATGTTTTAGCTGAAGGAAGAATACCTTAAACCTGGGTAGTTGAAACCCGTGGAATAGGTACCATGCAATATGACTTCAAAGGGTCTTCATTTGCTCACCGAACCTCTCCAATCCTATCACTGCTGCGTTTATGCCCCTGTACACATGCTTGATTCTCTTTCGGAGACATAGCAATCCATAGGTTTTAAGATACTTACTAGTCAGGTACATTCTTAGGCGTTTAATATGGGGTGTTGAGTCCATTGCGTTGAGCAAGGAGTAGCTCTTGTCTATTCCATATTTGGCTTAAGGAACTTTATCTGTGCTCATTTCAATCTCTGGTTTTATGCAGCACCCCAACTCACCTTTCCCCTTAAGCAAGCATAAGTTGGTTTTCTAAATTTGAGACCCTGTTCTGTTTTGGAATGCAGTTCCTGTGTAGCCAAGTTTTCATTCCGTGTATTACTGATATCTTATGATGTTTCTTTTTCTGTGTGACTTATTTCAGTTAGAATCATCGTACCTGAATCCACTCATTATGCTGCTACGGGCCTGATGACATAGATTTCATTGCTGAGTGATACTGCATTGTACGTAAGTACCACAAGTTCTTTATCCATTTTTCACTTTCTGTGATATTGAACTTGTACGGTAAACGAGGTTCTTGTAAACGGAGGCGTCCCAAACTTTGGGGTGGCTGTGTTTTTGATTTTAATTTCCCTAAGCTATAGGACCATAAGTGGAAGTGCCCTAGGCTCTGTTGCTTTGTTTTTTAGATGTTTCAGGAAACACCTTACACTTCTCCTGAGTGTCTGTTGGCAATTTACATCCCGCCCATCAGCATAACAAGGCTCCCAGTACTCCATGGCCTGTCCTGCCTTTCTGGATTTTACACTTTTTTCAGATGGCCCTTTTAACCGGGGAGAAGTGAGACTTCATTGTAGTGCAGATTTCCTTTGCAAGCTTGCTTGGTTGGCCAAAAAGGGCGTATGCGTTTTTTCCTGAATATATTCAGGAAAAAACGCATACGCCCTTTTTGGCCAAGTGCATCATTGTGGACGTTCTGCCTCTTTTCCTATGCTTTCAATGCAATTCCAGTCTACCTCCTGAAATCGGTTTCCTGCAATTCTGCCCCGCTTTCAAGTCCTCTTGGCAGGCTTACTTCAGTCTATTTTTGGACGATAGCTGTCATTTATAACTCTGCAGGTTTGTGAATTACAGTGCCCCTGAGCTCCTTTCTTCAACTCGCTTTCTTGTGAGCTGGCCGCAACACCGCAGGATGTCTTCAGGCCCTAATCTGGTTCCGGCACGGCACGCTGAGCCTTTGGTTATTTCCTCTTCCTGGTGGGAAATGAGAGTTAAATTTGCCCGTCCAGACACCTCCAGCTAGTCTCTCATTGGTTCTCGCTATTCCTGTTCATCTTCCGCAGAAATTGCAAACTGGGCCAAACAGGAGGTTAAAGGCGCTGACTCTCCAAGTGGGGAGAGTGTTAGTAAAGTGTCTGGAATGTTGCACCCGAGTACCAGGGGAGGAAAACAGAGACATATTTGAACAGGTTTCCCGTTCACATGGTTGATCATACTTGGGTTCCACATGCATGTTTTAGCTGAAGGAAGAATACCTTAAACCTGGACAGTTAAGACCCGTGTAATGGGTACCATGCAATATGACTTCAAAGGGTCTTCATTTGCTCACCGAACCTCTCCAATCCTATCACTGCTGCATTTATGCCCCTGTACACACGCTTGATTCTCTTTTGGAGACATAGCAATCCATAGGTTTTAAGATACTTATTAGACAGGTACATTCTTAGGCGTTTAATATGCAGTGTTGAGTCCATTTCGTTGAGCAAGGAGTAGCTCTTGTCTATTCCATATTTGGCTTAAGGAACTTTATCTGTGCTCATTTCAATCTCTGGTTTTATGCAGCACCCCAACTCACCTTCCCCCTTAAGCAAGCATAAGTTGGTTTTCTAAATTTGAGACCCTGTTCTGTTCTGTAATTCAGTTCCTGTGTAGCCAAGTTTACATTCCTTGTATTACTGATATCTTATGATGTTTCTTTTTCTGTGTGACTTATTTCAGTTAGAATCATCATACCTGAATCCACTCATTGTGCTGCTAAGGGCCTGATGACACAGATTTCATTGCTGAGTGATATTGCTTTGTAAGTAAATACCACAACTTCTTTATCCATTTTTCACTTTCTGCGATGTTGAACTTGTACTGTAAACGAGGTTCTTGTAAACGGAGCCGTTCCAAACTTTGGGGTGGCTGTGTCTTTTTGATTTTAATTTCCCTAAGATATAGGACCATAAGTGGAAGTGCCCTAGGTTCTGTTGCTTTGTTTTTTAGATGTTTCAGGAAACACCATACACTTCTCCCGAGTGGTTGTTGGCAATTTACATCCCGCCCATCAGCATAACAAGGCTCCCAGTTCTCCATGGCCTGTCCTGCCTTTCTGGATTTTACACTTTTTTCAGATGGCCCTTTTGACCGGGGGGAAGTGAGACTTCATTGTAGTGCAGATTTCCTTTGCAAGCTTGCTTGGTTGGCCAAAAAGGGCGTATGCGTTTTTTCCTGAATATATTCAGGAAAAAACGCATACGCCCTTTTTGGCCAAGTGCATCATTGTGGACGTTCTGCCTCTTTTCCTATGCTTTCAATGCAATTCCAGTCTACCTCCTGAAATCGGTTTCCTGCAATTCTGCCCCGCTTTCAAGTCCTCTTGGCAGGCTTACTTCAGTATATTTTTGGACGATAGCTGTCATTTATAACTCTGCAGGTTTGTGAATTACAGTGCCCCTGAGCTCCTTTCTTCAACTCACTTTCTTGTGACCTGGCCGCAACACCGCAGGATGGCTTCAGGCCCTAATCTGGTTCCGGCACGGCACCCTGAGCCATTGGTTATTTCCTCTTCCTGGTGGGAAATGAGAGTTAAATTTGCCCGTCCAGACACCTCCAGCTAGTCTCTCATTGGTTCTCGCTATTCCTGTTCATCTTCCGCAGAAATTGCAAACTGGGCCAAACAGGAGCTTAAAGGGACTGACTCTCCAAGTCGGGAGAGTGTTAGTAAAGCGTCTGGAATGTTGCACCCGAGTACCAGGGTACAAAAACTGAGACATAGTTGAACACGTCTCCCATTCACACGGATGATCATACTCTTGGTTCCACATGCATGTTTTAGCTGAAGGAAGAATACCTTAAACCTGGAGAGTTAAGACCCGTGTAATGGGTACCATGCAATATGACTTCAAAGGGTCTTCATTTGCTCACGAACCTCTCCAATCCTATCACTGCTGCGTTTATGCCCCTGTACACATGCTTGATTCTCTTTTGGAGACATAGCAATCCATAGGTTTTAAGATACTTACTAGACAGGTACATTCTTAGGCGTTTAATATGCGGTGTTGAGTCCATTTCGTTGAGCAAGGAGTAGCTCTTGTCTATTCCATATTTGGCTTAAGGAACTTTATCTGTGCTCATTTCAATCTCTGGTTTTATGCAGCACCCCAACTCACCTTTCCCCTTCAGCAAGCATAAGTTGGTTTTCTAAATTTGAGACCCTGTTCTGTTCTGTAATTCAGTTCCTGTGTAGCCAAGTTTACATTCCGTGTATTACTGATATCTTATGATGTTTCTTTTTCTCTGTGACTTATTTCGGTTAGAATCATCATACCTGAATCCACTCATTGTGCTGCTAAGGGCCTGATGACACAGATTTCATTGCTGAGTGATATTGCTTTGTAAGTAAATACCACAACTTCTTTATCCATTTTTCACTTTCTGCGATGTTGAACTTGTACTGTAAACGAGGTTCTTGTAAACAGAGCCGTTCCAAACTTTGGGGTGGCTGTGTCTTTTTGATTTTAATTTCCCTAATCTATAGGACCATAAGTGGAAGTGCCCTAGGTTCTGTTGCTTTGTTTTTTAGATGTTTCAGGAAACACCATCCACTTCTCCGGAGTGGTTGTTGGCAATTTACATCCCGTCCATCAGCATAACAAGGCTCCCAGTTCTCCATGGCCTGTCCTGCCTTTCTGGATTTTACACTTTTTTCAGATGGCCCTTTTGACCGGGGGGAAGTGAGACTTCATTGTAGTGCAGATTTCCTTTGCAAGCTTGCTTGGTTGGCCAAAAAGGGCGTATGTGTTTTTTCCTGAATATATTCAGGAAAAAACGCATACGCCCTTTTTGGCCAAGTGCATCATTGTGGACGTTCTGCCTCTTTTCCTATGCTTTCAATGCAGTTCCAGTCTACCTCTTGAAATCGGTTTCCTGCAATTCTGCCCCGCTTTCAAGTCCTCTTGGCAGCCTTACTTCAGTCTATTTTTGGACGATAGCTGTCATTTATAACTCTGCAGGTTTGTGAATTACAGTGCCCCTGAGCTCCTTTCTTCAACTCGTTTTCTTGTGAGCTGGCCGCAACACCGCAGGATGGCTTCAGGCCCTAATCTGGTTCCGGCACGGCACGCTGAGCCTTTGGTTAATTCCTCTTCCTGGTGGGAAATGAGAGTTAAATTTGCCCGTCCAGACACCTCCAGCTAGTCTCTCATTGGTTCTCGCTATTCCTGTTCATCTTCCGCAGAAATTGCAAACTGGGCCAAACAGGAGGTTAAAGGGACTGACTCTCCAAGTCGGGAGAGTGTTAGTAAAGCGTCTGGAATGTTGCACCCGAGTACCAGGGTACGAAAACTGAGACATATTTGAACACGTCTCCCGATCACATGGTTGATCATACTCTAGGTTCCACATGCATGTTTTAGCTGAAGGAAGAATACCTTAAACCTGGGTAGTTGAAACCCGTGGAAAGGGTACCATGCAATATGACTTCAAAGGGTCTTCATTTGCTCACCGAACCTCTCCAATCCTATCACTGCTGCATTTATGCCCCTGTACACATGCTTGATTCTCTTTTGGAGACATAGCAATCCATAGGTTTTAAGATACTTACTAGTCAGGTACATTCTTAGGCGTTTAATATGCGGTGTTGAGTCCATTTCGTTGAGCAAGGAGTAGCTCTTGTCTATTCCATATTTGGCTTAAGGAACTTTATCTGTGCTCATTTCAATCTCTGGTTTTATGCAGCACCCCAACTCACCTTTCCCCTTAAGCAAGCATAAGTTGGTTTTCTAAATTTGAGACCCTGTTCTGTTCTGTAATTCAGTTCCTGTGTAGCCAAGTTTCCATTCCGTGTATTACTGATATCTTATGATGTTTCTTTTTCTGTGTGACTTATTTCAGTTCGAATCATCATACCTGAATCCACTCATTGTGCTGCTAAGGGCCTGATGACACAGATTTCATTGCTGAGTGATATTGCTTTGTAAGTAAATACCACAACTTCTTTATCCATTTTTCACTTTCTGCGATGTTGAACTTGTACTGTAAACGAGGTTCTTGTAAACAGAGCCGTTCCAAAATTTGGGGTGGCTGTGTCTTTTTGATTTTAAATTCCCTAAGCTATAGGACCATACGTGGAAGTGCCCTAGGCTCTGTTGCTTTGTTTTTTAGATGTTTCAGGAAACACCATACACTTCTCTCGAGTGGTTGTTGGCAATTTACATCCCGCCCATCAGCATAACAAGGCTCCCAGTTCTCCATGGCCTGTCCTGCCTTTCTGGATTTTACACTTTTTTCAGATGGCCCTTTTGACCGGGGGGAAGTGAGACTTCATTGTAGTGCAGATTTCCTTTGCAAGCTTGCTTGGTTGGCCAAAAAGGGCGTATGCGTTTTTTCCTGAATATATTCAGGAAAAAACGCATACGCCCTTTTTGGCCAAGTGCATCATTGTGGACGTTCTGCCTCTTTTCCTATGCTTTCAATGCAATTCCAGTCTACCTCCTGAAATCGGTTTCCTGCAATGCTGCCCCGCTTTCAAGTCCTCTTGGCAGCCTTACTTCAGTCTATTTTTGGACGATAGCTGTCATTTATAACTCTGCAGGTTTGTGAATTACAGTGCCCCTGAGCTCCTTTCTTCAACTCGCTTTCTTGTGACCTGGCCGCAACACCGCAGGATGGCTTCAGGCCCTAATCTGGTTCTGGCATGGCACGCTGAGCCTTTGGTTAATTCCTCTTCCTGGTGGGAAATGAGAGTTAAATTTGCCCGTCCAGACACCTCCAGCTAGTCTCTCATTGGTTCTCGCTATTCCTGTTCATCTTCCGCAGAAATTGCAAACTGGGCCAAACAGGAGGTTAAAGGGACTGACTCTCCAAGTCGGGAGAGTGTTAGTAAAGCGTCTGGAATGTTGCACCCGAGTACCAGGGTACGAAAACTGAGACATATTTGAACACATCTCCCGATCACATGGTTGATCATACTCTGAGTTCCACATGCATGTTTTAGCTGAAGGAAGAATACCTTAAACCTGGGTAGTTGAAACCCGTGGAATAGGTACCATGCAATATGACTTCAAAGGGTCTTCATTTGCTCACCGAACCTCTCCAATCCTATCACTGCTGCGTTTATGCCCCTGTACACATGCTTGATTCTCTTTCGGAGACATAGCAATCCATAGGTTTTAAGATACTTACTAGTCAGGTACATTCTTAGGCGTTTAATATGGGGTGTTGAGTCCATTTCGTTGAGCAAGGAGTAGCTCTTGTCTATTCCATATTTGGTTTAAGGAACTTTATCTGTGCTCATTTCAATCTCTGGTTTTATGCAGCACCCCAACTCACCTTTCCCCTTAAGCAAGCATAAGTTGGTTTTCTAAATTTGAGACCCTGTTCTGTTTTGGAATGCAGTTCCTGTGTAGCCAAGTTTTCATTCCGTGTATTACTGATATCTTATGATGTTTCTTTTTCTGTGTGACTTATTTCAGTTAGAATCATCGTACCTGAATCCACTCATTATGCTGCTACGGGCCTGATGACATAGATTTCATTGCTGAGTGATACTGCATTGTATGTAAGTACCACAAGTTCTTTATCCATTTTTCACTTTCTGTGATATTGAACTTGTACGGTAAACGAGGTTCTTGTAAACGGAGGCATCCCAAACTTTGGGGTGGCTGTGATTTTTATTTTAATTTCCCTAAGCTATAGGACCATAAGTGGAAGTGCCCTAGGTTCTGTTGCTTTGTTTTTTAGATGTTTCAGGAAACACCATACACTTCTCACGAGTGGTTGTTGGCAATTTACATCCCACCCATCAGCATAACAAGGCTCCCAGTTCTCCATGGCCTGTCCTGCCTTTCTGGATTTTACACTTTTTTCAGATGGCCCTTTTGACCGGGGGGAAGTGAGACTTCATTGTAGTGCAGATTTCCTTTGCAAGCTTGCTTGGTTGGCCAAAAAGGGCGTATGCGTTTTTTCCTGAATATATTCAGGAAAAAACGCATACGCCCTTTTTGGCCAAGTGCATCATTGTGGACGTTCTGCCTCTTTTCCTATGCTTTCAATGCAATTCCAGTCTACCTCCTGAAATCGGTTTCCTGCAATTCTGCCCCGCTTTCAAGTCCTCTTGGCAGCCTTACTTCAGTATATTTTTGGACGATAGCTGTCATTTATAACTCTGCAGGTTTGTGAATTACAGTGCCCCTGAGCTCCTTTCTTCAACTCGCTTTCTTGTGACCTGGCCGAAACACCGCAGGATGGCTTCAGGCCCTAATCTGGTTCCGGCACGGCACGCTGAGCCTTTGGTTATTTCCTCTTCCTGGTGGGAAATGAGAGTTAAATTTGCCCGTCCAGACACCTCCAGCTAGTCTCTCATTGGTTCTCGCTATTCCTGTTCATCTTCCGCAGAAATTGCAAACTGGGCCAAACAGGAGGTTAAAGGCGCTGACTCTCCAAGTGGGGAGAGTGTTAGTAAAGTGTCTGGAATGTTGCACCCGAGTACCAGGGGAGGAAAACTGAGACATATTTGAACACGTTTCCCGTTCACATGGTTGATCATACTTGGGTTCCACATGCATGTTTTAGCTGAAGGTAGAATACCTTAAACCTGGAGAGTTAAGACCCGTGTAATGGGTACCATGCAATATGACTTCAAAGGGTCTTCATTTGCTCACCGAAACTCTCCAATCCTATCACTGCTGCGTTTATGCCCCTGTACACACGCTTGATTCTGTTTTGGAGACATAGCAATCCATAGGTTTTACGATACTTACTAGTCAGGTACATTCTTAGGCGTTTAATATGCGGTGTTGAGTCCATTTCGTTGAGCAAGGAGTAGCTCTTGTCTATTCCATATTTGACTTAAGGAACTTTATCTGTGCTCATTTCAATCTCTGGTTTTATGCAGCACCCCAACTCACCTTTCCCCTTAAGCAAGCATAAGTTGGTTTTCTAAATTTGAGACCCTGTTTGTTCTGTAATTCAGTTCCTGTGTAGCCAAGTTTACATTCCGTGTATTACTGATATCTTATGATGTTTCTTTTTCTGTGTGACTTACTTCAGTTAGAATCATCATACCTGAATCCACTCATTGTGCTGCTAAGGGCCTTGTGACACAGATTTCATTGCTGAGTGATATTGCTTTGTAAGTAAATACCACAACTTCTTTATCCATTTTTCACTTTCTGCGATGTTGAACTTGTACTGTAAACTAGGTTCTTGTAAGCAGAGCCGTTCCAAACTTTGGGGTGGCTGTGTCTTTTTGATTTTAATTTCCCTAAGCTATAGGACCATAAGTGGAAGTGCCCTAGGTTCTGTTGCTTTGTTTTTTAGATGTTTCAGGAAACACCATACACTTCTCCCGAGTGGGTGTTGGCAATTTACATCCCGCCCATCAGCATAACAAGGCTCCCAGTTCTCCATGGCCTGTCCTGCCTTTCTGGATTTTACACTTTTTTCAGATGGCCCTTTTGACCGGGGGGAAGTGAGACTTCATTGTAGTGCAGATTTCCTTTGCAAGCTTGCTGGTTGGCCAAAAAGGGCGTATGCGTTTTTTCCTGAATATATTCAGGAAAAAAGGCATACGCCCTTTTTGGCCAAGTGCATCATTGTGGACGTTCTGCCTCTTTTCCTATGCTTTCAATGCAATTCCAGTCTACCTCCTGAAATCGGTTTCCTGCAATTCTGCCCCGCTTTCAAGTCCTCTTGGCAGGCTTATTTCAGTATATTTTTGGACGATAGCTGTCATTTATAACTCTGCAGGTTTGTGAATTACAGTGCCCCTGAGCTCCTTTCTTAAACTCGCTTTCTTGTGACCTGGCCGCAACACCGCAGGATGGCTTCAGGCCCTAATCTGGTTCCGGCCCGGCATGCTGAGCCTTTGGTTAATTCCTCTTCCTGGTGGGAAATGAGAGTTAAATTTGCCCCTTCAGACACCTCCAGCTAGTCTCTCATTGGTTCTCGCTATTCCTGTTCATCTTCCGCAGAAATTGCAAACTGGGCCAAACAGGAGTTTAAAGGGACTGACTCTCCAAGTCGGGAGAGTGTTAGTAAAGCGTCTGGAATGTTGCACCCGAGTACCAGGGGAGGAAAACTGAGACATATTTGAACACGTCTCCCGTTCACATGGTTGATCATACTCTGGGTTCCACATGCATGTTTTAGCTGAAGAAAGAATACCTTAAACCTGGAGAGTTGAGACCCGTGTAATGGGTACCATGCAATATGACTTCAAAGGGTCTTCATTTGCTCACCGAACCTCTCCAATCCTATCACTGCTGCGTTTATGCCCCTGTACACACGCTTGATTCTCTTTTGGAGACATAGCAATCCATAGGTTTTAAGATACTTACTAGTCAGGTACATTCTTAGGCGTTTAATATGGGGTGTTGAGTCCATTGCGTTGAGCAAGGAGTAGCTCTTGTCTATTCCATATTTGGCTTAAGGACCTTTATCTGTGCTCATTTCAATCTCTGGTTTTATGCAGCACCCCAACTCACCTTTACCCTTAAGCAAGCATAAGTTGGTTTTCTAAATTTGAGACCCTGTTCTGTTTTGGAATGCAGTTTCTGTGTAGCCAAGTTTACATTCCGTGTATTACTGATATCTTATGATGTTTCTTTTTCTGTTTGAGTTATTTGGGTTAGAATCATCGTACCTGAATCCGCTCATTATGCTGCTATGGGCCTGATGACATAGATTTCATTGCTGAGTGATATTGCTTTGTAAGTAAATACCACAACTTCTTTATCCATTTTTCACTTTCTGCGATGTTGAACTTGTACTGTAAACGAGGTTCTTGTAAACAGAGGCGTCCCAAACTTTGGGGTGGCTGTGTCTTTTTCATTTTAATTTCCCTAAGCTATAGGACCATAAGTGGCAGTGCCCTAGGCTCTGTTGCTTTGTTTTTTAGATGTTTCAGGAAACACCATACACTTCTCCCGAGTGGTTGTTGGCAATTTACATCCCGCCCATCAGCATATCAAGGCTCCCAGTTCTCCATGGCCTGTCCTGCCTTTCTGGATTTTACACTTTTTTCAGATGGCCCTTTTGACCGGGGGGAAGTGAGACTTCATTGTAGTGCAGATTTCCTTTGCAAGCTTGCTTGGTTGGCCAAAAAGGGCGTATGCGTTTTTTCCTGAATATATTCAGGAAAAAACGCATACGCCCTTTTTGGCCAAGTGCATCATTGTGGACGTTCTGCCTCTTTTCCTATGCTTTCAATGCAATTCCAGTCTACCTCCTGAAATCGGTTTCCTGCAATTCTGCCCCGCTTTCAAGTCCTCTTGGCAGCCTTACTTCAGTCTATTTTTGGACGATAGCTGTCATTTATAACTCTGCAGGTTTGTGAATTACAGTGCCCCTGAGCTCCTTTCTTCAACTCGCTTTCTTGTGACCTGGCCGCAACACCGCAGGATGGCTTCAGGCCCTAATCTGGTTCCGGCACGGCACGCTGAGCCTTTGGTTAATTCCGCTTCCTGGTGGGAAATGAGAGTTAAATTTGCCCGTCCAGACACCTCCAGGTAGCCTCTCATTGGTTCTCGCTATTCCTGTTCATCTTCCGCAGAAATTGCAAACTGGGCCAAACAGGAGGTTAAAGGGACTGACTCTCCAAGTGGGGAGAGTGTTAGTAAAGCGTCTGGAATGTTGCACCCGAGTACCAGGGTACGAAAACTGAGACATATTTGAACACGTCTCCCGATCACATGGTTGATCATACTCTAGGTTCCACATGCATGTTTTAGCTGAAGGAACAATACCTTACACCTGGGTAGTTGAAACCCGTGGAATGGGTACCATGCAATATGACTTTAAAGGGTCTTCATTTGCTCACGAACCTCTGCAATCCTATCACTGCTGCATTTATGCCCCTGTACACATGCTTGATTCTCTTTCGGAGACATAGCAATCCATAGGTTTTAAGATACTTACTAGTCAGGTACATTCTTAGGCGTTTAATATGCGGTGTTGAGTCCATTTCGTTGAGCAAGGAGTAGCTCTTGTCTATTCCATATTTGGCTTAAGGAACTTTATCTGTGCTCATTTCAATCTCTGGTTTTATGCAGCACCCCAACTCACCTTTCCCCTTAAGCAAGCATAAGTTGGTTTTCTAAATTTGAGACCCTGTTCTGTTCTGTAATTCAGTTCCTGTGTAGCCAAGTTTCCATTCCGTGTATTACTGATATCTTATGATGTTTCTTTTTCTGTGTGACTTATTTCAGTTAGAATCATCATACCTGAATCCACTCATTGTGCTGCTAAGGGCCTGATGACACAGATTTCATTGCTGAGTGATATTGCTTTGTAAGTAAATACCACAACTTCTTTATCCATTTTTCACTTTCTGCGATGTTGAACTTGTACTGTAAACGAGGTTCTTGTAAACAGAGCCGTTCCAAACTTTGGGGTGGCTGTGTCTTTTTGATTTTAATTTCCCTAAGCTATAGGACCATAAGTGGAAGTGCCCTAGGCTCTGTTGCTTTGTTTTTTAGATGTTTCAGGAAACACCATACACTTCTCCCGAGTGTCTGTTGGCAATTTACATCCCGCCCATCAGCATAACAAGGCTCCCAGTTCTCCATGGCCTGTCCTGCCTTTCTGGATTTTACACTTTTTTCAGATGGCCCTTTTGACCGGGGGGAAGTGAGACTTCATTGTAGTGCAGATTTCCTTTGCAAGCTTGCTTGGTTGGCCAAAAAGGGCGTATGCGTTTTTTCCTGAATATATTCAGGAAAAAACGCATACGCCCTTTTTGGCCAAGTGCATCATTGTGGACGTTCTGCCTCTTTTCCTATGCTTTCAATGCAATTCCAGTCTACCTCCTGAAATCGGTTTCCTGCAATTCTGCCCCGCTTTCAAGTCCTCTTGGCAGCCTTACTTCAGTATATTTTTGGACGATAGCTGTCATTTATAACTCTGCAGGTTTGTGAATTACAGTGCCCCTGAGCTCCTTTCTTCAACTCGCTTTCTTTTGAGCTGGCCGCAACACCGCAGGATGGCTTCAGGCCCTAATCTGAATCTGGTACGGCACGCTGAGCCTTTGGTTATTTCCTCTTCCTGGTGGGAAATGAGAGTTAAATTTGCCCGTCCAGAATCCTCCAGCTAGTCTCTCATTGGTTCTCGCTATTCCTGTTCATCTTCCGCAGAAATTGCAAACTGGGCCAAACAGGAGGTTAAAGGGACTGACTCTCCAAGTCGGGAGAGTGTTAGTAAAGCGTCTGGAATGTTGCACCCAAGTACCAGGGTACGAAAACTGAGACATATTTGAACACGTCTCCCGATCACATGGTTGATCATACTCTAGGTTCCACATGCATGTTTTAGCTGAAGGAAGAATACCTTAAACCTGGGTATTTGAAACCCGTGGAATGGGTACCATGCAATATGACTTCAAAGGGTCTTCATTTGCTCACCGAACATCTCCAATCCTATCACTGCTGCGTTTATGCCCCTGTACACATGCTTGATTCTCTTTCAGAGACATAGCAATCCATAGGTTTTAAGATACTTACTAGTCAGGTACATTCTTAGGCGTTTAATATGCGGTGTTGAGTCCATTTCGTTGAGCAAGGAGTAGCTCTTGTCTATTCCATATTTGGCTTAAGGAACTTTATCTGTGCTCATTTCAATCTCTGGTTTTATGCAGCAATCCAACTCACATTTCCCCTTAAGCAAGCATAAGTTGGTTTTCTAAATTTGAGAACCTGTTCTGTTTTGGAATTCAGTTCCTGTGTAGCCAAGTTTACATTCCGTGTATTAGTGATATCTTATGATGTTTCTTTTTCTGTGTGACTTATTTCAGTTAGAATCATCGTACCTGAATCCACTCATGATGCTGCAACGGGCCTGATGACATAGATTTCATTGCTGAGTGATACTGCATTGTACGTAAGTACCACAAGTTCTTTATCCATTTTTCACTTTCTGTGATATTGAACTTGTACGGTAAACGAGGTTCTTGTAAACGGAGGCGTCCCAAACTTTGGGGTGGCTGTGTCTTTTTGATTTTAATTTCCCTAAGCTATAGGACCATAAGTGGAAGTGCCCTAGGCTCTGTTGCTTTGTTTTTTAGATGTTTCAGGAAACACCATACACTTCTCCCGAGTGTCTGTTGGCAATTTACATCACGCCCATCAGCATAACAAGGCTCCCAGTTCTCCATGGCCTGTCCTGCCTTTCTGGATTTTACACTTTTTTCAGATGGCCCTTTTGACCGGGGGGAAGTGAGACTTCATTGTAGTGTAGATTTCCTTTGCAAGTTTGCTTGGTTGGCCAAAAAGGGCGTATGCGTTTTTTCCTGAATATATTCAGGAAAAAACGCATACGCCCTTTTTGGCCAAGTGCATCATTGTGGACGTTCTGCCTCTTTTCCTATGCTTTCAATGCAATTCCAGTCTACCTCCTGAAATCGGTTTCCTGCAATGCTAACCCACTTTCAAGTCCTCTTGGCAGCCTTACTTCAGTCTATTTTTGGACGATAGCTGTCATTTATAACTCTGCAGGTTTGTGAATTACAGTGCCCCTGAGCTCCTTTCTTCAACTCGCTTTCTTGTGTGCTGGCCGCAACACCGCAGGATGGCTTCAGGCCCTAATCTGGTTCCGGCACGGCACGCTGAGCCTTTGGTTAATTCCGCTTCCTGGTGGGAAATGAGAGTTAAATTTGCCCGTTCAGACACCTCCAGCTAGTCTCTCATTGGTTCTCGCTATTCCTGTTCATCTTCCGCAGAAATTGCAAACTGGGCCAAACAGGAGGTTAAAGGGACTGACTCTCCAAGTCGGGAGAGTGTTAATAAAGCGTCTGGAATGTTGCACCCGAGTACCAGGGTACGAAAACTGAGACATATTTGAACACGTCTCCCGATCACATGGTTGATCATACTCTAGGTTCCACATGCATGTTTTAGCTGAAGGAAGAATACCTTAAACGTGGGTATTTGAAACCCGTGGAATGGGTACCATGCAATATGACTTCAAAGGGTCTTCATTTGCTCACCGAACCTCTCCAATCCTATCACTGCTGCGTTTATGCCCCTGTACACATGCTTGATTCTCTTTCGGAGACATAGCAATCCATAGGTTTTAAGATACTTACTAGTCAGGTACATTCTTAGGCGTTTAATATGGGGTGTTGAGTCCATTTCGTTGAGCAAGGAGTAGCTCTTGTCTATTCCATATTTGGCTTAAGGAACTTTATCTGTGCTCATTTCAATCTCTGGTTTTATGCAGCACCCCAACTCACCTTTACCCTTAAGCAAGCATAAGTTGGTTTTCTAAATTTGAGACCCTGTTCTGTTCTGTAATTCAGTTCCTGTGTAGCCAAGTTTACATTCCGTGTATTACTGATATCTTATGATGTTTCTTTTTCTGTGTGACTTATTTCAGTTAGAATCATCATACCTGAATCCACTCATTGTGCTGCTAAGGCCCTGATGACATAGATTTCATTGCTGAGTGATATTGCTTTGTAAGTAAATACCACAACTTCTTTATCCATTTTTCACTTTCTGCGATGTTGAATTTGTACTGTAAACGAGGTTCTTGTAAACAGAGGCGTCCCAAACTTTGGGGTGGCTGTGTCTTTTTTATTTTAATTTCCCTAAGCTATAGGACCATAAGTGGCAGTGCCCTAGGCTCTGTTGCTTTGTTTTTTAGATGTTTCAGGAGACACCATACACTTCTCCCGAGTGTCTGTTGGCAATTTACATCCCGCCCATCAGCATAACAAGGCTCCCAGTTCTCCATGGCCTGTCCTGCCTTTCTGGATTTTACACTTTTTTCAGATGGCCCTTTTGACCGGGGGGAAGTGAGACTTCATTGTAGTGCAGATTTCCTTTGCAAGCTTGCTTGGTTGGCCAAAAAGGGTGTATGCGTTTTTTCCTGAATATATTCAGGAAAAAACGCATACGCCCTTTTTGGCCAAGTGCATCATTGTGGACGTTCTGCCTCTTTTCCTATGCTTTCAATGCAATTCCAGTCTACCTCCTGAAATCGGTTTCCTGCAATTCTGCCCCACTTTTAAGTCCTCTTGGCAGGCTTACTTCAGTATATTTTTGGACGATAGCTGTCATTTATAACTCTGCAGGTTTGTGAATTACAGTGCCCCTGAGCTCCTTTCTTCAACTCGCTTTCTTGTGACCTGGCCGCAACACCGCAGGATGGCTTCAGGCCCTAATCTGGTTCCGGCACGGCACGCTGAGCCTTTGGTTATTTCCTCTTCCTGGTGGGAAATGAGAGTTAAATTTGCCCGTCCAGACACCTCCAGCTAGTCTCTCATTGGTTCTCGCTATTCCTGTTCATCTTCCGCAGAAATTGCAAACTGGGCCAAACAGGAGGTTAAAGGCGCTGACTCTCCAAGTCGGGAGAGTGTTAGTAAAGCGTCTGGAATGTTGCACCCGAGTACCAGGGTACAAAACCTGAGACATAGTTGAACACGTCTCCCGTTCACACGGATGATCATACTCTTGGTTCCACATGCATGTTTTAGCTGAAGGAAGAATACCTTAAACCTGGGTAGTTGAGACCCGTGTAATGGGTACCATGCAATATGACTTCAAAGGGTCTTCATTTGCTCACGAACCTCTCCAATCCTATCACTGCTGCGTTTATGCCCCTGTACACATGCTTGATTCTCTTTTGGAGACATAGCAATCCATAGGTTTTACGATACTTACTAGACAGGTACATTCTTAGGCGTTTAATATGCGGTGTTGAGTCCATTTCGTTGAGCAAGGAGTAACTCTTGTCTATTCCATATTTGGCTTAAGGAACTTTATCTGTGCTCATTTCAATCTCTGGTTTTATGCAGCACCCCAACTCACCTTTACCCTTAAGCAAGCATAAGTAGGTTTTCTAAATTTGAGACCCTGTTCTGTTCTGTAATTCAGTTCCTGTGTAGCCAAGTTTACATTCCGTGTATTACTGATATCTTATTTTGTTTCTTTTTCTGTGTGACTTATTTCAGTTAGAATCATCATACCTGAATCCACTCATTGTGCTGCTAAGGGCCTGATGACATATATTTCATTGCTGAGTGATATTGCTTTGTAAGTAAATACCACAACTTCTTTATCCATTTTTCACTTTCTGCGATGTTGAACTTGTACTGTAAACGAGGTTCTTGTAAACAGAGGCATCCCAAACTTTGGGGTGGCTGTGTCATTTTGATTTTAATTTCCCTAAGCTATAGGACCATAAGTGGCAGTGCCCTAGGCTCTGTTGCTTTGTTTTTTAGATGTTTCAGGAAACACCATACACTTCTCCTGAGTGTCTGTTGGCAAATTACATCCCGCACTACAGCATAACAAGGCTCCCAGTTCTCCATGGCCTGTCCTGCCTTTCTGGATTTTACACTTTTTTCAGATGGCCCATTTGACCAGGGGGAAGTGAGACTTCATTGTAGTGCAGATTTCCTTTGCAAGTTTGCTTGGTTGGCCAAAAAGGGCGTATGCGTTTTTTCCTGAATATATTCAGGAAAAAACGCATATGCCCTTTTTGGCCAAGTGCATCATTGTGGACGTTCTGCCTCTTTTCCTATGCTTTCAATGCAATTCCAGTCTACCTCCTGAAATCGGTTTCCTGCAATTCTGCCCCGCTTTCAAGTCCTCTTGGCAGCCTTACTTCAGTATATTTTTGGACGATAGCTGTCATTTATAACTCTGCAGGTTTGTGAATTACAGTGCCCCTGAGCTCCTTTCTTCAACTCGCTTTCTTGTGACCTGGCCGCAACACCGCAGGATGGCTTCAGGCCCTAATCTGGTTCCGGCATGGCACGCTGAGCCTTTGGTTATTTCCTCTTCCTGGTGGGAAATGAGAGTTAAATTTGCCAGTCCAGACACCTCCAGCTAGTCTCTCATTGGTTCTCGCTATTCCTGTTCATCTTCCGCAGAAATTGCAAACTGGGCCAAACAGGAGGTTAAAGGCGCTGACTCTCCAAGTCGGGAGAGTGTTAGTAAAGCGTCTGGAATGTTGCACCCGAGTACCAGGGTACAAAAACTGAGACATAGTTGAACACGTCTCCCGATCACATGGTTGATCATACTCTGGGTTCCACATGCATGTTTTAGCTGAAGGAAGAATACCTTAAACTTGGAGAGTTGAGACCCGTGTAATGGGTACCATGCAATATGACTTCAAAGGGTCTTCATTTGCTCACGAACCTCTCCAATCCTATCACTGCTGCGTTTATGCCCCTGTACACATGCTTGATTCTCTTTTGGAGACATAGCAATCCATAGGTTTTAAGATACTTACTAGACAGGTACATTCTTAGGCGTTTAATATGCAGTGTTGAGTCCATTTCGTTGAGCAAGGAGTAGCTCTTGTCTATTCCATATTTGGCTTAAGGAACTTTATCTGTGCTCATTTCAATCTCTGGTTTTATGCAGCACCCCAACTCACCTTCCCCCTTAAGCAAGCATAAGTTGGTTTTCTAAATTTGAGACCCTGTTCTGTTCTGTAATTCAGTTCCTGTGTAGCCAAGTTTACATTCCGTGTATTACTGATATCTTATGATGTTTCTTTTTCTGTGTGACTTATTTCAGTTAGAATCATCATACCTGAATCCACTCATTGTGCTGCTAAGGGCCTGATGACATAGATTTCATTGCTGAGTGATATTGCTTTGTAAGTAAATACCACAACTTCTTTATCCATTTTTCACTTTCTGCGATGTTGAACTTGTACTGTAAACGAGGTTCTTGTAAACAGAGGCGTCCCAAACTTTGGGGTGGCTGTGTCATTTTGATTTTAATTTCCCTAAGCTATAGGACCATAAGTGGCAGTGCCCTAGGCTCTGTTGCTTTGTTTTTTAGATGTTTCAGGAAACACCATACACTTCTCCTGAGTGTCTGTTGGCAATTTACATCCCGCACATCAGCATAACAAGGCTCCCAGTTCTCCATGGCCTGTCCTGCCTTTCTGGATTTTACACTTTTTTCAGATGGCCCTTTTGACCAGGGGGAAGTGAGACTTCATTGTAGTGCAGATTTCCTTTGCAAGCTTGCTTGGTTGGCCAAAAAGGGCGTATGCGTTTTTTCCTGAATATATTCAGGAAAAAACGCATACGCCCTTTTTGGCCAAGTGCATCATTGTGGACGTTCTGCCTCTTTTCCTATGCTTTCAATGCAATTCCAGTCTACCTCCTGAAATCGGTTTCCTGCAATTCTGCCCCGCTTTCAAGTCCTCTTGGCAGGCTTACTTCAGTATATTTTTGGACGATAGTTGTCATTTATAACTCTGCAGGTTTGTGAATTACAGTGCCCCTGAGCTCCTTTCTTCAACTCACTTTCTTGTGACCTGGCCGCAACACCGCAGGATGGCTTCAGGCCCTAATCTGGTTCCGGCACGGCACGCTGAGCCTTTGGTTATTTCCTCTTCCTGGTGGGAAATGAGAGTTAAATTTGCCCGTCCAGACACCTCCAGCTAGTCTCTCATTGGTTCTCGCTATTCCTGTTCATCTTCCGCAGAAATTGCAAACTGGGCCAAACAGGAGGTTAAAGGCGCTGACTCTCCAAGTCGGGAGAGTGTTAGTAAAGCGTCTGGAATGTTGCACCCGAGTACCAGGGTACAAAAACTGAGACATAGTTGAACACGTCTCCCGTTCACACGGATGATCATACTCTTGGTTCCACATGCATGTTTTAGCTGAAGGAGGAATACCTTAAACTTGGAGAGTTGAGACCCGTGTAATGGGTACCATGCAATATGACTTCAAAGGGTCTTCATTTGCTCACCGAACCTCTCCAATCCTATCACTGCTGCGTTTATGCCCCTGTACACATGCTTGATTCTCTTTTGGAGACATAGCAATCCATAGGTTTTAAGATACTTACTAGACAGGTACATTCTTAGGCGTTTAATATGCAGTGTTGAGTCCATTTCGTTGAGCAAGGAGTAGCTCTTGTCTATTCCATATTTGGCTTAAGGAACTTTATCTGTGCTCATTTCAATCTCTGGTTTTATGCAGCACCCCAACTCACCTTCCCCCTTAAGCAAGCATAAGTTGGTTTTCTAAATTTGAGACCCTGTTCTGTTCTGTAATTCAGTTCCTGTGTAGCCAAGTTTACATTCCGTGTATTACTGATATCTTATGATGTTTCTTTTTCTGTGTGACTTATTTCAGTTAGAATCATCATACCTGAATCCACTCATTGTGCTGCTAAGGGCCTGATGACATAGATTTCATTGCTGAGTGATATTGCTTTGTAAGTAAATACCACAACTTCTTTATCCATTTTTCACTTTCTGCGATGTTGAACTTGTACTGTAAACGAGGTTCTTGTAAACAGAGGCGTCCCAAACTTTGGGGTGGCTGTGTCATTTTGATTTTAATTTCCCTAAGCTATAGGACCATAAGTGGCAGTGCCCTAGGCTCTGTTGCTTTGTTTTTTAGATGTTTCAGGAAACACCATACACTTCTCCTGAGTGTCTGTTGGCAATTTACATCCCGCACATCAGCATAACAAGGCTCCCAGTTCTCCATGGCCTGTCCTGCCTTTCTGGATTTTACACTTTTTTCAGATGGCCCTTTTGACCAGGGGGAAGTGAGACTTCATTGTAGTGCAGATTTCCTTTGCAAGCTTGCTTGGTTGGCCAAAAAGGGCGTATGCGTTTTTTCCTGAATATATTCAGGAAAAAACGCATACGCCCTTTTTGGCCAAGTGCATCATTGTGGACGTTCTGCCTCTTTTCCTATGCTTTCAATGCAATTCCAGTCTACCTCCTGAAATCGGTTTCCTGCAATTCTGCCCCGCTTTCAAGTCCCCTTGGCAGGCTTACTTCAGTCTATTTTTGGACGATAGCTGTCATTTATAACTCTGCAGGTTTGTGAATTACAGTGCCCCTGAGCTCCTTTCTTCAACTCACTTTCTTGTGACCTGGCCGCAACACCGCTGGATGGCTTCAGGCCCTAATCTGGTTCCGGCACGGCACGCTGACCCTTTGGTTATTTCCTCTTCCTGGTGGGAAATGAGAGTTAAATTTGCCCGTCCAGACACCTCCAGCTAGTCTCTCATTGGTTCTCGCTATTCCTGTTCATCTTCCGCAGAAATTGCAAACTGGGCCAAACAGTAGGTTAAAGGCGCTGACTCTCCAAGTCGGGAGAGTGTTAGTAAAGCGTCTGGAATGTTGCACCCGAGTACCAGGGTACAAAAACTGAGACATAGTTGAACACGTCTCCCGTTCACACGGATGATCATACTCTTGGTTCCACATGCATGATTTAGCTGAAGGAAGAATACCTTAAACCTGGAGAGTTGAGACCCGTGTAATGGGTACCATGCAATATGACTTCAAAGGGTCTTCATTTGCTCAATAACCTCTCCAATCCTATCACTGCTGCGTTTATGCCCCTGTACACATGCTTGATTCTCTTTTGGATACATAGCAATCCATAAGTTTTAAGATACTTACTAGACAGGTACATTCTTAGGCGTTTAATATGCGGTGTTGAGTCCATTTCGTTGAGCAAGGAGTAGTTCTTGTCTATTCCATATTTGGCTTAAGGAACTTTATCTGTGCTCATTTCAATCTCTGGTTTTATGCAGCACCCCAACTCACCTTCCCCCTTAAGCAAGCATAAGTTGGTTTTCTAAATTTGAGACCCTGTTCTGTTCTGTAATTCAGTTCCTGTGTAGCCAAGTTTACATTCCGTGTATTACTGATATCTTATGATGTTTCTTTTTCTGTGTGACTTATTTCGGTTAGAATCATCATACCTGAATCCACTCATTGTGCTGCTAAGGGCCTGATGACACAGATTTCATTGCTGAGTGATATTGCTTTGTAAGTAAATACCACAACTTCTTTATCCATTTTTCACTTTCTGCGATGTTGAACTTGTACTGTAAACGAGGTTCTTGTAAACAGAGCCGTTCCAAACTTTGGGGTGGCTGTGTCTTTTTGATTTTAATTTCCCTAAGATATAGGACCATAAGTGGAAGTGCCCTAGGTTCTGTTGCTTTGTTTTTTAGATGTTTCAGGAAACACCATCCACTTCTCCGGAGTGGTTGTTGGCAATTTACATCCCGCCCATCAGCATAACAAGGCTCCCAGTTCTCCATGGCCTGTCCTGCCTTTCTGGATTTTACACTTTATTCAGATGGCCCTTTTGACCGGGGGGAAGTGAGACTTCATTGTAGTGCAGATTTCCTTTGCAAGCTTGCTTGGTTGGCCAAAAAGGGCGTATGCGTTTTTTCCTGAATATATTCAGGAAAAAACGCATACGCCCTTTTTGGCCAAGTGCATCATTGTGGACGTTCTGCCTCTTTTCCTATGCTTTCAATGCAATTCCAGTCTACCTCCTGAAATCGGTTTCCTGCAATGCTGCCCCGCTTTCAAGTCCTCTTGGCAGCCTTACTTCAGTCTATTTTTGGACGATAGCTGTCATTTATAACTCTGCAGGTTTGTGAATTACAGTGCCCCTGAGCTCCTTTCTTCAACTCGCTTTCTTGTGACCTGGCCGCAACACCGCAGGATGGCTTCAGGCCCTAATCTGGTTCTGGCATGGCACGCTGAGCCTTTGGTTAATTCCTCTTCCTGGTGGGAAATGAGAGTTAAATTTGCCCGTCCAGACACCTCCAGGTAGCCTCTCATTGGTTCTCGCTATTCCTGTTCATCTTCCGCAGAAATTGCAAACTGGGCCAAACAGTAGGTTAAAGGCGCTGACTCTCCAAGTCGGGAGAGTGTTAGTAAAGCGTCTGGAATGTTGCACCCGAGTACCAGGGTACAAAAACTGAGACATAGTTGAACACGTCTCCCGTTCACACGGATGATCATACTCTTGGTTCCACATCCATGATTTAGCTGAAGGAAGAATACCTTAAACCTGGAGAGTTGAGACCCGTGTAATGGGTACCATGCAATATGACTTCAAAGGGTCTTCATTTGCTCACGAACCTCTCCAATCCTATCACTGCTGCGTTTATGCCCCTGTACACATGCTTGATTCTCTTTTGGATACATAGCAATCCATAGGTTTTAAGATACTTACTAGACAGGTACATTCTTAGGCGTTTAATATGCGGTGTTGAGTCCATTTCGTTGAGCAAGGAGTAGCTCTTGTCTATTCCATATTTGGCTTAAGGAACTTTATCTGTGCTCATTTCAATCTCTGGTTTTATGCAGCACCCCAACTCACCTTCCCCCTTAAGCAAGCATAAGTTGGTTTTCTAAATTTGAGACCCTGTTCTGTTCTGTAATTCAGTTCCTGTGTAGCCAAGTTTCCATTCCGTGTATTACTGATATCTTATGATGTTTCTTTTTCTGTGTGACTTATTTTGGTTAGAATCATCATACCTGAATCCACTCATTGTGCTGCTAAGGGCCTGATGACACAGATTTCATTGCTGAGTGATATTGCTTTGTAAGTAAATACCACCACTTCTTTATCCATTTTTCACTTTCTGCGATGTTGAACTTGTACTGTAAACGAGGTTCTTGTAAACAGAGCCGTTCCAAACTTTGGGGTGGCTGTGTCTTTTTGATTTTAATTTCCCTAAGATATAGGACCATAAGTGGAAGTGCCCTAGGTTCTGTTGCTTTGTTTTTTAGATGTTTCAGGAAACACCATCCACTTCTCCGGAGTGGTTGTTGGCAATTTACATCCCGCCCATCAGCATAACAAGGCTCCCAGTTCTCCATGGCCTGTCCTGCCTTTCTGGATTTTACACTTTTTTCAGATGGCCCTTTTGACCGGGGGGAAGTGAGACTTCATTGTAGTGCAGATTTCCTTTGCAAGCTTGCTTGGTTGGCCAAAAAGGGCGTATGCGTTTTTTCCTGAATATATTCAGGAAAAAACGCATACGCCCTTTTTGGCCAAGTGCATCATTGTGGACGTTCTGCCTCTTTTCCTATGCTTTCAATGCAATTCCAGTCTACCTCCTGAAATCGGTTTCCTGCAATGCTGCCCCGCTTTCAAGTCCTCTTGGCAGCCTTACTTCAGTCTATTTTTGGACGATAGCTGTCATTTATAACTCTGCAGGTTTGTGAATTACAGTGCCCCTGAGCTCCTTTCTTCAACTCGCTTTCTTGTGACCTGGCCGCAACACCGCAGGATGGCTTCAGGCCCTAATCTGGTTCTGGCATGGCACGCTGAGCCTTTGGTTAATTCCTCTTCCTGGTGGGAAATGAGAGTTAAATTTGCCCGTCCAGACACCTCCAGCTAGTCTCTCATTGGTTCTCGCTATTCCTGTTCATCTTCCGCAGAAATTGCAAACTGGGCCAAACAGGAGGTTAAAGGCGCTGACTCTCCAAGTGGGGAGAGTGTTAGTAAAGTGTCTGGAATGTTGCACCCGAGTACCAGGGGAGGAAAACTGAGACATATTTGAACACGTTTCCCGTTCACATGGTTGATCATACTTGGGTTCCACATGCATGTTTTAGCTGAAGGAAGAATACCTTAAACCTGGAGAGTTAAGACCCGTGTAATGGGTACCATGCAATATGACTTCAAAGGGTCTTCATTTGCTCACCGAACCTCTCCAATCCTATCACTGCTGCGTTTATGCCCCTGTACACACGCTTGATTCTCTTTTGGAGACATAGCAATCCATAGGTTTTACAATACTTACTAGTCAGGTACATTCTTAGGCGTTTAATATGCGGTGTTGAGTCCATTTCGTTGAGCAAGGAGTAGCTCTTGTCTATTCCATATTTGACTTAAGGAACTTTATCTGTGCTCATTTCAATCTCTGGTTTTATGCAGCACCCCAACTCACCTTTCCCCTTAAGCAAGCATAAGTTGGTTTTCTAAATTTGAGACCCTGTTCTGTTCTGTAATTCAGTTCCTGTGTAGCCAAGTTTACATTCCGTGTATTACTGATATCTTATGATGTTTCTTTTTCTGTGTGACTTACTTCAGTTAGAATCATCATACCTGAATCCACTCATTGTGTTGCTAAGGGCCTGATGACACAGATTTCATTGCTGAGTGATATTGCTTTGTAAGTAAATACCACAACTTCTTTATCCATTTTTCACTTTCTGCGATGTTGAACTTGTACTGTAAACGAGGTTCTTGTAAACAGAGGCGTCCCAAACTTTGGGGTGGCTGTGTCTTTTTGATTTTAATTTCCCTAAGCTATAGGACCATAAGTGGCAGTGCCCTAGGCTCTGTTGCTTTGTTTTTTAGATGTTTCAGGAAACACCATACACTTCTCCTGAGTGTCTGTTGGTAATTTACATCCCGCCCATCAGCATAACAAGGCTCCCAGTTCTCCATGGCCTGTCCTGCCTTTCTGGATTTTACACTTTTTTCAGATGGCCCTTTTGACCGGGGGGAAGTGAGACTTCATTGTAGTGCAGATTTCCTTTGCAAGCTTGCTTGGTTGGCCAAAAAGGGCGTATGCGTTTTTTCCTGAATATATTCAGTAAAAAACGCATACACCCTTTTTGGCCAAGTGCATCATTGTGGACGTTCTGCCTCTTTTCCTATGCTTTCAATGCAATTCCAGTCTACCTCCTGAAATCGGTTTCCTGCAATTCTGCCCCGCTTTCAAGTCATCTTGGCAGCCTTACTTCAGTCTATTTTTGGACGATAGCTGTCATTTATAACTCTGCAGGTTTGTGAATTACAGTGCCCCTGAGCTCCTTTCTTCAACTCGCTTTCTTGTGACCTGGTCGCAACACCGCAGGATGGCTTCAGGCCCTAATCTGGTTCCGGCACGGCACGCTGAGCCTTTGGTTAATTCCGCTTCCTGGTGGGAAATGAGAGTTAAATTTGCCCGTCCAGACACCTCCAGGTAGCCTCTCATTGGTTCTCGCTATTCCTGTTCATCTTCCGCAGAAATTGCAAACTGGGCCAAACAGGAGGTTAAAGGGACTGACTCTCCAAGTCGGGAGAGTGTTAGTAAAGCGTCTGGAATGTTGCACCCGAGTACCAGGGTACGAAAACTGAGACATATTTGAACACGTCTCCCAATCACATGGTTGATCATACTCTAGGTTCCACATGCATGTTTTAGCTGAAGGAACAATACCTTACACCTGGGTAGTTGAAACCCGTGGAATGGGTACCATGCAATATGACTTCAAAGGGTCTTCATTTGCTCACCGAACATCTCCAATCCTATCACTGCTGCATTTATGCCTCTGTACACATGCTTGATTCTCTTTCGGAGACATAGCAATCCATAGGTTTTAAGATACTTACTAGTCAGTTACATTCTTAGGCGTTTAATATGCGGTGTTGCGTCCATTTCGTTGAGCAAGGAGTAGCTCTTGTCTATTCCATATTTGGCTTAAGGAACTTTATCTGTGCTCATTTCAATCTCTGGTTTTATGCAGCACCCCAACTCACCTTTCCCCTTAAGCAAGCATAAGTTGGTTTTCTAAATTGGAGACCCTGTTCTGTTCTGTAATTCAGTTCCTGTGTAGCCAACTTTCCATTCCGTGTATTACTGATATCTTATGATGTTTCTTTTTCTGTGTGACTTATTTCAGTTAGAATCATCATACCTGAATCCACTCATTGTGCTGCTAAGGGCCTGATGACACAGATTTCATTGCTGAGTGATATTGCTTTGTAAGTAAATACCAAAACTTCTTTATCCATTTTTCACTTTCTGCGATGTTGAACTTGTACTGTAAACGAGTTTCTTGTAAACAGAGCCGTTCCAAACATTGGGGTGGCTGTGTCTTTTTGATTTTAATTTCCCTAAGCTATAGGACCATAAGTGGAAGTGCCCTAGGCTCTGTTGCTTTGTTTTTTAGATGTTTCAGGAAACACCATACACTTCTCCCGAGTGTCTGTTGGCAATTTACATCCCGCCCATCAGCATAACAAGGCTCCCAGTTCTCCATGGCCTGTCCTGCCTTTCTGGATTTTACACTTTTTTCAGATGGCCCTTTTGACCGGGGGGAAGTGAGACTTCATTGTAGTGCAGATTTCCTTTGCAAGCTTGCTTGGTTGGCCAAAAAGGGCGTATGCGTTTTTTCCTGAATATATTCAGGAAAAAACGCATACGCCCTTTTTGGCCAAGTGCATCATTGTGGACGTTCTGCCTCTTTTCCTATGCTTTCAATGCAATTCCAGTCTACCTCCTGAAATCGGTTTCCTGCAATTCTGCCTTGCTTTCAAGTCCTCTTGGCAGCCTTACTTCAGTATATTTTTGGACGATAGCTGTCATTTATAACTCTGCAGGTTTGTGAATTACAGTGCCCCTGAGCTCCTTTCTTCAACTCGCTTTCTTTTGAGCTGGCCGCAACACCGCATGATGGCTTCAGGACCTAATCTGATTCTGGTACGGCACGCTGAGCCTTTGGTTATTTCCTCTTCCTGGTGGGAAATGAGAGTTAAATTTGCCCGTCCAGACTCCTCCAGCTAGTCTCTCATTGGTTCTCGCTATTCCTGTTCATCTTCCGCAGAAATTGCAAACTGGGCCAAACAGGAGGTTAAAGGGACTGACTCTCCAAGTCGGGAGAGTGTTAGTAAAGCGTCTGGAATGCTGCACCCAAGTACCAGGGTACGAAAACTGAGACATATTTGAACACGTCTCCCGATCACATGGTTGATCATACTCTAGGTTCCACATGCATGTTTTAGCTGAAGGAAGAATACCTTAAACCTGGGTATTTGAAACCCGTGGAATGGGTACCATGCAATATGACTTCAAAGGGTCTTCATTTGCTCACCGAACCTCTCCAATCCTATCACTGCTGCGTTTATGCCCCTGTACACATGCTTGATTCTCTTTCGGAGACATAGCAATCCATAGGTTTTAAGATACTTACTAGTCAGGTACATTCTTAGGCGTTTAATATGCGGTGTTGAGTCCATTTCGTTGAGCAAGGAGTAGCTCTTGTCTATTCCATATTTGGCTTAAGGAACTTTATCTGTGCTCATTTCAATCTCTGGTTTTATGCAGCAATCCAACTCACCTTTCCCCTTAAGCAAGCATAAGTTGGTTTTCTAAATTTGAGAACCTGTTCTGTTTTGGAATTCAGTTCCTGTGTAGCCAAGTTTACATTCCGTGTATTAGTGATATCTTATGATGTTTCTTTTTCTGTGTGACTTATTTCAGTTAGAATCATCGTACCTGAATCCACTCATTATGCTGCTACGGGCCTGATGACATAGATTTCATTGCTGAGTGATACTGCATTGTACGTAAGTACCACAAGTTCTTTATCCATTTTTCACTTTCTGTGATATTGAACTTGTACGGTAAAAGAGGTTCTTTTAAACGGAGGCGTCCCAAACTTTGGGGTGGCTGTGTCTTTTTGATTTTAATTTCCCTAAGCTATAGGACCATAAGTGGAAGTGCCCTAGGTTCTGTTGCTTTGTTTTTTAGATGTTTCAGGAAACACCATACACTTCTCCCGAGTGGTTGTTGGCAATTTACATCCCGCCCATCAGCATAACAAGGCTCCCAGTTCTCCATGGCCTGTCCTGCCTTTCTGGATTTTACACTTTTTTCAGATGGCCCTTTTGACCGGGGGGAAGTGAGACTTCATTGTAGTGCAGATTTCCTTTGCAAGCTTGCTTGGTTGTCCAAAAAGTGCGTATGCGTTTTTTCCTGAATATATTCAGGAAAAAACGCATACGCCCTTTTTGGCCAAGTGCATCATTGTGGACGTTCTGCCTCTTTTCCTATGCTTTCAATGCAATTCCAGTCTACCTGCTGAAATCGGTTTCCTGCAATTCTGCCCCGCTTTCAAGTCATCTTGGCAGCCTTACTTCAGTCTATTTTTGGACGATAGCTGTCATTTATAACTCTGCAGGTTTGTGAATTACAGTGCCCCTGAGCTCCTTTCTTAAACTCGCTTTCTTGTGACCTGGCCGCAACACCGCAGGATGGCTTCAGGCCCTAATCTGGTTCCGGCCCGGCATGCTGAGCCTTTGGTTAATTCCTCTTCCTGGTGGGAAATGAGAGTTAAATTTGCCCGTTCAGACACCTCCAGCTAGTCTCTCATTGGTTCTCGCTATTCCTGTTCATCTTCCACAGAAATTGCAAACTGGGCCAAACAGGAGGTGAAAGGGACTGACTCTCCAAGTCGGGAGAGTGTTAGTAAAGCGTCTGGAATGTTGCACCCGAGTACCAGTGGAGGAAAACTGAGACATATTTGAACACGTCTCCCGTTCACATGGTTGATCATACTCTGGGTTCTACATGCATGTTTTAGCTGAAGAAAGAATACCTTAAACCTGGAGAGTTGAGACCCGTGTAATGGGTACCATGCAATATGACTTCAAAGGGTCTTCATTTGCTCACCGAACCTCTCCAATCCTATCACTGCTGCGTTTATGCCCCTGTACACACGCTTGATTCTCTTTTGGAGACATAGCAATCCATAGGTTTTAAGATACTTACTAGTCAGGTACATTCTTAGGCGTTTAATATGGGGTGTTGAGTCCATTGCGTTGAGCAAGGAGTAGCTCTTGTCTATTCCATATTTGGCTTAAGGACCTTTATCTGTGCTCATTTCAATCTCTGGTTTTATGCAGCACCCCAACTCACCTTTACCCTTAAGCAAGCATAAGTTGGTTTTCTAAATTTGAGACCCTGTTCTGTTTTGGAATGCAGTTCCTGTGTAGCCAAGTTTACATTCCGTGTATTACTGATATCTTATGATGTTTCTTTTTCTGTTTGAGTTATTTCAGTTAGAATCATCGTACCTGAATCCGCTCATTATGCTGCTATGGGCCTGATGACATAGATTTCATTGCTGAGTGATGTTGCTTTGTAAGTAAATACCACAACTTCTTTATCCATTTTTCACTTTCTGCGATGTTGAACTTGTACTGTAAACGAGGTTCTTGTAAACAGAGGCGTCCCAAACTTTGGGGTGGCTGTGTCTTTTTGATTTTAATTTCCCTAAGCTATAGGACCATAAGTGGCAGTGCCCTAGGCTCTGTTGCTTTGTTTTTTAGATGTTTCAGGAAATACCATACACTTCTCCTGAGTGTCTGTTGGTAATTTACATCCCGCCCATCAGCATAACAAGGCTCCCAGTTCTCCATGGCCTGTCCTGCCTTTCTGGATTTTACACTTTTTTCAGATGGCCCTTTTGACCGGGGGGAAGTGAGACTTCATTGTAGTGCAGATTTCCTTTGCAAGCTTGCTTGGTTGGCCAAAAAGGGCGTATGCGTTTTTTCCTGAATATATTCAGTAAAAAACGCATACACCCTTTTTGGCCAAGTGCATCATTGTGGACGTTCTGCCTCTTTTCCTATGCTTTCAATGCAATTCCAGTCTACCTCCTGAAATCGGTTTCCTGCAATTCTGCCCCGCTTTCAAGTCATCTTGGCAGCCTTACTTCAGTCTATTTTTGGACGATAGCTGTCATTTATAACTCTGCAGGTTTGTGAATTACAGTGCCCCTGAGCTCCTTTCTTCAACTCGCTTTCTTGTGACCTGGTCGCAACACCGCAGGATGGCTTCAGGCCCTAATCTGGTTCCGGCACGGCACGCTGAGCCTTTGGTTAATTCCGCTTCCTGGTGGGAAATGAGAGTTAAATTTGCCCGTCCAGACACCTCCAGGTAGCCTCTCATTGGTTCTCGCTATTCCTGTTCATCTTCCGCAGAAATTGCAAACTGGGCCAAACAGGAGGTTAAAGGGACTGACTCTCCAAGTCGGGAGAGTGTTAGTAAAGCGTCTGGAATGTTGCACCCGAGTACCAGGGTACGAAAACTGAGACATATTTGAACACGTCTCCCAATCACATGGTTGATCATACTCTAGGTTCCACATGCATGTTTTAGCTGAAGGAACAATACCTTACACCTGGGTAGTTGAAACCCGTGGAATGGGTACCATGCAATATGACTTCAAAGGGTCTTCATTTGCTCACCGAACATCTCCAATCCTATCACTGCTGCATTTATGCCTCTGTACACATGCTTGATTCTCTTTCGGAGACATAGCAATCCATAGGTTTTAAGATACTTACTAGTCAGGTACATTCTTAGGCGTTTAATATGCGGTGTTGCGTCCATTTCGTTGAGCAAGGAGTAGCTCTTGTCTATTCCATATTTGGCTTAAGGAACTTTATCTGTGCTCATTTCAATCTCTGGTTTTATGCAGCACCCCAACTCACCTTTCCCCTTAAGCAAGCATAAGTTGGTTTTCTAAATTGGAGACCCTGTTCTGTTCTGTAATTCAGTTCCTGTGTAGCCAACTTTCCATTCCGTGTATTACTGATATCTTATGATGTTTCTTTTTCTGTGTGACTTATTTCAGTTAGAATCATCATACCTGAATCCACTCATTGTGCTGCTAAGGGCCTGATGACTCAGATTTCATTGCTGAGTGATATTGCTTTGTAAGTAAATACCAAAACTTCTTTATCCATTTTTCACTTTCTGCGATGTTGAACTTGTACTGTAAACGAGTTTCTTGTAAACAGAGCCGTTCCAAACATTGGGGTGGCTGTGTCTTTTTGATTTTAATTTCCCTAAGCTATAGGACCATAAGTGGAAGTGCCCTAGGCTCTGTTGCTTTGTTTTTTAGATGTTTCAGGAAACACCATACACTTCTCCCGAGTGTCTGTTGGCAATTTACATCCCGCCCATCAGCATAACAAGGCTCCCAGTTCTCCATGGCCTGTCCTGCCTTTCTGGATTTTACACTTTTTTCAGATGGCCCTTTTGACCGGGGGGAAGTGAGACTTCATTGTAGTGCAGATTTCCTTTGCAAGCTTGCTTGGTTGGCCAAAAAGGGCGTATGCGTTTTTTCCTGAATATATTCAGGAAAAAACGCATACGCCCTTTTTGGCCAAGTGCATCATTGTGGACGTTCTGCCTCTTTTCCTATGCTTTCAATGCAATTCCAGTCTACCTCCTGAAATCGGCTTCCTGCAATTCTGCCTTGCTTTCAAGTCCTCTTGGCAGCCTTACTTCAGTATATTTTTGGACGATAGCTGTCATTTATAACTCTGCAGGTTTGTGAATTACAGTGCCCCTGAGCTCCTTTCTTCAACTCGCTTTCTTTTGAGCTGGCCGCAACACCGCATGATGGCTTCAGGCCCTAATCTGATTCTGGTATGGCACGCTGAGCCTTTGGTTATTTCCTCTTCCTGGTGGGAAATGAGAGTTAAATTTGCCCGTCCAGACTCCTCCAGCTAGTCTCTCATTGGTTCTCGCTATTCCTGTTCATCTTCCGCAGAAATTGCAAACTGGGCCAAACAGGAGGTTAAAGGGACTGACTCTCCAAGTCGGGAGAGTGTTAGTAAAGCGTCTGGAATGTTGCACCCAAGTACCAGGGTACGAAAACTGAGACATATTTGAACACGTCTCCCGATCACATGGTTGATCATACTCTAGGTTCCACATGCATGTTTTAGCTGAAGGAAGAATACCTTAAACCTGGGTATTTGAAACCCGTGGAATGGGTACCATGCAATATGACTTCAAAGGGTCTTCATTTGCTCACCGAACCTCTCCAATCCTATCACTGCTGCGTTTATGCCCCTGTACACATGCTTGATTCTCTTTCGGAGACATAGCAATCCATAGGTTTTAAGATACTTACTAGTCAGGTACATTCTTAGGCGTTTAATATGCGGTGTTGAGTCCATTTCGTTGAGCAAGGAGTAGCTCTTGTCTATTCCATATTTGGCTTAAGGAACTTTATCTGTGCTCATTTCAATCTCTGGTTTTATGCAGCAATCCAACTCACCTTTCCCCTTAAGCAAGCATAAGTTGGTTTTCTAAATTTGAGAACCTGTTCTGTTTTGGAATTCAGTTCCTGTGTAGCCAAGTTTACATTCCGTGTATTAGTGATATCTTATGATGTTTCTTTTTCTGTGTGACTTATTTCAGTTAGAATCATCGTACCTGAATCCACTCATTATGCTGCTACGGGCCTGATGACATAGATTTCATTGCTGAGTGATACTGCATTGTACGTAAGTACCACAAGTTCTTTATCCATTTTTCACTTTCTGTGATATTGAACTTGTACGGTAAAAGAGGTTCTTTTAAACGGAGGCGTCCCAAACTTTGGGGTGGCTGTGTCTTTTTGATTTTAATTTCCCTAAGCTATAGGACCATAAGTGGAAGTGCCCTAGGTTCTGTTGCTTTGTTTTTTAGATGTTTCAGGAAACACCATACACTTCTCCCGAGTGGTTGTTGGCAATTTACATCCCGCCCATCAGCATAACAAGGCTCCCAGTTCTCCATGGCCTGTCCTGCCTTTCTGGATTTTACACTTTTTTCAGATGGCCCTTTTGACCGGGGGGAAGTGAGACTTCATTGTAGTGCAGATTTCCTTTGCAAGCTTGCTTGGTTGTCCAAAAAGTGCGTATGCGTTTTTTCCTGAATATATTCAGGAAAAAACGCATACGCCCTTTTTGGCCAAGTGCATCATTGTGGACGTTCTGCCTCTTTTCCTATGCTTTCAATGCAATTCCAGTCTACCTGCTGAAATCGGTTTCCTGCAATTCTGCCCCGCTTTCAAGTCATCTTGGCAGCCTTACTTCAGTCTATTTTTGGACGATAGCTGTCATTTATAACTCTGCAGGTTTGTGAATTACAGTGTCCCTGAGCTCCTTTCTTAAACTCGCTTTCTTGTGACCTGGCCGCAACACCGCAGGATGGCTTCAGGCCCTAATCTGGTTCCGGCCCGGCATGCTGAGCCTTTGGTTAATTCCTCTTCCTGGTGGGAAATGAGAGTTAAATTTGCCCGTTCAGACACCTCCAGCTAGTCTCTCATTGGTTCTCGCTATTCCTGTTCATCTTCCACAGAAATTGCAAACTGGGCCAAACAGGAGGTGAAAGGGACTGACTCTCCAAGTCGGGAGAGTGTTAGTAAAGCGTCTGGAATGTTGCACCCGAGTACCAGTAGAGGAAAACTGAGACATATTTGAACACGTCTCCCGTTCACATGGTTGATCATACTCTGGGTTCTACATGCATGTTTTAGCTGAAGAAAGAATACCTTAAACCTGGAGAGTTGAGACCCGTGTAATGGGTACCATGCAATATGACTTCAAAGGGTCTTCATTTGCTCACCGAACCTCTCCAATCCTATCACTGCTGCGTTTATGCCCCTGTACACACGCTTGATTCTCTTTTGGAGACATAGCAATCCATAGGTTTTAAGATACTTACTAGTCAGGTACATTCTTAGGCGTTTAATATGGGGTGTTGAGTCCATTGCGTTGAGCAAGGAGTATCTCTTGTCTATTCCATATTTGGCTTAAGGACCTTTATCTGTGCTCATTTCAATCTCTGGTTTTATGCAGCACCCCAACTCACCTTTACCCTTAAGCAAGCATAAGTTGGTTTTCTAAATTTGAGACCCTGTTCTGTTTTGGAATGCAGTTCCTGTGTAGCCAAGTTTACATTCCGTGTATTACTGATATCTTATGATGTTTCTTTTTCTGTTTGAGTTATTTCAGTTAGAATCATCGTACCTGAATCCGCTCATTATGCTGCTATGGGCCTGATGACATAGATTTCATTGCTGAGTGATGTTGCTTTGTAAGTAAATACCACAACTTCTTTATCCATTTTTCACTTTCTGCGATGTTGAACTTGTACTGTAAACGAGGTTCTTGTAAACAGAGGCGTCCCAAACTTTGGGGTGGCTGTGTCTTTTTGATTTTAATTTCCCTAAGCTATAGGACCATAAGTGGCAGTGCCCTAGGCTCTGTTGCTTTGTTTTTTAGATGTTTCAGGAAACACCATACACTTCTCCTGAGTGTCTGTTGGTAATTTACATCCCGCCCATCAGCATAACAAGGCTCCCAGTTCTCCATGGCCTGTCCTGCCTTTCTGGATTTTACACTTTTTTCAGATGGCCCTTTTGACCGGGGGGAAGTGAGACTTCATTGTAGTGCAGATTTCCTTTGCAAGCTTGCTTGGTTGGCCAAAAAGGGCGTATGCGTTTTTTCCTGAATATATTCAGTAAAAAACGCATACACCCTTTTTGGCCAAGTGCATCATTGTGGACGTTCTGCCTCTTTTCCTATGCTTTCAATGCAATTCCAGTCTACCTCCTGAAATCGGTTTCCTGCAATTCTGCCCCGCTTTCAAGTCATCTTGGCAGCCTTACTTCAGTCTATTTTTGGACGATAGCTGTCATTTATAACTCTGCAGGTTTGTGAATTACAGTGCCCCTGAGCTCCTTTCTTCAACTCGCTTTCTTGTGACCTGGTCGCAACACCGCAGGATGGCTTCAGGCCCTAATCTGGTTCCGGCACGGCACGCTGAGCCTTTGGTTAATTCCGCTTCCTGGTGGGAAATGAGAGTTAAATTTGCCCGTCCAGACACCTCCAGGTAGCCTCTCATTGGTTCTCGCTATTCCTGTTCATCTTCCGCAGAAATTGCAAACTGGGCCAAACAGGAGGTTAAAGGGACTGACTCTCCAAGTCGGGAGAGTGTTAGTAAAGCGTCTGGAATGTTGCACCCGAGTACCAGGGTACGAAAACTGAGACATATTTGAACACGTCTCCCAATCACATGGTTGATCATACTCTAGGTTCCACATGCATGTTTTAGCTGAAGGAACAATACCTTACACCTGGGTAGTTGAAACCCGTGGAATGGGTACCATGCAATATGACTTCAAAGGGTCTTCATTTGCTCACCGAACATCTCCAATCCTATCACTGCTGCATTTATGCCCCTGTACACATGCTTGATTCTCTTTCGGAGACATAGCAATCCATAGGTTTTAAGATACTTACTAGTCAGGTACATTCTTAGGCGTTTAATATGCGGTGTTGCGTCCATTTCGTTGAGCAAGGAGTAGCTCTTGTCTATTCCATATTTGGCTTAAGGAACTTTATCTGTGCTCATTTCAATCTCTGGTTTTATGCAGCACCCCAACTCACCTTTCCCCTTAAGCAAGCATAAGTTGGTTTTCTAAATTGGAGACCCTGTTCTGTTCTGTAATTCAGTTCCTGTGTAGCCAAGTTTCCATTCCGTGTATTACTGATATCTTATGATGTTTCTTTTTCTGTGTGACTTATTTCAGTTAGAATCATCATACCTGAATCCACTCATTGTGCTGCTAAGGGCCTGATGACACAGATTTCATTGCTGAGTGATATTGCTTTGTAAGTAAATACCACAACTTCTTTATCCGTTTTTCACTTTCTGCGATGTTGAACTTGTACTGTAAACGAGTTTCTTGTAAACAGAGCCGTTCCAAACATTGGGGTGGCTGTGTCTTTTTGATTTTAATTTCCCTAAGCTATAGGACCATAAGTGGAAGTGCCCTAGGCTCTGTTGCTTTGTTTTTTAGATGTTTCAGGAAACACCATACACTTCTCCCGAGTGTCTGTTGGCAATTTACATCCCGCCCATCAGCATAACAAGGCTCCCAGTTCTCCATGGCCTGTCCTGCCTTTCTGGATTTTACACTTTTTTCAGATGGCCCTTTTGACCGGGGGGAAGTGAGACTTCATTGTAGTGCAGATTTCCTTTGCAAGCTTGCTTGGTTGGCCAAAAAGGGCGTATGCGTTTTTTCCTGAATATATTCAGGAAAAAACGCATACGCCCTTTTTGGCCAAGTGCATCATTGTGGACGTTCTGCCTCTTTTCCTATGCTTTCAATGCAATTCCAGTCTACCTCCTGAAATCGGTTTCCTGCAATTCTGCCTTGCTTTCAAGTCCTCTTGGCAGCCTTACTTCAGTATATTTTTGGACGATAGCTGTCATTTATAACTCTGCAGGTTTGTGAATTACAGTGCCCCTGAGCTCCTTTCTTCACCTCGCTTTCTTTTGAGCTGGCCGCAACACCGCATGATCGCTTCAGGCCCTAATCTGATTCTGGTACAGCACGCTGAGCCTTTGGTTATTTCCTCTTCCTTGTGGGAAATGAGAGTTAAATTTGCCCGTCCAGACTCCTCCAGCTAGTCTCTCATTGGTTCTCGCTATTCCTGTTCATCTTCCGCAGAAATTGCAAACTGGGCCAAACAGGAGGTTAAAGGGACTGACTCTCCAAGTCGGGAGAGTGTTAGTAAAGCGTCTGGAATGTTGCACCCAAGTACCAGGGTACGAAAACTGAGACATATTTGAACACGTCTCCCGATCACATGGTTGATCATACTCTAGGTTCCACATGCATGTTTTAGCTGAAGGAAGAATACCTTAAACCTGGGTATTTGAAACCCGTGGAATGGGTACCATGCAATATGACTTCAAAGGGTCTTCATTTGCTCACCGAACCTCTCCAATCCTATCACTGCTGCGTTTATGCCCCTGTACACATGCTTGATTCTCTTTCGGAGACATAGCAATCCATAGGTTTTAAGATACTTACTAGTCAGGTACATTCTTAGGCGTTTAATATGCGGTGTTGAGTCCATTTCGTTGAGCAAGGAGTAGCTCTTGTCTATTCCATATTTGGCTTAAGGAACTTTATCTGTGCTCATTTCAATCTCTGGTTTTATGCAGCAATCCAACTCACCTTTCCCCTTAAGCAAGCATAAGTTGGTTTTCTAAATTTGAGAACCTGTTCTGTTTTGGAATTCAGTTCCTGTGTAGCCAAGTTTACATTCCGTGTATTACTGATATCTTATGATGTTTCTTTTTCTGTGTGAATTATTTCAGTTAGAATCATCGTACCTGAATCCACTCATGATGCTGCTACGGGCCTGATGACATAGATTTCATTGCTGAGTGATACTGCATTGTACGTAAGTACCACAAGTTCTTTATCCATTTTTCACTTTCTGTGATATTGAACTTGTACGGTAAACGAGGTTCTTGTAAACGGAGGCGTCCCAAACTTTGGGGTGGCTGTGTCTTTTTGATTTTAATTTCCCTAAGCTATAGGACCATAAGTGGAAGTGCCCTAGGCTCTGTTGCTTTGTTTTTTAGATGTTTCAGGAAACACCATACACTTCTCCCGAGTGTCTGTTGGCAATTTACATCGCGCCCATCAGCATAACAAGGCTCCCAGTTCTCCATGGCCTGTCCTGCCTTTCTGGATTTTACACTTTTTTCAGATGGCCCTTTTGACCGGGGGGAAGTGAGACTTCATTGTAGTGCAGATTTCCTTTGCAAGTTTGCTTGGTTGGCCAAAAAGGGCGTATGCGTTTTTTCCTGAATATATTCAGGAAAAAACGCATACGCCCTTTTTGGCCAAGTGCATCATTGTGGACGTTCTGCCTCTTTTCCTATGCTTTCAATGCAATTCCAGTCTACCTCCTGAAATCGGTTTCCTGCAATGCTGCCCCACTTTCAAGTCCTCTTGGCAGCCTTACTTCAGTCTATTTTTGGACGATAGCTGTCATTTATAACTCTGCAGGTTTGTGAATTACAGTGCCCCTGAGCTCCTTTCTTCAACTCGCTTTCTTGTGAGCTGGCCGCAACACCGCAGGATGGCTTCAGGCCCTAATCTGGTTCCGGCACGGCACGCTGAGCCTTTGGTTAATTCCTCTTCCTGGTGGGAAATGAGAGTTAAATTTGCCCGTTCAGACACCTCCAGCTAGTCTCTCATTGGTTCTCGCTATTCCTGTTCATCTTCCGCAGAAATTGCAAACTGGGCCAAACAGGAGGTTAAAGGGACTGACTCTCCAAGTCGGGAGAGTGTTAATAAAGCGTCTGGAATGTTGCACCCGAGTACCAGGGTACGAAAACTGAGACATATTTGAACACGTCTCCCGATCACATGGTTGATCATACTCTAGGTTCCACATGCATGTTTTAGCTGAAGGAAGAATACCTTAAACCTGGGTATTTGAAACCCGTGGAATGGGTACCATGCAATATGACTTCAAAGGGTCTTCATTTGCTCACCGAACCTCTCCAGTCCTATCACTGGTGCGTTTATGCCCCTGTACACATGCTTGATTCTCTTTCGGAGACATAGCAATCCATAGGTTTTAAGATACTTACTAGTCAGGTACATTCTTAGGCGTTTAATATGCGATGTTGAGTCCATTTCGTTGAGCAAGGAGTAGCTCTTGTCTATTCCATATTTGGCTTAAGGAACTTTATCTGTGCTCATTTCAATCTCTGGTTTTATGCAGCACCCCAACTCACCTTTCCCCTTAAGCAAGCATAAGTTGGTTTTCTAAATTTGAGACCCTGTTCTGTTCTGTAATTCAGTTCCTGTGTAGCCAAGTTTACATTCCGTGTATTACTGATATCTTATGATGTTTCTTTTTCTGTGTGACTTATTTCTGTTAGAATCATCATACCTGAATCCACTCATTGTGCTGCTAAGGCCCTGATGACATAGATTTCATTGCTGAGTGATATTGCTTTGTAAGTAAATACCACAACTTCTTTATCCATTTTTCACTTTCTGCGATGTTGAATTTGTACTGTAAACGAGGTTCTTGTAAACAGAGGCGTCCCAAACTTTGGGGTGGCTGTGTCTTTTTGATTTTAATTTCCCTAAGCTATAGGACCATAAGTGGCAGTGCCCTAGGCTCTGTTGCTTTGTTTTTTAGATGTTTCAGGAAACACCATACACTTCTCCTGAGTGTCTGTTGGTAATTTACATCCCGCCCATCAGCATAACAAGGCTCCCAGTTCTCCATGGCCTGTCCTGCCTTTCTGGATTTTACACTTTTTTCAGATGGCCCTTTTGACCGGGGGGAAGTGAGACTTCATTGTAGTGCAGATTTCCTTTGCAAGCTTGCTTGGTTGGCCAAAAAGGGCGTATGCGTTTTTTCCTGAATATATTCAGTAAAAAACGCATACACCCTTTTTGGCCAAGTGCATCATTGTGGACGTTCTGCCTCTTTTCCTATGCTTTCAATGCAATTCCAGTCTACCTCCTGAAATCGGTTTCCTGCAATTCTGCCCCGCTTTCAAGTCCTCTTGGCAGCCTTACTTCAGTCTATTTTTGGACGATAGCTGTCATTTATAACTCTGCAGGTTTGTGAATTACAGTGCCCCTGAGCTCCTTTCTTTAACTCGCTTTCTTGTGACCTGGTCGCAACACCGCAGGATGGCTTCAGGCCCTAATCTGGTTCCGGCACGGCACGCTGAGCCTTTGGTTAATTCCGCTTCCTGGTGGGAAATGAGAGTTAAATTTGCCCGTCCAGACACCTCCAGGTAGCCTCTCATTGGTTCTCGCTATTCCTGTTCATCTTCCGCAGAAATTGCAAACTGGGCCAAACAGGAGGTTAAAGGGACTGACTCTCCAAGTGGGGAGAGTGTTAGTAAAGCGTCTGGAATGTTGCACCCGAGTACCAGGGTACGAAAACTGAGACATATTTGAACACGTCTCCCAATCACATGGTTGATCATACTCTAGGTTCCACATGCATGTTTTAGCTGAAGGAACAATACCTTACACCTGGGTAGTTGAAACCCGTGGAATGGGTACCATGCAGTATGACTTTAAAGGGTCTTCATTTGCTCACGAACCTCTGAAATCCTATCACTGCTGCATTTATGCCCCTGTACACATGCTTGATTCTCTTTCGGAGACATAGCAATCCATAGGTTTTAAGATACTTACTAGTCAGGTACATTCTTAGGCGTTTAATATGCGGTGTTGCGTCCATTTCGTTGAGCAAGGAGTAGCTCTTGTCTATTCCATATTTGGCTTAAGGAACTTTATCTGTGCTCATTTCAATCTCTGGTTTTATGCAGCACCCCAACTCACCTTTCCCCTTAAGCAAGCATAAGTTGGTTTTCTAAATTGGAGACCCTGTTCTGTTCTGTAATTCAGTTCCTGTGTAGCCAAGTTTCCATTCCGTGTATTACTGATATCTTATGATGTTTCTTTTTCTGTGTGACTTATTTCAGTTAGAATCATCATACCTGAATCCACTCATTGTGCTGCTAAGGGCCTGATGATACAGATTTCATTGCTGAGTGATATTGCTTTGTAAGTAAATACCACAACTTCTTTATCCATTTTTCACTTTCTGCGATGTTGAACTTGTACTGTAAACGAGTTTCTTGTAAACAGAGCCGTTCCAAACATTGGGGTGGCTGTGTCTTTTTGATTTTAATTTCCCTAAGCTATAGGACCATAAGTGGAAGTGCCCTAGGCTCTGTTGCTTTGTTTTTTAGATGTTTCAGGAAACACCATACACTTCTCCTGAGTGTCTGTTGGCAATTTACATCCCACCCATCAGCATAACAAGGCTCCCAGTTCTCCATGGCCTGTCCTGCCTTTCTGGATTTTACACTTTTTTCAGATGGCCCTTTTGACCGGGGGGAAGTGAGACTTCATTGTAGTGCAGATTTCCTTTGCAAGCTTGCTTGGTTGGCCAAAAAGGGCGTATGCGTTTTTTCCTGAATATATTCAGGAAAAAACGCATACGCCATTTTTGGCCAAGTGCATCATTGTGGACGTTCTGCCTCTTTTCCTATGCTTTCAATGCAATTCCAGTCTACCTCCTGAAATCGGTTTCCTGCAATGCTGCCCCGCTTTCAAGTCCTCTTGGCAGCCTTACTTCAGTCTATTTTTGGACGATAGCTGTCATTTATAACTCTGCAGGTTTGTGAATTACAGTGCCCCTGAGCTCCTTTCTTCAACTCGCTTTCTTGTGACCTGGCCGCAACACCGCAGGATGGCTTCAGGCCCTAATCTGATTCTGGTACGGCACGCTGAGCCTTTGGTTAATTCCTCTTCCTGGTGGGAAATGAGAGTTAAATTTGCCCGTCCAGACTCCTCCAGCTAGTCTCTCATTGGTTCTCGCTATTCCTGTTCATCTTCCGCAGAAATTGCAAACTGGGCCAAACAGGAGGTTAAAGGGACTGACTCTCCAAGTCGGGAGAGTGTTAGTAAAGCGTCTGGAATGTTGCACCCAAGTACCAGGGTACGAAAACTGAGACATATTTGAACACGTCTCCCGATCACATGGTTGATCATACTCTAGGTTCCACATGCATGTTTTAGCTGAAGGAAGAATACCTTAAACCTGGGTATTTGAAACCCGTGGAATGGGTACCATGCAATATGACTTCAAAGGGTCTTCATTTGCTCACCGAACCTCTCCAATCCTATCACTGCTGCGTTTATGCCCCTGTACACATGCTTGATTCTCTTTCGGAGACATAGCAATCCATAGGTTTTAAGATACTTACTAGTCAGGTACATTCTTAGGCGTTTAATATGCGGTGTTGAGTCCATTTCGTTGAGCAAGGAGTAGCTCTTGTCTATTCCATATTTGGCTTAAGGAACTTTATCTGTGCTCATTTCAATCTCTGTTTTTATGCAGCACCCCAACTCACCTTTCCCCTTAAGCAAGCATAAGTTGGTTTTCTAAATTTGAGAACCTGTTCTGTTTTGGAATTCAGTTCCTGTGTAGCCAAGTTTACATTCCGTGTATTAGTGAAATCTTATGATGTTTCTTTTTCTGTGTGACTTATTTCAGTTAGAATCATCGTACCTGAATCCACTCATGATGCTGCTACGGGCCTGATGACATAGATTTCATTGCTGAGTGATACTGCATTGTACGTAAGTACCACAAGTTCTTTATCCATTTTTCACTTTCTGTGATATTGAACTTGTACGGTAAACGAGGTTCTTGTAAATGGAGGGGTCCCAAACTTTGGGGTGGCTGTGTCTTTTTGATTTTAATTTCCCTAAGCTATAGGACCATAAGTGGAAGTGCCCTAGGCTCTGTTGCTTTGTTTTTTAGATGTTTCAGGAAACACCATACACTTCTCCCGAGTGTCTGTTGGCAATTTACATCCCGCCCATCAGCATAACAAGGCTCCCAGTTCTCCATGGCCTGTCCTGCCTTTCTGGATTTTACACTTTTTTCAGATGGCCCTTTTGACCGGGGGGAAGTGAGACTTCATTGTAGTGCAGATTTCCTTTGCAAGTTTGCTTGGTTGGCCAAAAAGGGCGTATGCGTTTTTTCCTGAATATATTCAGGAAAAAACGCATACGCCCTTTTTGGCCAAGTGCATCATTGTGGACGTTCTGCCTCTTTTCCTATGCTTTCAATGCAATTCCAGTCTACCTCCTGAAATCGGTTTCCTGCAATGCTGCCCCACTTTCAAGTCCTCTTGGCAGCCTTACTTCAGTCTATTTTTGGACGATAGCTGTCATTTATAACTCTGCAGGTTTGTGAATTACAGTGCCCCTGAGCTCCTTTCTTCAACTCGCTTTCTTTTGAGCTGGCCGCAACACCGCAGGATGGCTTCAGGCCCTAACCTGGTTCCGTCCCGGCACGCTGAGTCTTTGGTTAATTCCTCTTCCTGGTGGGAAATGAGAGTTAAATTTGCCCGTCCAGACACCTCCAGCTAGCCTCTCATTGGTTCTCGCTATTCCTGTTCATCTTCCGCAGAAATTGCAAATTGGGCCAAACAGGAGGTTAAAGGGACTGACTCTCCAAGTCGGGAGAGTGTTAGTAAAGCGTCTGGAATGTTGCACCCGAGTACCAGGGTACGAAAACTGGGACATATTTGAACACGTCTCCCGATCACATGGTTGATCATACTCTAGGTTCCACATGCATGTTTTAGCTGAAGGAAGAATACCTTAAACCTGGGTAGTTGAAACCCGTGGAATGCGTACCATGCAATATGACTTCAAAGGGTCTTCATTTGCTCACCGAACCTCTCCAATCCTATCACTGCTGCGTTTATGCCCCTGTACACATGCTTGATTCTCTTTCGGAGACATAGCAATCCATAGGTTTTAAGATACTTACTAGTCAGGTACATTCTTAGGCGTTTAATATGCGGTGTTGAGTCCATTTCGTTGAGCAAGGAGTAGCTCTTGTCTATTCCATATTTGGCTTAAGGAACTTTATCTGTGCTCATTTCGATCTCTGGTTTCATACAGCACCCCAACTCACCTTTCCCCTTAAGCAAGCATAAGTTTGTTTTCTAAATTTGAGACCCTGTTCTGTTCTGTAATTCAGTTCCTGTGTAGCCAAGTTTACATTCCGTGTATTACTGATATCTTATGATGTTTCTTTTTCTGTGTGACTTATTTCAGTTAGAATCATCATACCTGAATCCACCCATTGTGCTGCTAAGGGCCTGATGACACAGATTTCATTGCTGAGTGATATTGCTTTGTAAGTAAATACCACAACTTCTTTATCGATTTTTCACTTTCTGTGATGTTGAACTTGTACTGTAAACGAGGTTCTTGTAAACAGAGCCGTTCCAAACTTTGGGGTGGCTGTGTCTTTTTGATTTTAATTTCCCTAAGCTATAGGACCATAAGTGGCAGTGCCCTAGGCTCTGTTGCTTTGTTTTTTAGATGTTTCAGGAAACACCATACACTTCTCCTGAGTGTCTGTTGGCAATTTACATCCCGCCCATCAGCATAACAAGGCTCCCAGTTCTCCATGGCCTGTCCTGCCTTTCTGGATTTTACACTTTTTTCAGATGGCCCTTTTGACCGGGGGGAAGTGAGACTTCATTGTAGTGCAGATTTCCTTTGCAAGTTTGCTTGGTTGGCCAAAAAGGGCGTATGCGTTTTTTCCTGAATATATTCAGGAAAAAACGCATACGCCCTTTTTGTCCAAGTGCATCATTGTGGACGTTCTGCCTCTTTTCCTATGCTTTCAATGCAATTCCAGTCTACCTCCTGAAATCGGTTTCCTGCAATTCTGCCCTGCTTTCAAGTCCTCTTGGCAGCCTTACTTCAGTCTATTTTTGGACGATAGCTGTCATTTATAACTCTGCAGGTTTGTGAATTACAGTGCCCCTGAGCTCCTTTCTTCAACTCGCTTTCTTTTGAGCTGGCCGCAACACCGCAGGATGGCTTCAGGCCCTAATCTGATTCTGGTACGGCACGCTGAGCCTTTGGTTATTTCCTCTTCCTGGTGGGAAATGAGAGTTAAATTTGCCCGTCCAGACTCCTCCAGCTAGTCTCTCATTGGTTCTCGCTATTCCTGTTCATCTTCCGCAGAAATTGCAAACTGGGCCAAACAGGAGGTTAAAGGGACTGACTCTCCAAGTCGGGAGAGTGTTAGTAAAGCGTCTGGAATGTTGCACCCAAGTACCAGGGTACGAACTCTGAGACATATTTGAACACGTCTCCCGATCACATGGTTGATCATACTCTAGGTTCCACATGCATGTTTTAGCTGAAGGAAGAATACCTTAAACCTGGGTATTTGAAACCCGTGGAATGGGTACCATGCAATATGACTTCAAAGGGTCTTCATTTGCTCACCGAACATCTCCAATCCTATCACTGCTGCGTTTATGCCCCTGTACACATGCTTGATTCTCTTTCAGAGACATAGCAATCCATAGGTTTTACGATACTTACTAGTCAGGTACATTCTTAGGCGTTAAATATGCGGTGTTGAGTCCATTTCGTTGAGCAAGGAGTAGCTCTTGTCTATTCCATATTTGGCTTAAGGAACTTTATCTGTGCTCATTTCAGTCTCTGGTTTTATGCAGCAATCCAACTCACCTTTCCCCTTAAGCAAGCATAAGTTGGTTTTCTAAATTTGAGAACCTGTTCTGTTTTGGAATTCAGTTCCTGTGTAGCCAAGTTTACATTCCGTGTATTAGTGATATCTTATGATGTTTCTTTTTCTGTGTGACTTATTTCAGTTAGAATCATCGTACCTGAATCCACTCATGATGCTGCTACGGGCCTGATGACATAGATTTCATTGCTGAGTGATACTGCATTGTACGTAAGTACCACAAGTTCTTTATCCATTTTTCACTTTCTGTGATATTGAACTTGTACGGTAAACGAGGTTCTTGTAAACAGAGGCGTCCCAAACTTTGGGGTGGCTGTGTCTTTTTGATTTTAATTTCCCTAAGCTATAGGACCATAAGTGGAAGTGCCCTAGGCTCTGTTGCTTTGTTTTTTAGATGTTTCAGGAAACACCATACACTTCTCCCGAGTGTCTGTTGGCAATTTACATCGCGCCCATCAGCATAACAAGGCTCCCAGTTCTCCATGGCCTGTCCTGCCTTTCTGGATTTTACACTTTTTTCAGATGGCCCTTTTGACCGGGGGGAAGTGAGACTTCATTGTAGTGCAGATTTCCTTTGCAAGTTTGATCGGTTGGCCAAAAAGGGCGTATGCGTTTTTTCCTGAATATATTCAGGAAAAAACGCATACGCCCTTTTTGGCCAAGTGCATCATTGTGGACGTTCTGCCTCTTTTCCTATGCTTTCAATGCAATTCCAGTCTACCTCCTGAAATCGGTTTCCTGCAATGCTGCCCCACTTTCAAGTCCTCTTGGCAGCCTTACTTCAGTCTATTTTTGGACGATAGCTGTCATTTATAACTCTGCAGGTTTGTGAATTACAGTGCCCCTGAGCTCCTTTCTTCAACTCGCTTTCTTGTGACCTGGCCGCAACACCGCAGGATGGCTTCAGGCCCTAATCTGGTTCTGGCACGGCACGCTGAGCCTTTGGTTAATTCCTCTTCCTGGTGGGAAATGAGAGTTAAATTTGCCCGTCCAGACACCTCCAGCTAGTCTCTCATTGGTTCTCGCTATTCCTGTTCATCTTCCGCAGAAATTGCAAACTGGGCCAAACAGGAGGTTAAAGGCGCTGACTCTCCAAGTCGGGAGAGTGTTAGTAAAGCGTCTGGAATGTTGCACCCGAGTACCAGGGTACAAAAACTGAGACATAGTTGAACACGTCTCCCGTTCACACGGATGATCATACTCTTGGTTCCACATGCATGTTTTAGCTGAAGGAAGAATACCTTAAACCTGGAGAGTTGAGACCCGTGGAATGGGTACCATGCAATATGACTTCAAAGGGTCTTCATTTGCTCACGAACCTCTCCAATCCTATCACTGCTGCGTTTATGCCCCTGTACACATGCTTGATTCTCTTTTGGAGACATAGCAATCCATAGGTTTTAAGATACTTCCTAGACAGGTACATTCTTAGACGTTTAATATGCGGTGTTGAGTCCATTTCGTTGAGCAAGGAGTAGCTCTTGTCTATTCCATATTTGGCTTAAGGAACTTTATCTGTGCTCATTTCAATCTCTGGTTTTATGCAGCACCCCAACTCACCTTTCCCCTTAAGCAAGCATAAGTTGGTTTTCTAAATTTGAGACCCTGTTCTGTTCTGTAATTCAGTTCCTGTGTAGCCAAGTTTCCATTCCGTGTATTACTGATATCTTATGATGTTTCTTTTTCTGTGTGACTTATTTCAGTTAGAATCATCATACCTGAATCCACTCATTGTGCTGCTAAGGCCCTGATGACATAGATTTCATTGCTGAGTGATATTGCTTTGTAAGTAAATACCACAACTTCTTTATCCATTTTTCACTTTCTGCGATGTTGAATTTGTACTGTAAACGAGGTTCTTGTAAACAGAGGCGTCCCAAACTTTGGGGTGGCTGTGTCTTTTTGATTTTAATTTCCCTAAGCTATAGGACCATAAGTGGCAGTGCCCTAGGCTCTGTTGCTTTGTTTTTTAGATGTTTCAGGAGACACCATACACTTCTCCCCAGTGGTTGTTGGCAATTTACATCCCGCCCATCAGCATAACAAGGCTCCCAGTTCTCCATGGCCTGTCCTGCCTTTCTGGATTTTACACTTTTTTCAGATGGCCCTTTTGACCGGGGGGAAGTGAGACTTCATTGTAGTGCAGATTTCCTTTGCAAGCTTGCTTGGTTGGCCAAAAAGTGCGTATGCGTTTTTTCCTGAATATATTCAGGAAAAAACACATACGCCCTTTTTGGCCAAGTGCATCATTGTGGACGTTCTGCCTCTTTTCCTATGCTTTCAATGCAATTCCAGTCTACCTCCTGAAATCGGTTTCCTGCAATGCTGCCCCGCTTTCAAGTCCTCTTGGCAGCCTTACTTCAGTCTATTTTTGGACGATAGCTGTCATTTATAACTCTGCAGGTTTGTGAATTACAGTGCCCCTGAGCTCCTTTCTTCAACTCGCTTTCTTGTGACCTGGCCGCAACACCGCAGGATGGCTTCAGGCCCTAATCTGGTTCTGGCACGGCACGCTGAGCCTTTGGTTAATTCCTCTTCCTGGTGGGAAATGAGAGTTAAATTTGCCCGTTCAGACACCTCCAGCTAGTCTCTCATTGGTTCTCGCTATTCCTGTTCATCTTCCGCAGAAATTGCAAACTGGGCCAAACAGGAGGTTAAAGGCGCTGACTCTCCAAGTCGGGAGAGTGTTAGTAAAGCGTCTGGAATGTTGCACCCGAGTACCAGGGTACAAAAACTGAGACATAGTTGAACACGTCTCCCGTTCACACGGATGATCATACTCTTGGTTCCACATGCATGTTTTAGCTGAAGGAAGAATACCTTAAACCTGGAGAGTTGAGACCCGTGGAATGGGTACCATGCAATATGACTTCAAAGGGTCTTCATTTGCTCACGAACCTCTCCAATCCTATCACTGCTGCGTTTATGCCCCTGTACACATGCTTGATTCTCTTTTGGAGACATAGCAATCCATAGGTTTTAAGATACTTCCTAGACAGGTACATTCTTAGACGTTTAATATGCGGTGTTGAGTCCATTTCGTTGAGCAAGGAGTAGCTCTTGTCTATTCCATATTTGGCTTAAGGAACTTTATCTGTGCTCATTTCAATCTCTGGTTTTATGCAGCACCCCAACTCACCTTCCCCCTTAAGCAAGCATAAGTTTATTTTCTAAATTTGAGACCCTGTTCTGTTCTGTAATTCAGTTCCTGTGTAGCCAAGTTTCCATTCCGTGTATTACTGATATCTTATGATGTTTCTTTTTCTGTGTGACTTATTTCAGTTAGAATCATCATACCTGAATCCACTCATTGTGCTGCTAAGGGCCTGATGACACAGATTTCATTGCTGAGTGATATTGCTTTGTAAGTAAATACCACAACTTCTTTATCCATTTTTCACTTTCTGCGATGTTGAACTTGTACTGTAAACGAGGTTCTTGTAAACAGAGCCGTTCCAAACTTTGGGGTGGCTGTGTCTTTTTGATTTTAATTTCCCTAAGCTATAGGACCATAAGTGGAAGTGCCCTAGGCTCTGTTGCTTTGTTTTTTAGATGTTTCAGGAAACACCATACACTTCTCCCGAGTGTCTGTTGGCAATTTACATCCCGCCCATCAGCATAACAAGGCTCCCAGTTCTCCATGGCCTGTCCTGCCTTTCTGGATTTTACACTTTTTTCAGATGGCCCTTTTGACCGGGGGGAAGTGAGACTTCATTGTAGTGCAGATTTCCTTTGCAAGCTTGCTTGGTTGGCCAAAAAGTGCGTATGCGTTTTTTCCTGAATATATTCAGGAAAAAACGCATACGCCCTTTTTGGCCAAGTGCATCATTGTGGACGTTCTGCCTCTTTTCCTATGCTTTCAATGCAATTCCAGTCTACCTCCTGAAATCAGTTTCCTGCAATTCTGCCCCGCTTTCAAGTCCTCTTGGCAGCCTTACTTCAGTCTATTTTTGGACGATAGCTGTCATTTATAACTCTGCAGGTTTGTGAATTACAGTGCCCCTGAGCTCCTTTCTTCAACTCGCTTTCTTTTGAGCTGGCCGCAACACCGCAGGATGGCTTCAGGCCCTAATCTGGTTCCGTCCCGGCACGCTGAGTCTTTGGTTAATTCCTCTTCCTGGTGGGAAATGAGAGTTAAATTTGCCCGTCCAGACACCTCCAGCTAGCCTCTCATTGGTTCTCGCTATTCCTGTTCATCTTCCGCAGAAATTGCAAATTGGGCCAAACAGGAGGTTAAAGGGACTGACTCTCCAAGTCGGGAGAGTGTTAGTAAAGCGTCTGGAATGTTGCACCCGAGTACCAGGGTACGAAAACTGGGACATATTTGAACACGTCTCCCGATCACATGGTTGATCATACTCTAGGTTCCACATGCATGTTTTAGCTGAAGGAAGAATACCTTAAACCTGGGTAGTTGAAACCCGTGGAATGGGTACCATGCAATATGACTTCAAAGGGTCTTCATTTGCTCACCGAACCTCTCCAATCCTATCACTGCTGCGTTTATGCCCCTGTACACATGCTTGATTCTCTTTCGGAGACATAGCAATCCATAGGTTTTAAGATACTTACTAGTCAGGTACATTCTTAGGCGTTTAATATGCGGTGTTGAGTCCATTTCGTTGAGCAAGGAGTAGCTCTTGTCTATTCCATATTTGGCTTAAGGAACTTTATCTGTGCTCATTTCGATCTCTGGTTTTATACAGCACCCCAACTCACCTTTCCCCTTAAGCAAGCATAAGTTGGTTTTCTAAATTTGAGACCCTGTTCTGTTCTGTAATTCAGTTCCTGTGTAGCCAAGTTTACATTCCGTGTATTACTGATATCTTATGATGTTTCTTTTTCTGTGTGACTTATTTCAGTTAGAATCATCATACCTGAATCCACTCATTGTGCTGCTAAGGGCCTGATGACACAGATTTCATTGCTGAGTGATATTGCTTTGTAAGTAAATACCACAACTTCTTTATCGATTTTTCACTTTCTGTGATGTTGAACTTGTACTGTAAACGAGGTTCTTGTAAACAGAGCCGTTCCAAACTTTGGGGTGGCTGTGTCTTTTTGATTTTAATTTCCCTAAGCTATAGGACCATAAGTGGCAGTGCCCTAGGCTCTGTTGCTTTGTTTTTTAGATGTTTCAGGAAACACCATACACTTCTCCCGAGTGGTTGTTGGCAATTTACATCCCGCCCATCAGCATAACAAGGCTCCCAGTTCTCCATGGCCTGTCCTGCCTTTCTGGATTTTACACTTTTTTCAGATGGCCCTTTTGACCGGGGGGAAGTGAGACTTCATTGTAGTGCAGATTTCCTTTGCAAGTTTGCTTGGTTGGCCAAAAAGGGCGTATGCGTTTTTTCCTGAATATATTCAGGAAAAAACGCATACGCCCTTTTTGGCCAAGTGCATCATTGTGGACGTTCTGCCTCTTTTCCTATGCTTTCAATGCAATTCCAGTCTACCTCCTGAAATCGGTTTCCTGCAATTCTGCCCTGCTTTCAAGTCCTCTTGGCAGCCTTACTTCAGTCTATTTTTGGACGATAGCTGTCATTTATAACTCTGCAGGTTTGTGAATTACAGTGCCCCTGAGCTCCTTTCTTCAACTCGCTTTCTTTTGAGCTGGCCGCAACACCGCAGGATGGCTTCAGGCCCTAATCTGATTCTGGTACGGCACGCTGAGCCTTTGGTTATTTCCTCTTCCTGGTGGGAAATGAGAGTTAAATTTGCCCGTCCAGACTCCTCCAGCTAGTCTCTCATTGGTTCTCGCTATTCCTGTTCATCTTCCGCAGAAATTGCAAACTGGGCCAAACAGGAGGTTAAAGGGACTGACTCTCCAAGTCGGGAGAGTGTTAGTAAAGCGTCTGGAATGTTGCACCCAAGTACCAGGGTACGAACTCTGAGACATATTTGAACACGTCTCCCGATCACATGGTTGATCATACTCTAGGTTCCACATGCATGTTTTAGCTGAAGGAAGAATACCTTAAACCTGGGTATTTGAAACCCGTGGAATGGGTACCATGCAATATGACTTCAAAGGGTCTTCATTTGCTCACCGAACATCTCCAATCCTATCACTGCTGCGTTTATGCCCCTGTACACATGCTTGATTCTCTTTCAGAGACATAGCAATCCATAGGTTTTAAGATACTTACTAGTCAGGTACATTCTTAGGCGTTTAATATGCGGTATTGAGTCCATTTCGTTGAGCAAGGAGTAGCTCTTGTCTATTCCATATTTGGCTTAAGGAACTTTATCTGTGCTCATTTCAGTCTCTGGTTTTATGCAGCAATCCAACTCACCTTTCCCCTTAAGCAAGCATAAGTTGGTTTTCTAAATTGGAGAACCTGTTCTGTTTTGGAATTCAGTTCCTGTGTAGCCAAGTTTACATTCCGTGTATTAGTGATATCTTATGATGTTTCTTTTTCTGTGTGACTTATTTCAGTTAGAATCATCGTACCTGAATCCACTCATGATGCTGCTACGGGCCTGATGACATAGATTTCATTGCTGAGTGATACTGCATTGTACGTAAGTACCACAAGTTCTTTATCCATTTTTCACTTTCTGTGATATTGAACTTGTACGGTAAACGAGGTTCTTGTAAACAGAGGCGTCCCAAACTTTGGGGTGGCTGTGTCTTTTTGATTTTAATTTCCCTAAGCTATAGGACCATAAGTGGAAGTGCCCTAGGCTCTGTTGCTTTGTTTTTTAGATGTTTCAGGAAACACCATACACTTCTCCCGAGTGTCTGTTGGCAATTTACATCGCGCCCATCAGCATAACAAGGCTCCCAGTTCTCCATGGCCTGTCCTGCCTTTCTGGATTTTACACTTTTTTCAGATGGCCCTTTTGACCGGGGGGAAGTGAGACTTCATTGTAGTGCAGATTTCCTTTGCAAGTTTGCTTGGTTGGCCAAAAAGGGCGTATGCGTTTTTTCCTGAATATATTCAGGAAAAAACGCATACGCCCTTTTTGGCCAAGTGCATCATTGTGGACGTTCTGCCTCTTTTCCTATGCTTTCAATGCAATTCCAGTCTACCTCCTGAAATCGGTTTCCTGCAATGCTGCCCCACTTTCAAGTCCTCTTGGCAGCCTTACTTCAGTCTATTTTTGGACGATAGCTGTCATTTATAACTCTGCAGGTTTGTGAATTACAGTGCCCCTGAGCTCCTTTCTTCAACTCGCTTTCTTGTGACCTGGCCGCAACACCGCAGGATGGCTTCAGGCCCTAATCTGGTTCTGGCACGGCACGCTGAGCCTTTGGTTAATTCCTCTTCCTGGTGGGAAATGAGAGTTAAATTTGCCCGTCCAGACACCTCCAGCTAGCCTCTCATTGGTTCTCGCTATTCCTGTTCATCTTCCGCAGAAATTGCAAACTGGGCCAAACAGGAGGTTAAAGGCGCTGACTCTCCAAGTCGGGAGAGTGTTAGTAAAGCGTCTGGAATGTTGCACCCGAGTACCAGGGTACGAAAACTGGGACATATTTGAACACGTCTCCCGATCACATGGTTGATCATACTCTAGGTTCCACATGCATGTTTTAGCTGAAGGAAGAATACCTTAAACCTGGGTAGTTGAAACCCGTGGAATGGGTACCATGCAATATGACTTCAAAGGGTCTTCATTTGCTCACCGAACCTCTCCAATCCTATCACTGCTGCGTTTATGCCCCTGTACACATGCTTGATTCTCTTTCGGAGACATAGCAATCCATAGGTTTTAAGATACTTACTAGTCAGGTACATTCTTAGGGGTTTAATATGCGGTGTTGAGTCCATTTCGTTGAGCAAGGAGTAGCTCTTGTCTATTCCATATTTGGCTTAAGGAACTTTATCTGTGCTCATTTCGATCTCTGGTTTTATACAGCACCCCAACTCACCTTTCCCCTTAAGCAAGCATAAGTTGGTTTTCTAAATTTGAGACCCTGTTCTGTTCTGTAATTCAGTTCCTGTGTAGCCAAGTTTACATTCCGTGTATTACTGATATCTTATGATGTTTCTTTTTCTGTGTGACTTATTTCAGTTAGAATCATCATACCTGAATCCACTCATTGTGCTGCTAAGGGCCTGATGACACAGATTTCATTGCTGAGTGATATTGCTTTGTAAGTAAATACCACAACTTCTTTATCGATTTTTCACTTTCTGTGATGTTGAACTTGTACTGTAAACGAGGTTCTTGTAAACAGAGCCGTTCCAAACTTTGGGGTGGCTGTGTCTTTTTGATTTTAATTTCCCTAAGCTATAGGACCATAAGTGGCAGTGCCCTAGGCTCTGTTGCTTTGTTTTTTAGATGTTTCAGGAAACACCATACACTTCTCCTGAGTGGTTGTTGGCAATTTACATCCCGCCCATCAGCATAACAAGGCTCCCAGTTCTCCATGGCCTGTCCTGCCTTTCTGGATTTTACACTTTTTTCAGATGGCCCTTTTGACCGGGGGGAAGTGAGACTTCATTGTAGTGCAGATTTCCTTTGCAAGTTTGCTTGGTTGGCCAAAAAGGGCGTATGCGTTTTTTCCTGAATATATTCAGGAAAAAACGCATACGCCCTTTTTGGCCAAGTGCATCATTGTGGACGTTCTGCCTCTTTTCCTATGCTTTCAATGCAATTCCAGTCTACCTCCTGAAATCGGTTTCCTGCAATTCTGCCCTGCTTTCAAGTCCTCTTGGCAGCCTTACTTCAGTCTATTTTTGGACGATAGCTGTCATTTATAACTCTGCAGGTTTGTGAATTACAGTGCCCCTGAGCTCCTTTCTTCAACTCGCTTTCTTTTGAGCTGGCCGCAACACCGCAGGATGGCTTCAGGCCCTAATCTGATTCTGGTACGGCACGCTGAGCCTTTGGTTATTTCCTCTTCCTGGTGGGAAATGAGAGTTAAATTTGCCCGTCCAGACTCCTCCAGCTAGTCTCTCATTGGTTCTCGCTATTCCTGTTCATCTTCCGCAGAAATTGCAAACTGGGCCAAACAGGAGGTTAAAGGGACTGACTCTCCAAGTCGGGAGAGTGTTAGTAAAGCGTCTGGAATGTTGCACCCAAGTACCAGGGTACGAACTCTGAGACATATTTGAACACGTCTCCCGATCACATGGTTGATCATACTCTAGGTTCCACATGCATGTTTTAGCTGAAGGAAGAATACCTTAAACCTGGGTATTTGAAACCCGTGGAATGGGTACCATGCAATATGACTTCAAAGGGTCTTCATTTGCTCACCGAACATCTCCAATCCTATCACTGCTGCGTTTATGCCCCTGTACACATGCTTGATTCTCTTTCAGAGACATAGCAATCCATAGGTTTTAAGATACTTACTAGTCAGGTACATTCTTAGGCGTTTAATATGCGGTATTGAGTCCATTTCGTTGAGCAAGGAGTAGCTCTTGTCTATTCCATATTTGGCTTAAGGAACTTTATCTGTGCTCATTTCAGTCTCTGGTTTTATGCAGCAATCCAACTCACCTTTCCCCTTAAGCAAGCATAAGTTGGTTTTCTAAATTTGAGAACCTGTTCTGTTTTGGAATTCAGTTCCTGTGTAGCCAAGTTTACATTCCGTGTATTAGTGATATCTTATGATGTTTCTTTTTCTGTGTGACTTATTTCAGTTAGAATCATCGTACCTGAATCCACTCATGATGCTGCTACGGGCCTGATGACATAGATTTCATTGCTGAGTGATACTGCATTGTACGTAAGTACCACAAGTTCTTTATCCATTTTTCACTTTCTGTGATATTGAACTTGTACGGTAAACGAGGTTCTTGTAAACAGAGGCGTCCCAAACTTTGGGGTGGCTGTGTCTTTTTGATTTTAATTTCCCTAAGCTATAGGACCATAAGTGGAAGTGCCCTAGGCTCTGTTGCTTTGTTTTTTAGATGTTTCAGGAAACACCATACACTTCTCCCGAGTGTCTGTTGGCAATTTACATCGCGCCCATCAGCATAACAAGGCTCCCAGTTCTCCATGGCCTGTCCTGCCTTTCTGGATTTTACACTTTTTTCAGATGGCCCTTTTGACCGGGGGGAAGTGAGACTTCATTGTAGTGCAGATTTCCTTTGCAAGTTTGCTTGGTTGGCCAAAAAGGGCGTATGCGTTTTTTCCTGAATATATTCAGGAAAAAACGCATACGCCCTTTTTGGCCAAGTGCATCATTGTGGACGTTCTGCCTCTTTTCCTATGCTTTCAATGCAATTCCAGTCTACCTCCTGAAATCGGTTTCCTGCAATGCTGCCCCACTTTCAAGTCCTCTTGGCAGCCTTACTTCAGTCTATTTTTGGACGATAGCTGTCATTTATAACTCTGCAGGTTTGTGAATTACAGTGCCCCTGAGCTCCTTTCTTCAACTCGCTTTCTTGTGACCTGGCCGCAACACCGCAGGATGGCTTCAGGCCCTAATCTGGTTCTGGCACGGCACGCTGAGCCTTTGGTTAATTCCTCTTCCTGGTGGGAAATGAGAGTTAAATTTGCCCGTCCAGACACCTCCAGCTAGTCTCTCATTGGTTCTCGCTATTCCTGTTCATCTTCCGCAGAAATTGCAAACTGGGCCAAACAGGAGGTTAAAGGCGCTGACTCTCCAAGTCGGGAGAGTGTTAGTAAAGCGTCTGGAATGTTGCACCCGAGTACCAGCGTACAAAAACTGAGACATAGTTGAACACGTCTCCCGTTCACACGGATGATCATACTCTTGGTTCCACATGCATGTTTTAGCTGAAGGAAGAATACCTTAAACCTGGAGAGTTGAGACCCGTGGAATGGGTACCATGCAATATGACTTCAAAGGGTCTTCATTTGCTCACCGAACCTCTCCAATCCTATCACTGCTGCGTTTATGCCCCTGTACACATGCTTGATTCTCTTTTGGAGACATAGCAATCCATAGGTTTTAAGATACTTCCTAGACAGGTACATTCTTAGACGTTTAATATGCGGTGTTGAGTCCATTTCGTTGAGCAAGGAGTAGCTCTTGTCTATTCCATATTTGGCTTAAGGAACTTTATCTGTGCTCATTTCAATCTCTGGTTTTATGCAGCACCCCAACTCACCTTCCCCCTTAAGCAAGCATAAGTTGGTTTTCTAAATTTGAGACCCTGTTCTGTTCTGTAATTCAGTTCCTGTGTAGCCAAGTTTCCATTCCGTGTATTACTGATATCTTATGATGTTTCTTTTTCTGTGTGACTTATTTCAGTTAGAATCATCATACCTGAATCCACTCATTGTGCTGCTAAGGGCCTGATGACACAGATTTCATTGCTGAGTGACATTGCTTTGTAAGTAAATACCACATCTTCTTTATCCATTTTTCACTTTCTGCGATGTTGAACTTGTACTGTAAACGAGGTTCTTGTAAACAGAGCCGTTCCAAACTTTGGGGTGGCTGTGTCTTTTTGATTTTAATTTCCCTAAGCTATAGGACCATAAGTGGAAGTGCCCTAGGCTCTGTTGCTTTGTTTTTTAGATGTTTCAGGAAACACCATACACTTCTCCCGAGTGTCTGTTGGCAATTTACATCCCGCCCATCAGCATAACAAGGCTCCCAGTTCTCCATGGCCTGTCCTGCCTTTCTGGATTTTACATTTTTTTCAGATGACCCTTTTGACCGGGGGGAAGTGAGACTTCATTGTAGTGCAGATTTCCTTTGCAAGCTTGCTTGGTTGGCCAAAAAGGGCGTATGCGTTTTTTCCTGAATATATTCAGGAAAAAACGCATACGCCCTTTTTGGCCAAGTGCATCATTGTGGACGTTCTGCCTCTTTTCCTATGCTTTCAATGCAATTCCAGTCTACCTCCTGAAATCGGTTTCCTGCAATTCTGCCTTGCTTTCAAGTCCTCTTGGCAGCCTTACTTCAGTATATTTTTGGACGATAGCTGTCATTTATAACTCTGCAGGTTTGTGAATTACAGTGCCCCTGAGCTCCTTTCTTCAACTCGCTTTCTTTTGAGCTGGCAGCAACACCGCAGGATGGCTTCAGGCCCTAATCTGATTCTGGTACGGCACGCTGAGCCTTTGGTTATTTCCTCTTCCTGGTGGGAAATGAGAGTTAAATTTGCCCGTCCAGACTCCTCCAGCTAGTCTCTCATTGGTTCTCACTATTCCTGTTCATCTTCCGCAGAAATTGCAAATTGGGCCAAACAGGAGGTTAAAGGGACTGACTCTCCAAGTCGGGAGAGTGTTAGTAAAGCGTCTGGAATGTTGCACCCAAGTACCAGGGTACGAAAACTGAGACATATTTGAACACGTCTCCCGATCACATGGTTGATCATACTCTAGGTTCCACATGCATGTTTTAGCTGAAGGAAGAATACCTTAAACCTGGGTATTTGAAACCCGTGGAATGGGTACCATGCAATATGACTTCAAAGGGTCTTCATTTGCTCACCGAACATCTCCAATCCTATCACTGCTGCGTTTATGCCCCTGTACACATGCTTGATTCTCTTTCGGAGACATAGCAATCCATAGGTTTTAAGATACTTACTAGTCAGGTACATTCTTAGGCGTTTAATATGGGGTGTTAAGTCCATTTCATTGAGCAAGGAGTAGCTCTTGTCTATTCCATATTTGGCTTAACGAACTTTATCTGTGCTCATTTCAATCTCTGGTTTTATGCAGCACCCCAACTCACCTTCCCCCTTAAGCAAGCATAAGTTGGTTTTCTAAATTTGAGACCCTGTTCTGTTTTGGAATGCAGTTCCTGTGTAGCCAAGTTTACATTCCGTGTATTAGTGATATCTTATGATGTTTCTTTTTCTGTGTGACTTATTTCAGTTAGAATCATCGTACCTGAATCCACTCATGATGCTGCTACGGGCCTGATGACATAGATTTCATTGCTGAGTGATACTGCATTGTACGTAAGTACCACAAGTTCTTTATCCATTTTTCACTTTCTGTGATATTGAACTTGTACGGTAAACGAGGTTCTTGTAAACAGAGGCGTCCCAAACTTTGGGGTGGCTGTGTCTTTTTGATTTTAATTTCCCTAAGCTATAGGACCATAAGTGGAAGTGCCCTAGGCTCTGTTGCTTTGTTTTTTAGATGTTTCAGGAAACACCATACACTTCTCCCGAGTGTCTGTTGGCAATTTACATCGCGCCCATCAGCATAACAAGGCTCCCAGTTCTCCATGGCCTGTCCTGCCTTTCTGGATTTTACACTTTTTTCAGATGGCCCTTTTGACCTGGGGGAAGTGAGACTTCATTGTAGTGCAGATTTCCTTTGCAAGTTTGCTTGGTTGGCCAAAAAGGGCGTATGCGTTTTTTCTTGAATATATTCAGGAAAAAACGCATACGCCCTTTTTGGCCAAGTGCATCATTGTGGACGTTCTGCCTCTTTTCCTATGCTTTCAATGCAATTCCAGTCTACCTCCTGAAATCGGTTTCCTGCAATGCTGCCCCACTTTCAAGTCCTCTTGGCAGCCTTACTTCAGTCTATTTTTGGACGATAGCTGTCATTTATAACTCTGCAGGTTTGTGAATTACAGTGCCCCTGAGCTCCTTTCTTCAACTCGCTTTCCTGTGACCTGGCCGCAACACCGCAGGATGGCTTCAGGCCCTAATCTGGTTCTGGCACGGCACGCTGAGCCTTTGGTTAATTCCTCTTCCTGGTGGGAAATGAGAGTTAAATTTGCCCGTTCAGACACCTCCAGCTAGTCTCTCATTGGTTCTCGCTATTCCTGTTCATCTTCCACAGAAATTGCAAACTGGGCCAAACAGGAGGTTAAAGGGACTGACTCTCCAAGTCGGGAGAGTGTTAGTAAAGCGTCTGGAATGTTGCACCCGAATACCAGGGTACGAAAACTGAGACATATTTGAACACGTCTCCCGATCACATGGTTGATCATACTCTGGGTTCCACATGCATGTTTTAGCTGAAGGAAGAATACCTTAAACCTGGGTAGTAGAAACCCGTGGAATGTGTACCATGCAATATGACTTCAATGGGTCTTCATTTGCTCACCGAACCTCTCCAATCCTATCACTGCTGCGTTTATGCCCCTGTACACATGCTTGATTCTCTTTCGGAGACATAGCAATCCATAGGTTTTAAGATACTTACTAGTCAGGTACATTCTTAGGCGTTTAATATGCGGTGTTGAGTCCATTTCGTTGAGCAAGGAGTAGCTCTTGTCTATTCCATATTTGGCTTAAGGAACTTTATCTGTGCTCATTTCAATCTCTGGTTTTATGCAGCACCCCAACTCACCTTTACCCTTAAGCAAGCATAAGTTGGTTTTCTAAATTAGAGACCCTGTTCTGTTCTGTAATTCAGTTCCTGTGTAGCCAAGTTTACATTCCGTGTATTACTGATATCTTATGATGTTTCTTTTTCTCTGTGACTTATTTCAGTTAGAATCATCATACCTGAATCCACTCATTGTGCTGCTAAGGGCCTGATGACATAGAATTCATTGCTGAGTGATATTGCTTTGTAAGTGAATACCACAAGTTCTTTATCCATTTTTCACTTTCTGCGATGTTGAACTTGTACTGTAAACGAGGTTCTTGTAAACGGAGGCGTCCCAAACTTTGGGGTGGCTGTGTCTTTTTGATTTTAATCTCCCTAAGCTATAGGACCATAAGTGGAAGTGCCCTAGGCTCTGTTGCTTTGTTTTTTAGATGTTTCAGGAAACACCATACACTTCTCCCAAGTGTCTGTTGGCAATTTACATCCCGCCCATCAGCATAACAAGGCTCCCAGTTCTCAATGGCCTGTCCTGCCTTTCTGGATTTTACACTTTTTTCAGATGGCCCTTTTGACCGGGGGGAAGTGAGACTTCATTGTAGTGCAGATTTCCTTTGCAAGCTTGCTTGGTTGGCCAAAAAGGGCGTATGCGTTTTTTCCTGAATATATTCAGGAAAAAACGCATACGCCCTTTTTGGCCAAGTGCATCATTGTGGACGTTCTGCCTCTTTTCCTATGCTTTCAATGCAATTCCAGTCTACCTCCTGAAATCAGTTTCCTGCAATTCTGCCCCGCTTTTAAGTCCTCTTGGCAGCCTTACTTCAGTCTATTTTTGGACGATAGCTGTCATTTATAACTCTGCAGGTTTGTGAATTACAGTGCCCCTGAGCTCCTTTCTTCAACTCGCTTTCTTTTGAGCTGGCCGCAACACCGCAGGATGGCTTCAGGCCCTAATCTGGTTCCGGCCCGGCACGCTGAGCCTTTGGTTAATTCCTCTTCCTGGTGGGAAATGAGAGTTAAATTTGCCCGTCCAGACACCTCCAGCTAGCCTCTCATTGGTTCTCACTATTCCTGTTCATCTTCCGCAGAAATTGCAAATTGGGCCAAACAGGAGGTTAAAGGGACTGACTCTCCAAGTCGGGAGAGTGTTAGTAAAGCGTCTGGAATGTTGCACCCGAGTACCAGGGTATGAAAACTGGGACATATTTGAACACGTCTCCCGATCACATGGTTGATCATACTCTAGGTTCCACATGCATGTTTTAGCTGAAGGAAGAATACCTTAAACCTGGGTAGTTGAAACCCGTGGAATGGGTACCATGCAATATGACTTCAAAGGGTCTTCATTTGCTCACCGAACATCTCCAATCCTATCACTGCTGCGTTTATGCCCCTGTACACATGTTTGATTCTCTTTCGGAGACATAGCAATCCATAGGTTTTAAGATACTTACTAGTCAGGTACATTCTTAGGCGTTTAATATGCGGTGTTGAGTCCATTTCGTTGAGCAAGGAGTAGCTCTTGTCTATTCCATATTTGGCTTAAGGAACTTTATCTGTGCTCATTTCGATCTCTGGTTTTATACAGCACCCCAACTCACCTTTCCCCTTAAGCAAGCATAAGTTGGTTTTCTAAATTTGAGACCCTGTTCTGTTCTGTAATTCAGTTCCTGTGTAGCCAAGTTTACATTCCGTGTATTACTGATATCTTATGATGTTTCTTTTTCTGTGTGACTTATTTCAGTTAGAATCATCATACCTGAATCCACTCATTGTGCTGCTAAGGGCCTGATGACACAGATTTCATTGCTGAGTGATATTGCTTTGTAAGTAAATACCACAACTTCTTTATCGATTTTTCACTTTCTGTGATGTTGAACTTGTACTGTAAACGAGGTTCTTGTAAACAGAGACGTCCCAAACTTTGGGGTCGCTGTGTCTTTTTGATTTTAATTTCCCTAAGCTATAGGACCATAAGTGGCAGTGCCCTAGGCTCTGTTGCTTTGTTTTTTAGATGTTTCAGGAAACACCATACACTTCTCCTGAGTGTCTGTTGGTCATTTACATCCCGCCCATCAGCATAACAAGGCTCCCAGTTCTCCATGGCCTGTCCTGCCTTTCTGGATTTTACACTTTTTTCAGATGGCCCTTTTGATCGAGGGGAAGTGAGACTTCATTCTAGTGCAGATTTCCTTTGCAAGTTTGCTTGGTTGGCCAAAAAGGGCGTATGCGTTTTTTCCTGAATATATTCAGGAAAAAACGCATACGCCCTTTTTGGCCAAGTGCATCATTGTGGACGTTCTGCCTCTTTTCCTATGCTTTCAATGCAATTCCAGTCTACCTCCTGAAATCGGTTTCCTGCAATTCTGCCCCGCTTTCAAGTCCTCTTGGCAGCCTTACTTCAGTCTATTTTTGGACGATAGCTGTCATTTATAACTCTGCAGGTTTGTGAATTACAGTGCCCCTGAGCTCCTTTCTTCAACTCGCTTTCTTTTGAGCTGGCCGCAACACCGCAGGATGGCTTCAGGCCCTAATCTGATTCTGGTACGGCACGCTGAGCCTTTGGTTATTTCCTCTTCCTGGTGGGAAATGAGAGTTAAATTTGCCCGTCCAGACTCCTCCAGCTAGTCTCTCATTGGTTCTCACTATTCCTGTTCATCTTCCGCAGAAATTGCAAACTGGGCCAAACAGGAGGTTAAAGGGACTGACTCTCCAAGTCGGGAGAGTGTTAGTAAAGCGTCTGGAATGTTGCACCCAAGTACCAGGGTACGAAAACTGAGACATATTTGAACACGTCTCCCGATCACATGGTTGATCATACTCTAGGTTCCACATGCATGTTTTAGCTGAAGGAAGAATACCTTAAACCTGGGTATTTGAAACCCGTGGAATGGGTACCATGCAATATGACTTCAAAGGGTCTTCATTTGCTCACCGAACATCTCCAATCCTATCACTGCTGCGTTTATGCCCCTGTACACATGCTTGATTCTCTTTCAGAGACATAGCAATCCATAGGTTTAAAGATACTTACTAGTCAGGTACATTCTTAGGCGTTTAATATGCGGTATTGAGTCCATTTCGTTGAGCAAGGAGTAGCTCTTGTCTATTCCATATTTGGCTTAAGGAACTTTATCTGTGCTCATTTCAATCTCTGGTTTTATGCAGCAATCCAACTCACCTTTCCCCTTAAGCAAGCATAAGTTGGTTTTCTAAATTTGAGAACCTGTTCTGTTTTGGAATTCAGTTCCTGTGTAGCCAAGTTTACATTCCGTGTATTAGTGATATCTTATGATGTTTCTTTTTCTGTGTGACTTATTTCAGTTAGAATCATCGTACCTGAATCCACTCATGATGCTGCTACGGGCCTGATGACATAGATTTCATTGCTGAGTGATACTGCATTGTACGTAAGTACCACAAGTTCTTTATCCATTTTTCACTTTCTGTGATATTGAACTTGTACGGTAAACGAGGTTCTTGTAAACAGAGGCGTCCCAAACTTTGGAGTGGCTGTGTCTTTTTGATTTTAATTTCCCTAAGCTATAGGACCATAAGTGGAAGTGCCCTAGGCTCTGTTGCTTTGTTTTTTAGATGTTTCAGGAAACACCATACACTTCTCCCGAGTGTCTGTTGGCAATTTACATCGCGCCCATCAGCATAACAAGGCTCCCAGTTCTCCATGGCCTGTCCTGCCTTCCTGGATTTTACACTTTTTTCAGATGGCCCTTTTGACCGGGGGGAAGTGAGACTTCATTGTAGTGCAGATTTCCTTTGCAAGCTTGCTTGGTTGGCCAAAAAGGGCGTATGCGTTTTTTCCTGAATATATTCAGGAAAAAACGCATACGCCCTTTTTGGCCAAGTGCATCATTGTGGACGTTCTGCCTCTTTTCCTATGCTTTCAATGCAATTCCAGTCTACCTCCTGAAATCGGTTTCCTGCAATGCTGCCCCACTTTCAAGTCCTCTTGGCAGCCTTACTTCAGTCTATTTTTGGACGATAGCTGTCATTTATAACTCTGCAGGTTTGTGAATTACAGTGCCCCTGAGCTCCTTTCTTCAACTCGCTTTCTTGTGAGCTGGCCGCAACACCGCAGGATGGCTTCAGGCCCTAATCTGGTTCTGGCATGGCACGCTGAGCCTTTGGTTAATTCCTCTTCCTGGTGGGAAATGAGAGTTAAATTTGCCCGTTCAGACACCTCCAGCTAGTCTCTCATTGGTTCTCGCTATTCCTGTTCATCTTCCGCAGAAATTGCAAACTGGGCCAAACAGGAGGTTAAAGGGACTGACTCTCCAAGTCGGGAGAGTGTTAGTAAAGCGTCTGGAATGTTGCACCCGAGTACCAGGGTACGAAAACTGAGACATATTTGAACACGTCTCCCGATCACATGGTTGATCATACTCTAGGTTCCACATGCATGTTTTAGCTGAAGGAAGAATACCTTAAACCTGGGTAGGTGAAACCCGTGGAATGGGTACCATGCAATATGACTTCAAAGGGTCTTCATTTGCTCACCGAACCTCTCCAATCCTATCACTGCTGCGTTTATGCCCCTGTACACATGCTTGATTCTCTTTCGGAGACATAGCAATCCATAGGTTTTAAGATACTTACTAGTCAGGTACATTCTTAGGCGTTTAATATGCGGTGTTGAGTCCATTTTGTTGAGCAAGGAGTAGCTCTTGTCTATTCCATATTTGACTTAAGGAACTTTATCTGTGCTCATTTCAATCTCTGGTTTTATGCAGCACCCCAACTCACCTTTACCCTTAAGCAAGCATAAGTTTGTTTTCTAAATTTGAGACCCTGTTCTGTTCTGTAATTCAGTCCCTGTGTAGCCAAGTTTACATTCCGTGTATTACTGATATCTTATGATGTTTCTCTTTCTGTTTGACTTACTTCAGTTAGAATCATCATACCTGAATCCACTCATTGTGCTGCTAAGGGCCTGATGACACAGATTTCATTGCTTGGTGATATTGCTTTGTAAGTAAATACCACAACTTCTTTATCCATTTTTCACTTTCTGCGATGTTGAACTTGTACTGTAAACGAGGTTCTTGTAAACAGAGCCGTTCCAAACTTTGGGGTGGCTGTGTCTTTTTGATTTTAATTTCCCTAAGCTATAGGACCATAAGTGGAAGTGCCCTAGGTTCTGTTGCTTTGTTTTTTAGATGTTTCAGGAAACACCATAGACTTCTCCCGAGTGGTTGTTGGCAATTTTCATCCCGCCCATCAGCATAACAAGGCTCCCAGTTCTCCATGGCCTGTCCTGCCTTTCTGGATTTTACACTTTTTTCAGATGGCCCTTTTGACCGGGGGGAAGTGAGACTTCATTGTAGTGCAGATTTCCTTTGCAAGCTTGCTTGGTTGGCCAAAAAGGGCGTATGCGTTTTTTCCTGAATATATTCAGGAAAAAACGCATACGCCCTTTTTGGCCAAGTGCATCATTGTGGACGTTCTGCCTCTTTTCCTATGCTTTCAATGCAATTCCAGTCTACCTCCTGAAATCGGATTCCTGCAATTCTGCCCCGCTTTCAAGTCCTCTTGGCAGCCTTACTTCAGTCTATTTTTGGACGATAGCTGTCATTTATAACTCTGCAGGTTTGTGAATTACAGTGCCCCTGAGCTCCTTTCTTCAACTCGCTTTCTTTTGGGCTGGCCGCAACACCGCAGGATGGCTTCAGGCCCTAATCTGGTTCCGGTACGGCACGCTGAGCCTTTGGTTATTTCCTCTTCTTGATGGGAAATGAGAGTTAAATTTGCCCGTCCAGACACCTCCAGCTAGCCTCTCATTGGTTCTCGCTATTCCTGTTCATCTTCCGCAGAAATTGCAAACTGGGCCAAACAGGAGGTTAAAGGGACTGACTCTCCAAGTGGGGAGAGTGTTAGTAAAGCGTCTGGAATGTTGCACCCGAGTACCAGGGGAGGAAAACTGAGACATATTTGAACACGTCTCCCGTTCACATGGTTGATCATACTTGGGTTCCACATGCATGTTTTAGCTGAAGGAAGAATACCTTAAACCTGGAGAGTTGAGACCCGTGTAATGGGTACCATGCAATATGACTTCAAAGGGTCTTCATTTGCTCACCGAACCTCTCCAATCCTATCACTGCTGCGTTTATGCCCCTGTACACATGCTTGATTCTCTTTTGGAGACATAGCAATCCATAGGTTTTCCGATACTTACTAGTCAGGTACATTCTAAGGCGTTTAATATGCGGTGTTGAGTCCATTTCGTTGAGCAAGGAGTAGCTCTTGTCTATTCCATATTTGACTTAAGGAACTTTATCTGTGCTCATTTCAATCTCTGGTTTTATGCAGCACCCAAACTCACCTTTACCCTTAAGCAAGCATAAGTTGGTTTTCTAAATTTGAGACCCTGTTCTGTTCTGTAATTCAGTTCCTGTGTAGCCAAGTTTACATTCCGTGTATTACTGATATCTTATGATGTTTCTTTTTCGGTGTGACTTATTTCAGTTAGAATCATCGTACCTGAATCCACTCATTGTGATGCTAAGGGCCTGATGACATAGATTTCATTGCTGAGTGATATTGCTTTGTAAGTATATACCACAACTTCTTTATCCATTTTTCACTTTCTGCGATGTTGAACTTGTACTGTAAACGAGGTTCTTGTAAACAGAGCCGTTCCAAACATTGGGGTGGCTGTGTCTTTTTGATTTTAATTTCCCTAAGCTATAGGACCATAAGTGGCAGTGCCCTAGGCTCTGTTGCTTTGTTTTTTAGATGTTTCAGGAAACACCATACACTTCTCCCGAGTGTCTGTTGGCAATTTACATCCCGCCCATCAGCATAACAAGGCTCCCAGTTCTCCATGGCCTGTCCTGCCTTTCTGGATTTTACACTTTTTTCAGATGGCCCTTTTGACCGGGGGGAAGTGAGACTTCATTGTAGTGCAGATTTCCTTTGCAAGCTTGCTTGGTTGGCCAAAAAGTGCGTATACTTTTTTTCCTGAATATATTCAGGAAAAAACGCATACGCCCTTTTTGGCCAAGTGCATCATTGTGGACGTTCTGCCTCTTTTCCTATGCTTTCAATGCAATTCCAGTCTACCTCCTGAAATCGGTTTCCTGCAATTCTGCCCCGCTTTCAAGTCCTCTTGGCAGCCTTACTTCAGTGTATTTTTGGACGATAGCTGTCATTTATAACTCTGCAGGTTTGTGAATTACAGTGCCCCTGAGCTCCTTTCTTCAACTCGCTTTCTTGTGACCTGGCCGCAACACCGGAGGATGGCTTCAGACCCTAATCTGGTTCCGGCTCGGCATGCTGAGCCTTTGGTTAATTCCTCTTCCTGGTGGGAAATGAGAGTTAAATTTGCCCGTCCAGACACCTCCAGCTAGCCTCTCAATGGTTCTCGCTGTTCCTGTTCATCTTCCGCAGAAATTGCAAACTGGGCAAAACAGGAGGTTAAAGGGACTGACTCTCCAAGTGGGGAGAGTGTTAGTAAAGCGTCTGGAATGTTGCACCCGAGTACCAGGGGAGGAAAACTGAGACATATTTGAACACGTCTCCCGATCACATGGTTGATCATACTCTAGGTTCCACATGCCTGTTTTAGCTGAAGGAAGAATACCTTAAACCTTGGTAGTTGAAAGCCGTGGAATGGGTACAATGCAATATGACCACAAAGGGTCTTCATTTGCTCACCGAACCTCTCCAATCCTATCACTGCTGCGTTTATGCCCCTGTACACATGCTTGATTCTCTTTCGGAGACATAGCAATCCATAGGTTTTAAGATACTTACTAGTCAGGTACATTCTTAGGCGTTTAATATGCGGTGTTGAGTCCATTTCGTTGAGCAAGGAGTAGCTCTTGTTTATTCCATATTTGGCTTAAGGAACTTTATCTGTGCTCATTTCAATCTCTGGTTTTATGCAGCACCCCAACTCACCTTTACCCTTAAGCAAGCATAAGTTGTCTTTCTAAATTTGAGACCCTGTTCTGTTCTGTAATTCAGTTCCTGTGTAGCCAAGTTTCCATTCCGTGTATTACTGATATCTTATGATGTTTCTTTTTCTGTGTGACTTACTTCAGTTAGAATCATCATACCTGAATCCACTCATTGTGCTGCTAAGGGCCTGATGACATAGATTTCATTGCTGAGTGATATTGCTTTGTAAGTGAATACCACAACTTCTTTATCCATTTTTCACTTTCTGCGATGTTGAACTTGTACTGTAAACGAGGTTCTTGTAAACAGAGCCGTTCCAAACTTTGGGGTGGCTGTGTCTTTTTGATTTTAATTTCCCTAAGCTATAGGACCATAAGTGGAAGTGCCCTAGGCTCTGTTGCTTTGTTTTTTAGATGTTTCAGGAAACACCATACACTTCTCCGGAGTGTCTGTTGGCAATTTACATCCCGCCCATCAGCATAACAAGGCTCCCAGTTCTCAATGGCCTGTTGCCTTTCTGGATTTTACACTTTTTTCAGATGGCCCTTTTGACCGGGGGGAAGTGAGACTTCATTGTAGTGCAGATTTCCTTTGCAAGCTTGCTTGGTTGGCCAAAAAGGGCGTATGCGTTTTTTCCTGAATATATTCAGGAAAAAACGCATACGCCCTTTTTGGCCAAGTGCATCATGGTGGACGTTCTGCCTCTTTTCCTATGCTTTCAATGCAATTCCAGTCTACCTCCTGAAATCGGTTTCCTGCAATTCTGCCCCGCTTTCAAGTCCTCTTGGCAGCCTTACTTCAGTCTATTTTTGGACGATAGCTGTCATTTATAACTCTGCAGGTTTGTGAATTACAGTGCCCCTGAGCTCCTTTCTTCAACTCGCTTTCTTGTGACCTGGCCGCAACACCGCAGGATGGCTTCAGGCCCTAATCTGGTTCCGGTACGGCACGCTGAGCCTTTGGTTATTTCCTCTTCCTGGTGGGAAATGAGAGTTAAATTTGCCCGTCCAGACACCTCCAGCTAGTCTCTCATTGGTTCTCGCTATTCCTGTTCATCTTCCGCAGAAATTGGAAACTGGGCCAAACAGGAGGTTAAAGGGACTGACTCTCCAAGTGGGGAGAGTGTTAGTAAAGCGTCTGGAATGTTGCACCCGAGTACCAGTGGAGGAAAACTGAGACATATTTGAACACGTCTCCCGATCACATGGTTGATCATACTCTAGGTTCCACATGCATGTTTTAGCTGAAGGAAGAATAGCTTAAACCTGGATAGTTGAAACCCGTGGAATGGGTACCATGCAGTATGACTTCAAAGGGTCTTCATTTGCTCACCGAACCTCTCCAATCCTATCACTGCTGCGTTTATGCCCCTGTACACATGCTTGATTCTCTTTCGGAGACATAGCAATCCATAGGTTTTAAGATACTTACTAGTCAGGTACATTCTTAGGCGTTTAATATGGGGTGTTGAGTCCATTTCGTTGAGCAAGGAGTAGCTCTTGTCTATTCCATATTTGGCTTAAGGAACTTTATCTGTGCTCATTTCAATCTCTGGTTTTATGCAGCACCCCAACTCACCTTTACCCTTAAGCAAGAATATGTTGGTTTTCTAAATTTGAGACCCTGTTCTGTTCTGTAATTCAGTTCCTGTGTAGCCAAGTTTACATTCCGTGTATTACTGATATCTTATGATGTTTCTTTTTCTGTGTGACTTATTTCAGTTAGAATCATCATACCTGAATCCACTCATTGTGCTGCTAAGGGCCTGATGACACAGATTTCATTGCTGAGTGATATTGCTTTGTAAGTAAATACCACAACTTCTTTATCCATTTTTCACTTTCTGAGATGTTGAACTTGTACTGAAAACGAGGTTCTTGTAAACAGAGCCGTTTCAACATTGGGGTGGCTGTGTCTTTTTGATTTTAATTTCCCTAAGCTATAGGACCATAAGTGGAAGTGCCCTAGGCTCTGTTGCTTAGTTTTTTAGATGTTTCAGGAAACACCATACACTTCTCCGGAGTGTCTCTTGGCAATTTACATCCCGCCCATCAGCATAACAAGGCTCCCAGTTCTCCATGGCCTGTCCTGCCTTTCTGGATTTTACACTTTTTTCAGATGGCCCTTTTGACCGGGGGGAAGTGAGACTTCATTGTAGTGCAGATTTCCTTTGCAAGCTTGCTTGGTTGGCCAAAAAGGGCGTATGCGTTTTTTCCTGAATATATTCAGGAAAAAACGCATACGCCCTTTTTGGCCAAGTGCATCACTGTGGACGTTCTGCCTCTTTTCCTATGCTTTCAATGCAATTCCAGTCTACCTCCTGAAATCGGTTTCCTGCAATTCTGCCTTGCTTTCAAGTCCTCTTGGCAGCCTTACTTCAGTGTATTTTTGGACGATAGCTGTCATTTATAACTCTACAGGTTTGTGAATTACAGTGCCCCTGAGCTCCTTTCTTCAACTCGCTTTCTTTTGAGCTGGCCGCAACACCGCAGGATGGCTTCAGGCCCTAATCTGGTTCCGGCACGGCACGCTGAGCCTTTGGTTATTGCCTCTTCCTGGTGGGAAATGAGAGTTAAATTTGCCCGTCCAGAAACCTCCAGCTAACCTCTCACTGGTTCTCGCTATTCCTGTTCATCTTCCGCAGAAATTGCAAACTGGGCCAAACAGGAGGTTAAAGGCACTGACTCTCCAAGTGGGGAGAGTGTTCGTTAAGCGTCTAGAATGTTGCACCCGAGTACCGTGGGACCAAAAGTGAGACATATTTGAACATGTCTCCCGATCACACAGTTGATCATACTCTGGGTTCCACATGCATGTTTTAGCTGAAGGAAGAATACCTTAAACCTGGAGAGCTGAGACCCGTGTAATGGGTACCATGCAATATGACTTCAAAGGGTCTTCATTTGCTCACCGAACCTCTCCAATCCTATCACTGCTGTGTTTATGCCCCGGTACATACGCTTGATTCTCTTTCGGAGACATAGCAATCCATAGGTTTTAAGATACTTACTAGTCAGGTACATTCTTAGGCGTTTAATATGGGGTGTTGGGTCCATTTCGTTGAGCAAGGAGTAGCTCTTGTCTATTCCATATTTGGCTTAAGGAACGTTACCTGTGCTCATTTGAATCTCTGGTTTTATGCAGCACCCCAACTCACCTTTCCCCTTAAGCAAGCATAAGTTGGTTTTCTAAATTTGAGACCCTGTTCTGTTTTGGAATTCAGTTCCTGTGTAGCCAAGTTTACATTCCGTGTATTAGTGATATCTTATGATGTTTCTTTTTCTGTGTGACTTATTTCAGTTAGAATCATCGTACCTGAATCCACTCATTATGCTGCTACGGGCCTGATGACATAGATTTCATTGCTGAGTGATACTGCATTGTACATAAGTACCACAAGTTCTTTATCCATTTTTCACTTTCTGTGATATTGAACTTGTACGGTAAACGAGGTTCTTGTAAACAGAGGCGTCCCAAACTTTGGGGTGGCTGTGTCTTTTTGATTTTAATTTCCCTAATCTATAGGACCATAAGTGGAAGAGCCCTAGGCTCTGTTGCTTTGTTTTTTAGATGTTTCAGGAAACACCATACACTTCTCCGGAGTGTCTGTTGACAATTTACATCCCGCCCATCAGCATAACAAGGCTCCCAGTTCTCCATGGCCTGTCCTGCCTTTCTGGATTTTACACCTTTTTCAGATGGCCCTTTTGACCGGGGGGAAGTGAGACTTCTTTGTAGTGCAGATTACCTTTGCAAGCTTGCTTGGTTGGCCAAAAAGTGCGTATGCGTTTTTTCCTGAATATATTCAGGAAAAAACGCATACGCCCTTTTTGGCCAAGTGCATCATTGTGGACGTTCTGCCTCTTTTCCTATGCTTTCAATGCAATTCCAGTCTACCTCCTGAAATCGGTTTCCTGCAATTCTGCCCTGCTTTCAAGTCCTCTTGGCAGCCTTACTTCAGTCTATTTTTGGACGATAGCTGTCATTTATAACTCTGCAGGTTTGTGAATTACAGTGCCCCTGAGCTCCTTTCTTCAACTCGCTTTCTTGTGACCTGGCCGCAACACCGTAGGATGGCTTCAGGTCCTAATCTGGTTCCGGCACGGCACGCTGAGCCTTTGGTTAATTCCTCTTCCTGGTGGGAAATAAGAGTTAAATTTGCCCGTCCAGACACCTCCAGCTAGTCTCTCATTGGTTCTCCCTATTCCTGTTCAACTTCCGCAGTAATTGCAAACTGGGCCAAACAGGAGGTTAAAGGCACTGACTCTCCAAGTCGGGAGAGCGTTAGTAAAGCGTCTGGAATGTTGCACCCGAGTACCACGGGACGAAAACTGAGACATATTTGAAGACGTCTCCCGATCACACGGTTGATCATACTCTGGGTTCCACATGCATGTTTTAGCTGAAGGAAGAATACCTTAAACCTGGAGAGCTGAGACCCATGGAATGGGTACCATGCAATATGACTTCAAAGGGTCTTCATTTGCTCACCGAACCTCTCCAATCCTATCACTGCTGCGTTTATGCCCCTGTACACACGCTTGATTCTCTTTCAGAGACATAGCAATCCATAGGTTTTAAGATACTTACTAGTCAGGTACATTCTTAGGCGTTTAATATGCGGTGTTGAGTCCATTTCGTTGAGCAAGGAGTAGCTCTTGTCTATTCCATATTTGGCTTAAGGAACTTTATCTGTGCTCATTTCAATCTCTGGTTTTATGCAGCACCCCTACTCACCTTTACCCTTAAGCAAGCATAAGTTGGTTTTCTAAATTTGAGTCCCTGTTCTGTTCTGTAATTCAGTTCCTGTGTAGCCAAGTTTACATTCCGTGTATTACTGATATCTTATGATGTTTCTTTTTCTGTGTGACTTACTTCAGTTAGAATCATCATACCTGAATCCACTCATTGTGCTGCTAAGGGCCTGATGACATAGATTTCATTGCTGAGTGATACTGCTTTGTAAGTAAATACCACATCTTCTTTATCCATTTTTCACTTTCTGAGATGTTGAACTTGTACTGTAAACGAGGTTCTTGTAAACAGAGCCGTTCCAAACTTTGGGGTGGCTGTGTCTTTTTGATTTTAATTTCCCTAAGCTATAGGACCATAAGTGGAAGTGCCCTAGGCTCTGTTGCTTTGTTTTTTAGATGTTTCAGGAAACACCATACACTTCTCCGGAGTGTCTGTTGGCAATTTACATCCCGCCCATCAGCATAACAAGGCTCCCAGTTCTCAATGGCCTGTTGCCTTTCTGGATTTTACACTTTTTTCAGATGGCCCTTTTGACCGGGGGGAAGTGAGACTTCATTGTAGTGCAGATTTCCTTTGCAAGCTTGCTTGGTTGGCCAAAAAGGGCGTATGCGTTTTTTCCTGAATATATTCAGGAAAAAACGCATACGCCCTTTTTGGCCAAGTGCATCATGGTGGACGTTCTGCCTCTTTTCCTATGCTTTCAATGCAATTCCAGTCTACCTCCTGAAATCGGTTTCCTGCAATTCTGCCCCGCTTTCAAGTCCTCTTGGCAGCCTTACTTCAGTCTATTTTTGGACGATAGCTGTCATTTATAACTCTGCAGGTTTGTGAATTACAGTGCCCCTGAGCTCCTTTCTTCAACTCGCTTTCTTGTGACCTGGCCGCAACACCGCAGGATGGCTTCAGGCCCTAATCTGGTTCCGGTACGGCACGCTGAGCCTTTGGTTATTTCCTCTTCCTGGTGGGAAATGAGAGTTAAATTTGCCCGTCCAGACACCTCCAGCTAGTCTCTCATTGGTTCTCGCTATTCCTGTTCATCTTCCGCAGAAATTGGAAACTGGGCCAAACAGGAGGTTAAAGGGACTGACTCTCCAAGTGGGGAGAGTGTTAGTAAAGCGTCTGGAATGTTGCACCCGAGTACCAGTGGAGGAAAACTGAGACATATTTGAACACGTCTCCCGATCACATGGTTGATCATACTCTAGGTTCCACATGCATGTTTTAGCTGAAGGAAGAATAGCTTAAACCTGGATAGTTGAAACCCGTGGAATGGGTACCATGCAGTATGACTTCAAAGGGTCTTCATTTGCTCACCGAACCTCTCCAATCCTATCACTGCTGCGTTTATGCCCCTGTACACATGCTTGATTCTCTTTCGGAGACATAGCAATCCATAGGTTTTAAGATACTTACTAGTCAGGTACATTCTTAGGCGTTTAATATGGGGTGTTGAGTCCATTTCGTTGAGCAAGGAGTAGCTCTTGTCTATTCCATATTTGGCTTAAGGAACTTTATCTGTGCTCATTTCAATCTCTGGTTTTATGCAGCACCCCAACTCACCTTTACCCTTAAGCAAGAATATGTTGGTTTTCTAAATTTGAGACCCTGTTCTGTTCTGTAATTCAGTTCCTGTGTAGCCAAGTTTACATTCCGTGTATTACTGATATCTTATGATGTTTCTTTTTCTGTGTGACTTATTTCAGTTAGAATCATCATACCTGAATCCACTCATTGTGCTGCTAAGGGCCTGATGACACAGATTTCATTGCTGAGTGATATTGCTTTGTAAGTAAATACCACAACTTCTTTATCCATTTTTCACTTTCTGAGATGTTGAACTTGTACTGAAAACGAGGTTCTTGTAAACAGAGCCGTTCCAACATTGGGGTGGCTGTGTCTTTTTGATTTTAATTTCCCTAAGCTATAGGACCATAAGTGGAAGTGCCCTAGGCTCTGTTGCTTAGTTTTTTAGATGTTTCAGGAAACACCATACACTTCTCCGGAGTGTCTCTTGGCAATTTACATCCCGCCCATCAGCATAACAAGGCTCCCAGTTCTCCATGGCCTGTCCTGCCTTTCTGGATTTTACACTTTTTTCAGATGGCCCTTTTGACCGGGGGGAAGTGAGACTTCATTGTAGTGCAGATTTCCTTTGCAAGCTTGCTTGGTTGGCCAAAAAGGGCGTATGCGTTTTTTCCTGAATATATTCAGGAAAAAACGCATACGCCCTTTTTGGCCAAGTGCATCACTGTGGACGTTCTGCCTCTTTTCCTATGCTTTCAATGCAATTCCAGTCTACCTCCTGAAATCGGTTTCCTGCAATTCTGCCTTGCTTTCAAGTCCTCTTGGCAGCCTTACTTCAGTGTATTTTTGGACGATAGCTGTCATTTATAACTCTACAGGTTTGTGAATTACAGTGCCCCTGAGCTCCTTTCTTCAACTCGCTTTCTTTTGAGCTGGCCGCAACACCGCAGGATGGCTTCAGGCCCTAATCTGGTTCCGGCACGGCACGCTGAGCCTTTGGTTATTGCCTCTTCCTGGTGGGAAATGAGAGTTAAATTTGCCCGTCCAGAAACCTCCAGCTAACCTCTCACTGGTTCTCGCTATTCCTGTTCATCTTCCGCAGAAATTGCAAACTGGGCCAAACAGGAGGTTAAAGGCACTGACTCTCCAAGTGGGGAGAGTGTTCGTTAAGCGTCTAGAATGTTGCACCCGAGTACCGTGGGACCAAAAGTGAGACATATTTGAACATGTCTCCCGATCACACAGTTGATCATACTCTGGGTTCCACATGCATGTTTTAGCTGAAGGAAGAATACCTTAAACCTGGAGAGCTGAGACCCGTGTAATGGGTACCATGCAATATGACTTCAAAGGGTCTTCATTTGCTCACCGAACCTCTCCAATCCTATCACTGCTGTGTTTATGCCCCGGTACATACGCTTGATTCTCTTTCGGAGACATAGCAATCCATAGGTTTTAAGATACTTACTAGTCAGGTACATTCTTAGGCGTTTAATATGGGGTGTTGGGTCCATTTCGTTGAGCAAGGAGTAGCTCTTGTCTATTCCATATTTGGCTTAAGGAACGTTACCTGTGCTCATTTGAATCTCTGGTTTTATGCAGCACCCCAACTCACCTTTCCCCTTAAGCAAGCATAAGTTGGTTTTCTAAATTTGAGACCCTGTTCTGTTTTGGAATTCAGTTCCTGTGTAGCCAAGTTTACATTCCGTGTATTAGTGATATCTTATGATGTTTCTTTTTCTGTGTGACTTATTTCAGTTAGAATCATCGTACCTGAATCCACTCATTATGCTGCTACGGGCCTGATGACATAGATTTCATTGCTGAGTGATACTGCATTGTACATAAGTACCACAAGTTCTTTATCCATTTTTCACTTTCTGTGATATTGAACTTGTACGGTAAACGAGGTTCTTGTAAACAGAGGCGTCCCAAACTTTGGGGTGGCTGTGTCTTTTTGATTTTAATTTCCCTAATCTATAGGACCATAAGTGGAAGAGCCCTAGGCTCTGTTGCTTTGTTTTTTAGATGTTTCAGGAAACACCATACACTTCTCCGGAGTGTCTGTTGACAATTTACATCCCGCCCATCAGCATAACAAGGCTCCCAGTTCTCCATGGCCTGTCCTGCCTTTCTGGATTTTACACCTTTTTCAGATGGCCCTTTTGACCGGGGGGAAGTGAGACTTCTTTGTAGTGCAGATTACCTTTGCAAGCTTGCTTGGTTGGCCAAAAAGTGCGTATGCGTTTTTTCCTGAATATATTCAGGAAAAAACGCATACGCCCTTTTTGGCCAAGTGCATCATTGTGGACGTTCTGCCTCTTTTCCTATGCTTTCAATGCAATTCCAGTCTACCTCCTGAAATCGGTTTCCTGCAATTCTGCCCTGCTTTCAAGTCCTCTTGGCAGCCTTACTTCAGTCTATTTTTGGACGATAGCTGTCATTTATAACTCTGCAGGTTTGTGAATTACAGTGCCCCTGAGCTCCTTTCTTCAACTCGCTTTCTTGTGACCTGGCCGCAACACCGTAGGATGGCTTCAGGTCCTAATCTGGTTCCGGCACGGCACGCTGAGCCTTTGGTTAATTCCTCTTCCTGGTGGGAAATAAGAGTTAAATTTGCCCGTCCAGACACCTCCAGCTAGTCTCTCATTGGTTCTCCCTATTCCTGTTCAACTTCCGCAGTAATTGCAAACTGGGCCAAACAGGAGGTTAAAGGCACTGACTCTCCAAGTCGGGAGAGCGTTAGTAAAGCGTCTGGAATGTTGCACCCGAGTACCACGGGACGAAAACTGAGACATATTTGAAGACGTCTCCCGATCACACGGTTGATCATACTCTGGGTTCCACATGCATGTTTTAGCTGAAGGAAGAATACCTTAAACCTGGAGAGCTGAGACCCATGGAATGGGTACCATGCAATATGACTTCAAAGGGTCTTCATTTGCTCACCGAACCTCTCCAATCCTATCACTGCTGCGTTTATGCCCCTGTACACACGCTTGATTCTCTTTCAGAGACATAGCAATCCATAGGTTTTAAGATACTTACTAGTCAGGTACATTCTTAGGCGTTTAATATGCGGTGTTGAGTCCATTTCGTTGAGCAAGGAGTAGCTCTTGTCTATTCCATATTTGGCTTAAGGAACTTTATCTGTGCTCATTTCAATCTCTGGTTTTATGCAGCACCCCTACTCACCTTTACCCTTAAGCAAGCATAAGTTGGTTTTCTAAATTTGAGTCCCTGTTCTGTTCTGTAATTCAGTTCCTGTGTAGCCAAGTTTACATTCCGTGTATTACTGATATCTTATGATGTTTCTTTTTCTGTGTGACTTACTTCAGTTAGAATCATCATACCTGAATCCACTCATTGTGCTGCTAAGGGCCTGATGACATAGATTTCATTGCTGAGTGATACTGCTTTGTAAGTAAATACCACATCTTCTTTATCCATTTTTCACTTTCTGAGATGTTGAATTGTACTGTAGACAAGGTTCTTGTAAACAGAGCCGTTCCAAACTTTGGGGTGGCTGTGTCTTTTTGATTTTAATTTCCCTAAGCTATAGGACCATAAGTGGAAGTGCCCTAGGTTCTGTTGCTTTGTTTTTTAGATGTTTCAGGAAACACCATACACTTTTCCCGAGTGGTTGTTGGCAATTTACATCCCGCCCGTCAGCAATAACAAGGCTCCCAGTTCTCCATGGCCTGTCCTGCCTTTCTGGATTTTACACTTTTTTTCAGATGGCCCTTTTGACCCGGGGGAAGTGAGACTTCCTTGTAGTGCAGATTTCCTTTGCAAGCTTGCTTGGTTGGCCAAAAAGGGCGTATGCGTTTTTTCCTGAATATATTCAGGAAAAAACGCATACGCCCTTTTTGGCCAAGTGCATCATTGTGGACGTTCTGCCTCTTTTCCTATGCTTTCAATGCAATTCCAGTCTATCTCCTGAAATCGGTTTCCTGCAATTCTGCCCCGCTTTCAAGTCCTCTTGGCAGCCTTACTTCAGTCTATTTTTGGACGATAGCTGTCATTTATAACTCTGCAGGTTTGTGAATTACAGTGCCCCTGAGCTCCTTTCTTCAACTCGCTTTCTTTTGGGTTGTCCGCAACACCGCAGGATGGCTTCAGGCCCTAATCTGGTTCCGGTACGGCACGCTGAGCCTTTGGTTATTTCCTCTTCCTGATGGGAAATGAGAGTTAAATTTGCCCGTCCAGACACCTCCAGCTAGCCTCTCATTGGTTCTCGCTATTCCTGTTCATCTTCCGCAGAAATTGCAAACTGGGCCAAACAGGAGGTTAAAGGGACTGACTCTCCAAGTGGGGAGAGTGTTAGTAAAGCGTCTGGAATGTTGCACCCGAGTACCAGGGGAGGAAAACTGAGACATATTTGAACACGTCTCCCGTTCACATGGTTGATCATACTTGGGTTCCACATGCATGTTTTAGCTGAAGGAAGAATACCTTAAACCTGGAGAGTTGAGACCCGTGTAATGGGTACCATGCAATATGACTTCAAAGGGTCTTCATTTGCTCACCGAACCACTCCAATCCTATCACTGCTGCGTTTATGCCCCTGTACACATGCTTGATTCTCTTTTGGAGACATAGCAATCCATAGGTTTTCCGATACTTACTAGTCAGGTACATTCTAAGGCGTTTAATATGCGGTGTTGAGTCCATTTCGTTGAGCAAGGAGTAGCTCTTGTCTATTCCATATTTGACTTAAGGAACTTTATCTGTGCTCATTTCAATCTCTGGTTTTATGCAGCACCCAAACTCACCTTTACCCTTAAGCAAGCATAAGTTGGTTTTCTAAATTTGAGACCCTGTTCTGTTCTGTAATTCAGTTCCTGTGTAGCCAAGTTTACATTCCGTGTATTACTGATATCTTATGATGTTTCTTTTTCTGTGTGACTTATTTCAGTTAGAATCATCATACCTGAATCCACTCATTGTGATGCTAAGGGCCTGATGACATAAATTTCATTGCTGAGTGATATTGCTTTGTAAGTGAATACCACAACTTCTTTATCCATTTTTCACTTTCTGCGATGTTGAACTTGTACTGTAAACGAGGTTCTTGTAAACAGAGCCATTCCAAACTTTGGGGTGGCTGTGTCTTTTTGATTTTAATTTCCATAAGCTATAGGACCATAAGTGGAAGTGCCCTAGGCTCTGTTGCTTTGTTTTTTAGATGTTTCAGGAAACACCATACACTTCTCCCGAGAGGTTGTTGGCAATTTACATCCCGCCCATCAGCATAAGAAGGCTCCCAGTTCTCCATGGCCTGTCCTGCCTTTCTGGATTTTACACTTTTTTCAGATGGCCCTTTTGACCGGGGGAAAGTGAGACTTCATTGTAGTGCAGATTTCCTTTGCAAGCTTGCTTGGTTGGCCAAAAAGGGCGTATGCATTTTTTCCTGAATATATTCAGGAAAAAACGCATTCGCCCTTTTTGGCCAAGTGCATCATTGTGGACGTTCTGCCTCTTTTCCTATGCTTTCAATGCAATTCCAGTCTACCTCCTGAAATCGGTTTCCTGCAATTCTGCCCCGCTTTCAAGTCCTCTTGGCAGCCTTACTTCAGTCTATTTTTGGACGATAGCTGTCATTTATAACTCTGCAGGTTTGTGAATTACAGAGCCCCTGAGCTCCTTTCTTCAACTCGCTTTCTTGTGACCTGGCCGCAACACCGCAGGATGGCTTCAGGCCCTAATCTGGTTCCGGCCCGGCATGCTGAGCCTTTGGTTAATTCCTCTTCCTGGTGGGAAATGAGAGTTAAATTTGCCCGTTCAGACACCTCCAGCTAGCCTCTCATTGGTTCTCGCTATTCCTGTTCATCTTCCGCAGAAATTGCAAACTGGGCCAAACAGGAGGTTAAAGGGACTGACTCTCCAAGTGGGGAGAGTGTTAGTAAAGCGTCTGGAATGTTGCACCCGAGTACCAGGGGAGGAAAACTGAGACATATTTGAACACGTCTCCCGATCACATGGTTGATCATACTCTAGGTTCCACATGCATGTTTTAGCTGAAGGAAGAATAGCTTAAATCTGGGTAGTTGAAACCCGTGGAATGGGTACCATGCAATATGACTTCAAAGGGTCTTCATTTGCTCACCGAACCTCTCCAATCCTATCACTGCTGCGTTTATGCCCCTGTACACATGCTTGATTCTCTTTCGGAGACATAGCAATCCATAGGTTTTAAGATACTTACTAGTCAGGTACATTCTTAGGCGTTTAATATGGGGTGTTGAGTCCATTTCGTTGAGCAAGGAGTAGCTCTTGTCTATTCCATATTTGGCTTAAGGAACTTTATCTGTGTTCATTTCAATCTCTGGTTTTATTCAGCACCCCTACTCACCTTTACCCTTAAGCAAGCATAAGTTCGTTTTCTAAATTTGAGTCCCTGTTCTGTTCTGTAATTCAGTTCCTGTGTAGCCAAGTTTACATTCCGTGTATTACTGATATCTTACGATGTTTCTTTTTCTGTGTGACTTATTTCAGTTAGAATCATCATACCTGAATCCACTCATTGTGCTGCTAAGGGCCTGGTGACATAGATTTCATTGCTGAGTGATATTGCTTTGTAAGTAAATACCGCAACTTCTTTATCCATTTTTCACTTTCTGAGATGTTGAACTTGTACTGAAAACGAGGTTCTTGTAAACAGAGCCGTTCCAACATTGGGGTGGCTGTGTCTTTTTGATTTTAATTTCCCTAAGCTATAGGACCATAAGTGGAAGTGCCCTAGGCTCTGTTGCTTTGTTTTTTAGATGTTTCAGGAAACACCATACACTTCTCCGGAGTGTCTCTTGGCAATTTACATCCCGCCCATCAGCATAACAAGGCTCCCAGTTCTCCATGGCCTGTCCTGCCTTTCTGGATTTTACACTTTTTTCAGATGGCCCTTTTGACCGGGGGGAAGTGAGACTTCATTGTAGTGCAGATTTCCTTTGCAAGCTTGCTTGGTTGGCCAAAAAGGGCGTATGCGTTTTTTCCTGAATATATTCAGGAAAAAAGGCATACGCCCTTTTTGGCCAAGTGCATCACTGTGGACGTTCTGCCTCTTTTCCTATGCTTTCAATGCAATTCCAGTCTACCTCCTGAAATCGGTTTCCTGCAATTCTGCCCCGCTTTCAAGTCCTCTTGGAAGCCTTACTTCAGTGTATTTTTGGACGATAGCTGTCATTTATAACTCTACAGGTTTGTGAATTACAGTGCCCCTGAGCTCCTTTCTTCAACTCGCTTTCTTTTGAGCTGGCCGCAACACCGCAGGATGGCTTCAGGCCCTAATCTGGTTCCGGCACGGCACGCTGAGCCTTTGGTTATTTCCTCTTCCTGGTGGGAAATGAGAGTTAAATTTGCCCGTCCAGAAACCTCCAGCTAACCTCTCACTGGTTCTCGCTATTCCTGTTTATCTTCCGCAGAAATTGCAAACTGGGCCAAACAGGAGGTTAAAGGCACTGACTCTCCAAGTGGGGAGAGTGTTCGTTAAGCGTCTAGAATGTTGCACCCGAGTACCGTGGGACCAAAAGTGAGACATATTTGAACATGTCTCCCGATCACACAGTTGATCATACTCTGGGTTCCACATGCATGTTTTAGCTGAAGGAAGAATACCTTAAACCTGGAGAGTTGAGACCCGTGTAATGGGTACCATGCAATATGACTTCAAAGGGTCTTCATTTGCTCACCGAACCTCTCCAATCCTATCACTGCTGTGTTTATGCCCCGGTACATACGCTTGATTCTCTTTCGGAGACATAGCAATCCATAGGTTTTAAGATACTTACTAGTCAGGTACATTCTTAGGCGTTTAATATGGGGTGTTGGGTCCATTTCGTTGAGCAAGGAGTAGCTCTTGTCTATTCCATATTTGGCTTAAGGAACGTTACCTGTGCTCATTTCAATCTCTGGTTTTATGCAGCACCCCAACTCACCTTTCCCCTTAAGCAAGCATAAGTTGGTTTTCTAAATATGAGACCCTGTTCTGTTTTGGAATTCAGTTCCTGTGTAGCCAAGTTTACATTCCGTGTATTAGTGATATCTTATGATGTTTCTTTTTCTGTGTGACTTATTTCAGTTAGAATCATCGTACCTGAATCCACTCATTATGCTGCTACGGGCCTGATGACATAGATTTCATTGCTGAGTGATACTGCTTTGTACATAAGTACCACAAGTTCTTTATCCATTTTTCACTTTCTGTGATATTGAACTTGTACGGTAAACGAGGTTCTTGTAAACAGAGGCGTCCCAAACTTTGGGGTGGCTGTGTCTTTTTGATTTTAATTTCCCTAAGCTATAGGACCATAAGTGGAAGAGCCCTAGGCTCTGTTGCTTTGTTTTTTAGATGTTTCAGGAAACACCATACACTTCTCCGGAGTGTCTGTTGACAATTTACATCCCGCCCATCAGCATAACAAGGCTCCCAGTTCTCCATGGCCTGTCCTGCCTTTCTGGATTTTACACCTTTTTCAGATGGCCCTTTTGACCGGGGGGAAGTGAGACTTCTTTGTAGTGCAGATTACCTTTGCAAGCTTGCTTGGTTGGCCAAAAAGTGCGTATGCGTTTTTTCCTGAATATATTCAGGAAAAAACGCATACGCCCTTTTTGGCCAAGTGCATCATTGTGGACGTTCTGCCTCTTTTCCTATGCTTTCAATGCAATTCCAGTCTACCTCCTGAAATCGGTTTCCTGCAATTCTGCCCTGCTTTCAAGTCCTCTTGGCAGCCTTACTTCAGTCTATTTTTGGACGATAGCTGTCATTTATAACTCTGCAGGTTTGTGAATTACAGTGCCCCTGAGCTCCTTTCTTCAACTCGCTTTCTTGTGACCTGGCCGCAACACCGTAGGATGGCTTCAGGTCCTAATCTGGTTCCGGCACGGCACGCTGAGCCTTTGGTTAATTCCTCTTCCTGGTGGGAAATAAGAGTTAAATTTGCCCGTCCAGACACCTCCAGCTAGTCTCTCATTGGTTCTCCCTATTCCTGTTCAACTTCCGCAGTAATTGCAAACTGGGCCAAACAGGAGGTTAAAGGCACTGACTCTCCAAGTCGGGAGAGCGTTAGTAAAGCGTCTGGAATGTTGCACCCGAGTACCACGGGACGAAAACTGAGACATATTTGAACACGTCTCCCGATCACACGGTTGATCATACTCTGGGTTCCACATGCATGTTTTAGCTGAAGGAAGAATACCTTAAACCTGGAGAGCTGAGACCCATGGAATGGGTACCATGCAATATGACTTCAAAGGGTCTTCATTTGCTCACCGAACCTCTCCAGTCCTATCACTGCTGCGTTTATGCCCCTGTACACACGCTTGATTCTCTTTCAGAGACATAGCAATCCATAGGTTTTAAGATACTTACTAGTCAGGTACATTCTTAGGCGTTTAATATGCGGTGTTGAGTCCATTTCGTTGAGCAAGGAGTAGCTCTTGTCTATTCCATATTTGGCTTAAGGAACTTTATCTGTGCTCATTTCAATCTCTGGTTTTATGCAGCACCCCTACTCACCTTTACCCTTAAGCAAGCATAAGTTGGTTTTCTAAATTTGAGTCCCTGTTCTGTTCTGTAATTCAGTTCCTGTGTAGCCAAGTTTACATTCCGTGTATTACTGATATCTTATGATGTTTCTTTTTCTGTGTGACTTATTTCAGTTAGAATCATCATACCTGAATCCACTCATTGTGCTGTTAAGGGCCTGATGACACAGATTTCATTGCTGAGTGATATTGCTTTGTAAGTAAATACCACAACTTCTTTATCCATTTTTCACTTTCTGCGATGTTGAACTTGTACTGTAAACGAGGTTCTTGTAAACAGAGCCGTTCCAAACTTTGGGGTGGCTGTGTCTTTTTGATTTTAATTTCCCTAAGCTATAGGACCATAAGTGGAAGTGCCCTAGGTTCTGTTGCTTTGTTTTTTAGATGTTTCAGGAAACACCATACACTTCTCCCGAGTGGTTGTTGGCAATTTACATCCCGCCCATCAGCATAACAAGGCTCCCAGTTCTCCATGGCCTGTCCTGCCTTTCTGGATTTTACACTTTTTTCAGATGGCCCTTTTGACCGGGGGGAAGTGAGACTTCATTGTAGTGCAGATTTCCTTTGCAAGCTTGCTTGGTTGGCCAAAAAGGGCGTATGCGTTTTTTCCTGAATATATTCAGGAAAAAACGCATACGCCCTTTTTGGCCAAGTGCATCATTGTGGACGTTCTGCCTCTTTTCCTATGCTTTCAATGCAATTCCAGTCTACCTCCTGAAATCGGTTTCCTGCAATTCTGCCCCGCTTTCAAGTCCTCTTGGCAGCCTTACTTCAGTCTATTTTTGGACGATAGCTGTCATTTATAACTCTGCAGGTTTGTGAATTACAGTGCCCCTGAGCTCCTTTCTTCAACTCGCTTTCTTTTGAGCTGGCCGCAACACCGCAGGATGGCTTCAGGCCCTAATCTGGTTCCGGCACGGCACGCTGAGCCTTTGGTTATTTCCTCTTCCTGGTGGGAAATGAGAGTTAAATTTGCCCGTCCAGACACCTCCAGCTAGTCTCTCATTGGTTCTCGCTATTCCTGTTCATCTTCCGCAGAAATTGCAAACTTGGCCAAACAGGAGGTTAAAGGCGCTGACTCTCCAAGTCGGGAGAGTGTTAGTAAAGCGTCTGGAATGTTGCACCCGAGTACCAGGGTACGAAAACTGAGACATATTTGAACACGTCTCCCGATCACATGGTTGATCATACTCTAGGTTCCACATGCATGTTTTAGCTGAAGGAAGAATACCTTAAACCTGGAGAGTTAAGACCCGTGTAATGGGTACCATGCAATATGACTTCAAAGGGTCTTCATTTGCTCACCGAACCTCTCCAATCCTATCACTGCTGCGTTTATGCCCCTGTACACATGCTTGATTCTCTTTCAGAGACATAGCAATCCATAGGTTTTAAGATACTTACTAGTCAGGTACATTCTTAGGCGTTTAATATGGGGTGTTGAGTCCATTTCGTTGAGCAAGGAGTAGCTCTTGTCTATTCCATATTTGACTTAAGGAACTTTATCTGTGCTCATTTCAATCTCTGGTTTTATGCAGCACCACAACTCACCTTTCCCCTTAAGCAAGCATAAGTTGGTTTTCTAAATTTGAGACCCTGTTCTGTTCTGTAATTCAGTTCCTGTGTAGCCAAGTCTACATTCCGTGTATTACTGATATCTTATGATGTTTCTTTTTCTGTGTGACTTATTTCAGTTCGAATCATCATACCTGAATCCACTCATTGTGCTGCTAAGGGCCTGATGACACAGATTTCATTGCTGAGTGATATTGCTTTGTAAGTAAATACCACAAGTTCTTTATCCACTTTTCACTTTCTGCGATGTTGAACTTGTACTGTAAACGAGGTTCTTGTAAACAGAGCCGTTCCAAACTTTGGGGTGGCTGTGTCTTTTTGATTTTAATTTCCCTAAGCTATAGGACCATAAGTGGAAGTGCCCTAGGTTCTGTTGCTTTGTTTTTTAGATGTTTCAGGAAACACCATACACTTCTCCCGAGTGGTTGTTGGCAATTTACATCCCGCCCATCAGCATAACAAGGCTCCCAGTTCTCCATGGCCTGTCCTGCCTTTCTGGATTTTACACCTTTTTCAGATGGCCCTTTTGACCGGGGGGAAGTGAGACTTCTTTGTAGTGCAGATTACCTTTGCAAGCTTGCTTGGTTGGCCAAAAAGTGCGTATGCGTTTTTTCCTGAATATATTCAGGAAAAAACGCATACGCCCTTTTTGGCCAAGTGCATCATTGTGGACGTTCTGCCTCTTTTCCTATGCTTTCAATGCAATTCCAGTCTACCTCCTGAAATCGGTTTCCTGCAATTCTGCCCCGCTTTCAAGTCCTCTTGGCAGCCTTACTTCAGTCTATTTTTGGACAATAGCTGTCATTTATAACTCTGCAGGTTTGTGAATTACAGTGCCCCTGAGCTCCTTTCTTCAACTTGCTTTCTTGTGACCTGGCCGCAACACCACAGGATGGCTTCAGGCCCTAATCTGGTTCCAGCAGGACACGCTGAGCCTTTGGTTAATTCCTCTTCCTGGTGGAAAACGAGAGTTAAATTTGCCCGTCCAGACACCTCCAGCTAGCCTCTCATTGGTTCTCGCTATTCCTGTTCATCTTCCGCAGAAATTGCAAACTGGGCCAAACAGGAGGTTAAAGGCGCTGACTCTCCAAGTCGGGAGAGTGTTAGTAAAGCGTCTGGAATGTTGCACCCGAGTACCAGGTACGAAAACTGAGACATATTTGAACACGTCTCCCGATCACGTGGTTGATCATACTCTAGGTTCCACATGCATGTTTTAGCTGAAGGAAGAATACCTTAAACCTGGAGAGTTAAGACCCGTGTAATGGGTACCATGCAATATGACTTCAAAGGGTCTTCATTTGCTCACCGAACCTCTCCAATCCTATCACTGCTGCGTTTATGCCCCTGTACACATGCTTGATTCTCTTTCGGAGTCATAGCAATCCATAGGTTTTAAGATACTTACTAGTCAGGTACATTCTTAGGCGTTTAATATGCGATGTTGAGTCCATTTCGTTGAGCAAGGAGTAGCTCTTGTCTATTCCATATTTGACTTAAGGAACTTTATCTGTGCTCATTTCAATCTCTGGTTTTATGCAGCACAACAACTCACCTTTCCACTTAAGCAAGCATAAGTTGGTTTTCTAAATTTGAGACCCTGTTCTGTTCTGTAATTCAGTTCCTGTGTAGCCAAGTTTCCATTCCGTGTATTACTGATATCTTATGATGTTTCTTTTTCTGTGTGACTTATTTCAGTTCGAATCATCATACCTGAATCCACTCATTGTGCTGCTAAGGGCCTGATGACACAGATTTCATTGCTGAGTGATATTGCTTTGTAAGTAAATACCACAAGTTCTTTATCCATTTTTCACTTTCTGCGATGTTGAACTTGTACTGTAAACGAGGTTCTTGTAAACAGAGCCGTTCCAAACTTTGGGGTGGCTGTGTCTTTTTGATTTTAATTTCCCTCAGCTATAGGACCATAAGTGGAAGTGCCCTAGGTTCTGTTGCTTTGTTTTTTAGATGTTTCAGGAAACACCATAAACTTCTCCCGAGTGGTTGTTGGCAATTTACATCCCGCCCATCAGCATAACAAGGCTCCCAGTTCTCCATGGCCTGTCCTGCCTTTCTGGATTTTACACTTTTTTCAGATGGCCCTTTTGACCGGGGGGAAGTGAGACTTCATTGTAGTGCAGATTTCCTTTGCAAGCTTGCTTGGTTGGCCAAAAAGGGCGTATGCGTTTTTTCCTGAATATATTCAGGAAAAAACGCATACGCCCTTTTTGGCCAAGTGCATCATTGTGGACGTTCTGCCTCTTTTCCTATGCTTTCAATGCAATTCCAGTCTACCTCCTGAAATCGGGTTCCTACAATTCTGCCCCGCTTTCAAGTCCTCTTGGCAGCCTTACTTCAGTCTATTTTTGGACGATAGCTGTCATTTATAACTCTGCAGGTTTGTGAATTACAGTGCCCCTGAGCTCCTTTTTTCAACTCGCTTTCTTTTGATCTGGCCGCAACACCGCAGGATGGCTTCAGGCCCTAATCTGGTTCCGGCACGGCACGCTGAGCCTTTGGTTAATTCCTCTTCCTGGTGGGAAATGAGAGTTAAATTTGCCCGTCCAGACACCTCCAGCTAGCCTCTCATTGGTTCTCGCTATTCCTGTTCATCTTCCGCAGAAATTGCAAACTGGGCCAAACAGGAGGTTAAAGGCGCTGACTCTCCAAGTCGGGAGAGTGTTAGTAAAGCGTCTGGAATGTTGCACCCGAGTACCAGGGGAGGAAAACTGAGACATATTTGAACACGTCTCCCGATCACATGGTTGATCATACTCTAGGTTCCACATGCATGTTTTAGCTGAAGGAAGAATACCTTAAACCTGGGTAGTTGAAACCCGTGGAATGGGTACCATGCAATATGACTTCAAAGGGTCTTCATTTGCTCACCGAACCTCTCCAATCCTATCACTGCTGCGTTTATGCCCCTGTACACATGCTTGATTCTCTTTCGGAGACATAGCAATCCATAGGTTTTAAGATACTTACTAGTCAGGTACATTCTTAGGCGTTTAATATGTGGTGTTGAGTCCATTTCGTTGAGCAAGGAGTAGCTCTTGTCTATTCCATATTTGACTTAAGGAACTTTATCTGTGCTCATTTCAATCTCTGGTTTTATGCAGCACCACAACTCACCTTTCCCCTTAAGCAAGCATAAGTTGGTTTTCTAAATTTGAGACCCTGTTCTGTTCTGTAATTCAGTTCCTGTGTAGCCAAGTTTACATTCCGTGTATTACTGATATCTTATGATGTTTCTTTTTCTGTGTGACTTATTTCAGTTAGAATCATCATACCTGAATCCACTCATTGTGCTGCTAAGGGCCTGATGACACAGATTTCATTGCTGAGTGATATTGCTTTGTAAGTAAATACCACAAGTTCTTTATCCATTTTTCACTTTCTGCGATGTTGAACTTGTACTGTAAACGAGGTTCTTGTAAACAGAGCCGTTCCAAACTTTGGGGTGGCTGTGTCTTTTTGATTTTAATTTCCCTAAGCTATAGGACCATAAGTGGAAGTGCCCTAGGTTCTGTTGCTTTGTTTTTTAGATGTTTCAGGAAACACCATACACTTCTCCCGAGTGGTTGTTGGCAATTTACATCCCGCCCATCAGCATAACAAGGCTCCCAGTTCTCCATGGCCTGTCCTGCCTTTCTGGATTTTACACTTTTTTCAGATGGCCCTTTTGACCGGGGGGAAGTGAGACTTCATTGTAGTGCAGATTTCCTTTGCAAGCTTGCTTGGTTGGCCAAAAAGGGCGTATGCGTTTTTTCCTGAATATATTCAGGAAAAAACGCATACGCCCTTTTTGGCCAAGTGCATCATTGTGGACGTTCTGCCTCTTTTCCTATGCTTTCAATGCAATTCCAGTCTACCTCCTGAAATCGGTTTCCTGCAATTCTGCCCCGCTTTCAAGTCCTCTTGGCAGCCTTACTTCAGTCTATTTTTGGACGATAGCTGTCATTTATAACTCTGCAGGTTTGTGAATTACAGTGCCCCTGAGCTCCTTTCTTCAACAAGCTTTCTTCTGAGCTGGCCGCAACACCGCAGTATGGCTTCAGGCCCTATTCTGGTTCCGGCACGGCACGCTGAGCCTTTGGTTAATTCCTCTTCCTGGTGGGAAATGAGAGTTAAATTTGCCCGTCCAGACACCTCCAGCTAGCCTCTCATTGGTTCTCGCTATTCCTGTTCATCTTCCGCAGAAATTGCAAACTGGGCCAAACAGGAGGTTAAAGGCGCTGACTCTCCAAGTCGGGAGAGTGTTAGTAAAGCATCTGGAATGTTGCACCCGAGTACCAGGTACGAAAACTGAGACATATTTGAACACGTCTCCCGATCACATGGTTGATCATACTCTAGGTTCCACATGCATGTTTTAGCTGAAGGAAGAATACCTTAAACCTGGAGAGTTAAGACCCGTGTAATGGGTACCATGCAATATGACTTCAAAGGGTCTTCATTTGCTCACCGAACCTCTCCAATCCTATCACTGCTGCGTTTATGCCCCTGTACACATGCTTGATTCTCTTTCGGAGTCATAGCAATCCATAGGTTTTAAGATACTTACTAGTCAGGTACATTCTTAGGCGTTTAATATGCGGTGTTGAGTCCATTTCGTTGAGCAGGAGTAGCTCTTGTCTATTCCATATTTGACTTAAGGAACTTTATCTGTGCTCATTTCAATCTCTGGTTTTATGCAGCACCACAACTCACCTTTCCCCTTAAGCAAGCATAAGTTGGTTTTCTAAATTTGAGACCCTGTTCTGTTCTGTAATTCAGTTCCTGTGTAGCCAAGTTTCCATTCCGTGTATTACTGATATCTTATGATGTTTCTTTTTCTGTGTGACTTATTTCAGTTAGAATCATCATACCTGAATCCACTCATTGTGCTGCTAAGGGCCTGATGACACAGATTTCATTGCTGAGTGATATTGCTTTGTAAGTAAATACCGCAAGTTCTTTATCCATTTTTCACTTTCTGCGATGTTGAACTTGTACTGTAAACGAGGTTCTTGTAAACAGAGCCGTTCCAAACTTTGGGGTGGCTGTGTCTTTTTGATTTTAATTTCCCTAAGCTATAGGACCATAAGTGGAAGTGCCCTAGGTTCTGTTGCTTTGTTTTTTAGATGTTTCAGGAAACACCATAAACTTCTCCTGAGTGGTTGTTGGCAATTTACATCCCGCCCATCAGCATAACAAGGCTCCCAGTTCTCCATGGCCTGTCCTGCCTTTCTGGATTTTACACTTTTTTCAGATGGCGCTTTTGACCGGGGGGAAGTGAGACTTCATTGTAGTGCAGATTTCCTTTGCAAGCTTGCTTGGTTGGCCAAAAAGAGCGTATGCGTTTTTTCCTGAATATATTCAGGAAAAAACGCATACGCCCTTTTTAGCCAAGTGCATCATTGTGGACGTTCTGCCTCTTTTCCTATGCTTTCAATGCAATTCCAGTCTACCTCCTGAAATCTGGTTCCTGCAATTCTGCCCCGCTTTCAAGTCCTCTTGGCAGCCTTACTTCAGTCTATTTTTGGATGATAGCTGTCATTTATAACTCTGCAGGTTTGTCAATTACAGTGACCCTGAGCTCCTCTCTTCAACTCGCTTTCTTTTGAGCTGGCCGCAACACCGCAGGATGGCTTCAGGCCCTAATCTGCTTCCGGCACGGCACGCTGAGCCTTTGGTTATTTCCTCTTCCTGGTGGGAAATGAGAGTTAAATTTGCCCGTCCAGACACCTCCAGCTAGTCTCTCATTGGTTCTCGCTATTCCTGTTCATCTTCCGCAGAAATTGCAAACTGGGCCAAACAGGAGGTTAAAGGCGCTGACTCTCCAAGTCGGGAGAGTGTTAGTAAAGCATCTGGAATGTTGCACCCGAGTACCAGGTACGAAAACTGAGACATATTTGAACACGTCTCCCGATCACATGGTTGATCATACTCTAGGTTCCACATGCATGTTTTAGCTGAAGGAAGAATACCTTAAACCTGGAGAGTTAAGACCCGTGTAATGGGTACCATGCAATATGACTTCAAAGGGTCTTCATTTGCTCACCGAACATCTCCAATCCTATCACTGCTGCGTTTATGCCCCTGTACACATGCTTGATTCTCTTTCAGAGACATAGCAATCCATAGGTTTTAAGATACTTACTAGTCAGGTACATTCTTAGGCGTTTAATATGCGGTATTGAGTCCATTTCGTTGAGCAAGGAGTAGCTCTTGTCTATTCCATATTTGGCTTAAGGAACTTTATCTGTGCTCATTTCAGTCTCTGGTTTTATGCAGCAATCCAACTCACCTTTCCCCTTAAGCAAGCATAAGTTGGTTTTCTAAATTGGAGAACCTGTTCTGTTTTGGAATTCAGTTCCTGTGTAGCCAAGTTTACATTCCGTGTATTAGTGATATCTTATGATGTTTCTTTTTCTGTGTGACTTATTTCAGTTAGAATCATCGTACCTGAATCCACTCATGATGCTGCTACGGGCCTGATGACATAGATTTCATTGCTGAGTGATACTGCATTGTACGTAAGTACCACAAGTTCTTTATCCATTTTTCACTTTCTGTGATATTGAACTTGTACGGTAAACGAGGTTCTTGTAAACAGAGGCGTCCCAAACTTTGGGGTGGCTGTGTCTTTTTGATTTTAATTTCCCTAAGCTATAGGACCATAAGTGGAAGTGCCCTAGGCTCTGTTGCTTTGTTTTTTAGATGTTTCAGGAAACACCATACACTTCTCCCGAGTGTCTGTTGGCAATTTACATCGCGCCCATCAGCATAACAAGGCTCCCAGTTCTCCATGGCCTGTCCTGCCTTTCTGGATTTTACACTTTTTTCAGATGGCCCTTTTGACCGGGGGGAAGTGAGACTTCATTGTAGTGCAGATTTCCTTTGCAAGTTTGCTTGGTTGGCCAAAAAGGGCGTATGCGTTTTTTCCTGAATATATTCAGGAAAAAACGCATACGCCCTTTTTGGCCAAGTGCATCATTGTGGACGTTCTGCCTCTTTTCCTATGCTTTCAATGCAATTCCAGTCTACCTCCTGAAATCGGTTTCCTGCAATGCTGCCCCACTTTCAAGTCCTCTTGGCAGCCTTACTTCAGTCTATTTTTGGACGATAGCTGTCATTTATAACTCTGCAGGTTTGTGAATTACAGTGCCCCTGAGCTCCTTTCTTCAACTCGCTTTCTTGTGACCTGGCCGCAACACCGCAGGATGGCTTCAGGCCCTAATCTGGTTCTGGCACGGCACGCTGAGCCTTTGGTTAATTCCTCTTCCTGGTGGGAAATGAGAGTTAAATTTGCCCGTCCAGACACCTCCAGCTAGCCTCTCATTGGTTCTCGCTATTCCTGTTCATCTTCCGCAGAAATTGCAAACTGGGCCAAACAGGAGGTTAAAGGCGCTGACTCTCCAAGTCGGGAGAGTGTTAGTAAAGCGTCTGGAATGTTGCACCCGAGTACCAGGGTACGAAAACTGGGACATATTTGAACACGTCTCCCGATCACATGGTTGATCATACTCTAGGTTCCACATGCATGTTTTAGCTGAAGGAAGAATACCTTAAACCTGGGTAGTTGAAACCCGTGGAATGGGTACCATGCAATATGACTTCAAAGGGTCTTCATTTGCTCACCGAACCTCTCCAATCCTATCACTGCTGCGTTTATGCCCCTGTACACATGCTTGATTCTCTTTCGGAGACATAGCAATCCATAGGTTTTAAGATACTTACTAGTCAGGTACATTCTTAGGGGTTTAATATGCGGTGTTGAGTCCATTTCGTTGAGCAAGGAGTAGCTCTTGTCTATTCCATATTTGGCTTAAGGAACTTTATCTGTGCTCATTTCGATCTCTGGTTTTATACAGCACCCCAACTCACCTTTCCCCTTAAGCAAGCATAAGTTGGTTTTCTAAATTTGAGACCCTGTTCTGTTCTGTAATTCAGTTCCTGTGTAGCCAAGTTTACATTCCGTGTATTACTGATATCTTATGATGTTTCTTTTTCTGTGTGACTTATTTCAGTTAGAATCATCATACCTGAATCCACTCATTGTGCTGCTAAGGGCCTGATGACACAGATTTCATTGCTGAGTGATATTGCTTTGTAAGTAAATACCACAACTTCTTTATCGATTTTTCACTTTCTGTGATGTTGAACTTGTACTGTAAACGAGGTTCTTGTAAACAGAGCCGTTCCAAACTTTGGGGTGGCTGTGTCTTTTTGATTTTAATTTCCCTAAGCTATAGGACCATAAGTGGCAGTGCCCTAGGCTCTGTTGCTTTGTTTTTTAGATGTTTCAGGAAACACCATACACTTCTCCTGAGTGGTTGTTGGCAATTTACATCCCGCCCATCAGCATAACAAGGCTCCCAGTTCTCCATGGCCTGTCCTGCCTTTCTGGATTTTACACTTTTTTCAGATGGCCCTTTTGACCGGGGGGAAGTGAGACTTCATTGTAGTGCAGATTTCCTTTGCAAGTTTGCTTGGTTGGCCAAAAAGGGCGTATGCGTTTTTTCCTGAATATATTCAGGAAAAAACGCATACGCCCTTTTTGGCCAAGTGCATCATTGTGGACGTTCTGCCTCTTTTCCTATGCTTTCAATGCAATTCCAGTCTACCTCCTGAAATCGGTTTCCTGCAATTCTGCCCTGCTTTCAAGTCCTCTTGGCAGCCTTACTTCAGTCTATTTTTGGACGATAGCTGTCATTTATAACTCTGCAGGTTTGTGAATTACAGTGCCCCTGAGCTCCTTTCTTCAACTCGCTTTCTTTTGAGCTGGCCGCAACACCGCAGGATGGCTTCAGGCCCTAATCTGATTCTGGTACGGCACGCTGAGCCTTTGGTTATTTCCTCTTCCTGGTGGGAAATGAGAGTTAAATTTGCCCGTCCAGACTCCTCCAGCTAGTCTCTCATTGGTTCTCGCTATTCCTGTTCATCTTCCGCAGAAATTGCAAACTGAGCCAAACAGGAGGTTAAAGGGACTGACTCTCCAAGTCGGGAGAGTGTTAGTAAAGCGTCTGGAATGTTGCACCCAAGTACCAGGGTACGAACTCTGAGACATATTTGAACACGTCTCCCGATCACATGGTTGATCATACTCTAGGTTCCACATGCATGTTTTAGCTGAAGGAAGAATACCTTAAACCTGGGTATTTGAAACCCGTGGAATGGGTACCATGCAATATGACTTCAAAGGGTCTTCATTTGCTCACCGAACATCTCCAATCCTATCACTGCTGCGTTTATGCCCCTGTACACATGCTTGATTCTCTTTCAGAGACATAGCAATCCATAGGTTTTAAGATACTTACTAGTCAGGTACATTCTTAGGCGTTTAATATGCGGTATTGAGTCCATTTCGTTGAGCAAGGAGTAGCTCTTGTCTATTCCATATTTGGCTTAAGGAACTTTATCTGTGCTCATTTCAGTCTCTGGTTTTATGCAGCAATCCAACTCACCTTTCCCCTTAAGCAAGCATAAGTTGGTTTTCTAAATTTGAGAACCTGTTCTGTTTTGGAATTCAGTTCCTGTGTAGCCAAGTTTACATTCCGTGTATTAGTGATATCTTATGATGTTTCTTTTTCTGTGTGACTTATTTCAGTTAGAATCATCGTACCTGAATCCACTCATGATGCTGCTACGGGCCTGATGACATAGATTTCATTGCTGAGTGATACTGCATTGTACGTAAGTACCACAAGTTCTTTATCCATTTTTCACTTTCTGTGATATTGAACTTGTACGGTAAACGAGGTTCTTGTAAACAGAGGCGTCCCAAACTTTGGGGTGGCTGTGTCTTTTTGATTTTAATTTCCCTAAGCTATAGGACCATAAGTGGAAGTGCCCTAGGCTCTGTTGCTTTGTTTTTTAGATGTTTCAGGAAACACCATACACTTCTCCCGAGTGTCTGTTGGCAATTTACATCGCGCCCATCAGCATAACAAGGCTCCCAGTTCTCCATGGCCTGTCCTGCCTTTCTGGATTTTACACTTTTTTCAGATGGCCCTTTTGACCGGGGGGAAGTGAGACTTCATTGTAGTGCAGATTTCCTTTGCAAGTTTGCTTGGTTGGCCAAAAAGGGCGTATGCGTTTTTTCCTGAATATATTCAGGAAAAAACGCATACGCCCTTTTTGGCCAAGTGCATCATTGTGGACGTTCTGCCTCTTTTCCTATGCTTTCAATGCAATTCCAGTCTACCTCCTGAAATCGGTTTCCTGCAATGCTGCCCCACTTTCAAGTCCTCTTGGCAGCCTTACTTCAGTCTATTTTTGGACGATAGCTGTCATTTATAACTCTGCAGGTTTGTGAATTACAGTGCCCCTGAGCTCCTTTCTTCAACTCGCTTTCTTGTGACCTGGCCGCAACACCGCAGGATGGCTTCAGGCCCTAATCTGGTTCTGGCACGGCACGCTGAGCCTTTGGTTAATTCCTCTTCCTGGTGGGAAATGAGAGTTAAATTTGCCCGTCCAGACACCTCCAGCTAGTCTCTCATTGGTTCTCGCTATTCCTGTTCATCTTCCGCAGAAATTGCAAACTGGGCCAAACAGGAGGTTAAAGGCGCTGACTCTCCAAGTCGGGAGAGTGTTAGTAAAGCGTCTGGAATGTTGCACCCGAGTACCAGCGTACAAAAACTGAGACATAGTTGAACACGTCTCCCGTTCACACGGATGATCATACTCTTGGTTCCACATGCATGTTTTAGCTGAAGGAAGAATACCTTAAACCTGGAGAGTTGAGACCCGTGGAATGGGTACCATGCAATATGACTTCAAAGGGTCTTCATTTGCTCACCGAACCTCTCCAATCCTATCACTGCTGCGTTTATGCCCCTGTACACATGCTTGATTCTCTTTTGGAGACATAGCAATCCATAGGTTTTAAGATACTTCCTAGACAGGTACATTCTTAGACGTTTAATATGCGGTGTTGAGTCCATTTCGTTGAGCAAGGAGTAGCTCTTGTCTATTCCATATTTGGCTTAAGGAACTTTATCTGTGCTCATTTCAATCTCTGGTTTTATGCAGCACCCCAACTCACCTTCCCCCTTAAGCAAGCATAAGTTGGTTTTCTAAATTTGAGACCCTGTTCTGTTCTGTAATTCAGTTCCTGTGTAGCCAAGTTTCCATTCCGTGTATTACTGATATCTTATGATGTTTCTTTTTCTGTGTGACTTATTTCAGTTAGAATCATCATACCTGAATCCACTCATTGTGCTGCTAAGGGCCTGATGACACAGATTTCATTGCTGAGTGACATTGCTTTGTAAGTAAATACCACATCTTCTTTATCCATTTTTCACTTTCTGCGATGTTGAACTTGTACTGTAAACGAGGTTCTTGTAAACAGAGCCGTTCCAAACTTTGGGGTGGCTGTGTCTTTTTGATTTTAATTTCCCTAAGCTATAGGACCATAAGTGGAAGTGCCCTAGGCTCTGTTGCTTTGTTTTTTAGATGTTTCAGGAAACACCATACACTTCTCCCGAGTGTCTGTTGGCAATTTACATCCCGCCCATCAGCATAACAAGGCTCCCAGTTCTCCATGGCCTGTCCTGCCTTTCTGGATTTTACATTTTTTTCAGATGACCCTTTTGACCGGGGGGAAGTGAGACTTCATTGTAGTGCAGATTTCCTTTGCAAGCTTGCTTGGTTGGCCAAAAAGGGCGTATGCGTTTTTTCCTGAATATATTCAGGAAAAAACGCATACGCCCTTTTTGGCCAAGTGCATCATTGTGGACGTTCTGCCTCTTTTCCTATGCTTTCAATGCAATTCCAGTCTACCTCCTGAAATCGGTTTCCTGCAATTCTGCCTTGCTTTCAAGTCCTCTTGGCAGCCTTACTTCAGTATATTTTTGGACGATAGCTGTCATTTATAACTCTGCAGGTTTGTGAATTACAGTGCCCCTGAGCTCCTTTCTTCAACTCGCTTTCTTTTGAGCTGGCAGCAACACCGCAGGATGGCTTCAGGCCCTAATCTGATTCTGGTACGGCACGCTGAGCCTTTGGTTATTTCCTCTTCCTGGTGGGAAATGAGAGTTAAATTTGCCCGTCCAGACTCCTCCAGCTAGTCTCTCATTGGTTCTCACTATTCCTGTTCATCTTCCGCAGAAATTGCAAATTGGGCCAAACAGGAGGTTAAAGGGACTGACTCTCCAAGTCGGGAGAGTGTTAGTAAAGCGTCTGGAATGTTGCACCCAAGTACCAGGGTACGAAAACTGAGACATATTTGAACACGTCTCCCGATCACATGGTTGATCATACTCTAGGTTCCACATGCATGTTTTAGCTGAAGGAAGAATACCTTAAACCTGGGTATTTGAAACCCGTGGAATGGGTACCATGCAATATGACTTCAAAGGGTCTTCATTTGCTCACCGAACATCTCCAATCCTATCACTGCTGCGTTTATGCCCCTGTACACATGCTTGATTCTCTTTCGGAGACATAGCAATCCATAGGTTTTAAGATACTTACTAGTCAGGTACATTCTTAGGCGTTTAATATGGGGTGTTAAGTCCATTTCATTGAGCAAGGAGTAGCTCTTGTCTATTCCATATTTGGCTTAACGAACTTTATCTGTGCTCATTTCAATCTCTGGTTTTATGCAGCACCCCAACTCACCTTCCCCCTTAAGCAAGCATAAGTTGGTTTTCTAAATTTGAGACCCTGTTCTGTTTTGGAATGCAGTTCCTGTGTAGCCAAGTTTACATTCCGTGTATTAGTGATATCTTATGATGTTTCTTTTTCTGTGTGACTTATTTCAGTTAGAATCATCGTACCTGAATCCACTCATGATGCTGCTACGGGCCTGATGACATAGATTTCATTGCTGAGTGATACTGCATTGTACGTAAGTACCACAAGTTCTTTATCCATTTTTCACTTTCTGTGATATTGAACTTGTACGGTAAACGAGGTTCTTGTAAACAGAGGCGTCCCAAACTTTGGGGTGGCTGTGTCTTTTTGATTTTAATTTCCCTAAGCTATAGGACCATAAGTGGAAGTGCCCTAGGCTCTGTTGCTTTGTTTTTTAGATGTTTCAGGAAACACCATACACTTCTCCCGAGTGTCTGTTGGCAATTTACATCGCGCCCATCAGCATAACAAGGCTCCCAGTTCTCCATGGCCTGTCCTGCCTTTCTGGATTTTACACTTTTTTCAGATGGCCCTTTTGACCTGGGGGAAGTGAGACTTCATTGTAGTGCAGATTTCCTTTGCAAGTTTGCTTGGTTGGCCAAAAAGGGCGTATGCGTTTTTTCTTGAATATATTCAGGAAAAAACGCATACGCCCTTTTTGGCCAAGTGCATCATTGTGGACGTTCTGCCTCTTTTCCTATGCTTTCAATGCAATTCCAGTCTACCTCCTGAAATCGGTTTCCTGCAATGCTGCCCCACTTTCAAGTCCTCTTGGCAGCCTTACTTCAGTCTATTTTTGGACGATAGCTGTCATTTATAACTCTGCAGGTTTGTGAATTACAGTGCCCCTGAGCTCCTTTCTTCAACTCGCTTTCCTGTGACCTGGCCGCAACACCGCAGGATGGCTTCAGGCCCTAATCTGGTTCTGGCACGGCACGCTGAGCCTTTGGTTAATTCCTCTTCCTGGTGGGAAATGAGAGTTAAATTTGCCCGTTCAGACACCTCCAGCTAGTCTCTCATTGGTTCTCGCTATTCCTGTTCATCTTCCACAGAAATTGCAAACTGGGCCAAACAGGAGGTTAAAGGGACTGACTCTCCAAGTCGGGAGAGTGTTAGTAAAGCGTCTGGAATGTTGCACCCGAATACCAGGGTACGAAAACTGAGACATATTTGAACACGTCTCCCGATCACATGGTTGATCATACTCTGGGTTCCACATGCATGTTTTAGCTGAAGGAAGAATACCTTAAACCTGGGTAGTAGAAACCCGTGGAATGTGTACCATGCAATATGACTTCAATGGGTCTTCATTTGCTCACCGAACCTCTCCAATCCTATCACTGCTGCGTTTATGCCCCTGTACACATGCTTGATTCTCTTTCGGAGACATAGCAATCCATAGGTTTTAAGATACTTACTAGTCAGGTACATTCTTAGGCGTTTAATATGCGGTGTTGAGTCCATTTCGTTGAGCAAGGAGTAGCTCTTGTCTATTCCATATTTGGCTTAAGGAACTTTATCTGTGCTCATTTCAATCTCTGGTTTTATGCAGCACCCCAACTCACCTTTACCCTTAAGCAAGCATAAGTTGGTTTTCTAAATTAGAGACCCTGTTCTGTTCTGTAATTCAGTTCCTGTGTAGCCAAGTTTACATTCCGTGTATTACTGATATCTTATGATGTTTCTTTTTCTCTGTGACTTATTTCAGTTAGAATCATCATACCTGAATCCACTCATTGTGCTGCTAAGGGCCTGATGACATAGAATTCATTGCTGAGTGATATTGCTTTGTAAGTGAATACCACAAGTTCTTTATCCATTTTTCACTTTCTGCGATGTTGAACTTGTACTGTAAACGAGGTTCTTGTAAACGGAGGCGTCCCAAACTTTGGGGTGGCTGTGTCTTTTTGATTTTAATCTCCCTAAGCTATAGGACCATAAGTGGAAGTGCCCTAGGCTCTGTTGCTTTGTTTTTTAGATGTTTCAGGAAACACCATACACTTCTCCCAAGTGTCTGTTGGCAATTTACATCCCGCCCATCAGCATAACAAGGCTCCCAGTTCTCAATGGCCTGTCCTGCCTTTCTGGATTTTACACTTTTTTCAGATGGCCCTTTTGACCGGGGGGAAGTGAGACTTCATTGTAGTGCAGATTTCCTTTGCAAGCTTGCTTGGTTGGCCAAAAAGGGCGTATGCGTTTTTTCCTGAATATATTCAGGAAAAAACGCATACGCCCTTTTTGGCCAAGTGCATCATTGTGGACGTTCTGCCTCTTTTCCTATGCTTTCAATGCAATTCCAGTCTACCTCCTGAAATCAGTTTCCTGCAATTCTGCCCCGCTTTTAAGTCCTCTTGGCAGCCTTACTTCAGTCTATTTTTGGACGATAGCTGTCATTTATAACTCTGCAGGTTTGTGAATTACAGTGCCCCTGAGCTCCTTTCTTCAACTCGCTTTCTTTTGAGCTGGCCGCAACACCGCAGGATGGCTTCAGGCCCTAATCTGGTTCCGGCCCGGCACGCTGAGCCTTTGGTTAATTCCTCTTCCTGGTGGGAAATGAGAGTTAAATTTGCCCGTCCAGACACCTCCAGCTAGCCTCTCATTGGTTCTCACTATTCCTGTTCATCTTCCGCAGAAATTGCAAATTGGGCCAAACAGGAGGTTAAAGGGACTGACTCTCCAAGTCGGGAGAGTGTTAGTAAAGCGTCTGGAATGTTGCACCCGAGTACCAGGGTATGAAAACTGGGACATATTTGAACACGTCTCCCGATCACATGGTTGATCATACTCTAGGTTCCACATGCATGTTTTAGCTGAAGGAAGAATACCTTAAACCTGGGTAGTTGAAACCCGTGGAATGGGTACCATGCAATATGACTTCAAAGGGTCTTCATTTGCTCACCGAACATCTCCAATCCTATCACTGCTGCGTTTATGCCCCTGTACACATGTTTGATTCTCTTTCGGAGACATAGCAATCCATAGGTTTTAAGATACTTACTAGTCAGGTACATTCTTAGGCGTTTAATATGCGGTGTTGAGTCCATTTCGTTGAGCAAGGAGTAGCTCTTGTCTATTCCATATTTGGCTTAAGGAACTTTATCTGTGCTCATTTCGATCTCTGGTTTTATACAGCACCCCAACTCACCTTTCCCCTTAAGCAAGCATAAGTTGGTTTTCTAAATTTGAGACCCTGTTCTGTTCTGTAATTCAGTTCCTGTGTAGCCAAGTTTACATTCCGTGTATTACTGATATCTTATGATGTTTCTTTTTCTGTGTGACTTATTTCAGTTAGAATCATCATACCTGAATCCACTCATTGTGCTGCTAAGGGCCTGATGACACAGATTTCATTGCTGAGTGATATTGCTTTGTAAGTAAATACCACAACTTCTTTATCGATTTTTCACTTTCTGTGATGTTGAACTTGTACTGTAAACGAGGTTCTTGTAAACAGAGACGTCCCAAACTTTGGGGTCGCTGTGTCTTTTTGATTTTAATTTCCCTAAGCTATAGGACCATAAGTGGCAGTGCCCTAGGCTCTGTTGCTTTGTTTTTTAGATGTTTCAGGAAACACCATACACTTCTCCTGAGTGTCTGTTGGTCATTTACATCCCGCCCATCAGCATAACAAGGCTCCCAGTTCTCCATGGCCTGTCCTGCCTTTCTGGATTTTACACTTTTTTCAGATGGCCCTTTTGATCGAGGGGAAGTGAGACTTCATTCTAGTGCAGATTTCCTTTGCAAGTTTGCTTGGTTGGCCAAAAAGGGCGTATGCGTTTTTTCCTGAATATATTCAGGAAAAAACGCATACGCCCTTTTTGGCCAAGTGCATCATTGTGGACGTTCTGCCTCTTTTCCTATGCTTTCAATGCAATTCCAGTCTACCTCCTGAAATCGGTTTCCTGCAATTCTGCCCCGCTTTCAAGTCCTCTTGGCAGCCTTACTTCAGTCTATTTTTGGACGATAGCTGTCATTTATAACTCTGCAGGTTTGTGAATTACAGTGCCCCTGAGCTCCTTTCTTCAACTCGCTTTCTTTTGAGCTGGCCGCAACACCGCAGGATGGCTTCAGGCCCTAATCTGATTCTGGTACGGCACGCTGAGCCTTTGGTTATTTCCTCTTCCTGGTGGGAAATGAGAGTTAAATTTGCCCGTCCAGACTCCTCCAGCTAGTCTCTCATTGGTTCTCACTATTCCTGTTCATCTTCCGCAGAAATTGCAAACTGGGCCAAACAGGAGGTTAAAGGGACTGACTCTCCAAGTCGGGAGAGTGTTAGTAAAGCGTCTGGAATGTTGCACCCAAGTACCAGGGTACGAAAACTGAGACATATTTGAACACGTCTCCCGATCACATGGTTGATCATACTCTAGGTTCCACATGCATGTTTTAGCTGAAGGAAGAATACCTTAAACCTGGGTATTTGAAACCCGTGGAATGGGTACCATGCAATATGACTTCAAAGGGTCTTCATTTGCTCACCGAACATCTCCAATCCTATCACTGCTGCGTTTATGCCCCTGTACACATGCTTGATTCTCTTTCAGAGACATAGCAATCCATAGGTTTAAAGATACTTACTAGTCAGGTACATTCTTAGGCGTTTAATATGCGGTATTGAGTCCATTTCGTTGAGCAAGGAGTAGCTCTTGTCTATTCCATATTTGGCTTAAGGAACTTTATCTGTGCTCATTTCAATCTCTGGTTTTATGCAGCAATCCAACTCACCTTTCCCCTTAAGCAAGCATAAGTTGGTTTTCTAAATTTGAGAACCTGTTCTGTTTTGGAATTCAGTTCCTGTGTAGCCAAGTTTACATTCCGTGTATTAGTGATATCTTATGATGTTTCTTTTTCTGTGTGACTTATTTCAGTTAGAATCATCGTACCTGAATCCACTCATGATGCTGCTACGGGCCTGATGACATAGATTTCATTGCTGAGTGATACTGCATTGTACGTAAGTACCACAAGTTCTTTATCCATTTTTCACTTTCTGTGATATTGAACTTGTACGGTAAACGAGGTTCTTGTAAACAGAGGCGTCCCAAACTTTGGAGTGGCTGTGTCTTTTTGATTTTAATTTCCCTAAGCTATAGGACCATAAGTGGAAGTGCCCTAGGCTCTGTTGCTTTGTTTTTTAGATGTTTCAGGAAACACCATACACTTCTCCCGAGTGTCTGTTGGCAATTTACATCGCGCCCATCAGCATAACAAGGCTCCCAGTTCTCCATGGCCTGTCCTGCCTTCCTGGATTTTACACTTTTTTCAGATGGCCCTTTTGACCGGGGGGAAGTGAGACTTCATTGTAGTGCAGATTTCCTTTGCAAGCTTGCTTGGTTGGCCAAAAAGGGCGTATGCGTTTTTTCCTGAATATATTCAGGAAAAAACGCATACGCCCTTTTTGGCCAAGTGCATCATTGTGGACGTTCTGCCTCTTTTCCTATGCTTTCAATGCAATTCCAGTCTACCTCCTGAAATCGGTTTCCTGCAATGCTGCCCCACTTTCAAGTCCTCTTGGCAGCCTTACTTCAGTCTATTTTTGGACGATAGCTGTCATTTATAACTCTGCAGGTTTGTGAATTACAGTGCCCCTGAGCTCCTTTCTTCAACTCGCTTTCTTGTGAGCTGGCCGCAACACCGCAGGATGGCTTCAGGCCCTAATCTGGTTCTGGCATGGCACGCTGAGCCTTTGGTTAATTCCTCTTCCTGGTGGGAAATGAGAGTTAAATTTGCCCGTTCAGACACCTCCAGCTAGTCTCTCATTGGTTCTCGCTATTCCTGTTCATCTTCCGCAGAAATTGCAAACTGGGCCAAACAGGAGGTTAAAGGGACTGACTCTCCAAGTCGGGAGAGTGTTAGTAAAGCGTCTGGAATGTTGCACCCGAGTACCAGGGTACGAAAACTGAGACATATTTGAACACGTCTCCCGATCACATGGTTGATCATACTCTAGGTTCCACATGCATGTTTTAGCTGAAGGAAGAATACCTTAAACCTGGGTAGGTGAAACCCGTGGAATGGGTACCATGCAATATGACTTCAAAGGGTCTTCATTTGCTCACCGAACCTCTCCAATCCTATCACTGCTGCGTTTATGCCCCTGTACACATGCTTGATTCTCTTTCGGAGACATAGCAATCCATAGGTTTTAAGATACTTACTAGTCAGGTACATTCTTAGGCGTTTAATATGCGGTGTTGAGTCCATTTTGTTGAGCAAGGAGTAGCTCTTGTCTATTCCATATTTGACTTAAGGAACTTTATCTGTGCTCATTTCAATCTCTGGTTTTATGCAGCACCCCAACTCACCTTTACCCTTAAGCAAGCATAAGTTTGTTTTCTAAATTTGAGACCCTGTTCTGTTCTGTAATTCAGTCCCTGTGTAGCCAAGTTTACATTCCGTGTATTACTGATATCTTATGATGTTTCTCTTTCTGTTTGACTTACTTCAGTTAGAATCATCATACCTGAATCCACTCATTGTGCTGCTAAGGGCCTGATGACACAGATTTCATTGCTTGGTGATATTGCTTTGTAAGTAAATACCACAACTTCTTTATCCATTTTTCACTTTCTGCGATGTTGAACTTGTACTGTAAACGAGGTTCTTGTAAACAGAGCCGTTCCAAACTTTGGGGTGGCTGTGTCTTTTTGATTTTAATTTCCCTAAGCTATAGGACCATAAGTGGAAGTGCCCTAGGTTCTGTTGCTTTGTTTTTTAGATGTTTCAGGAAACACCATAGACTTCTCCCGAGTGGTTGTTGGCAATTTTCATCCCGCCCATCAGCATAACAAGGCTCCCAGTTCTCCATGGCCTGTCCTGCCTTTCTGGATTTTACACTTTTTTCAGATGGCCCTTTTGACCGGGGGGAAGTGAGACTTCATTGTAGTGCAGATTTCCTTTGCAAGCTTGCTTGGTTGGCCAAAAAGGGCGTATGCGTTTTTTCCTGAATATATTCAGGAAAAAACGCATACGCCCTTTTTGGCCAAGTGCATCATTGTGGACGTTCTGCCTCTTTTCCTATGCTTTCAATGCAATTCCAGTCTACCTCCTGAAATCGGATTCCTGCAATTCTGCCCCGCTTTCAAGTCCTCTTGGCAGCCTTACTTCAGTCTATTTTTGGACGATAGCTGTCATTTATAACTCTGCAGGTTTGTGAATTACAGTGCCCCTGAGCTCCTTTCTTCAACTCGCTTTCTTTTGGGCTGGCCGCAACACCGCAGGATGGCTTCAGGCCCTAATCTGGTTCCGGTACGGCACGCTGAGCCTTTGGTTATTTCCTCTTCTTGATGGGAAATGAGAGTTAAATTTGCCCGTCCAGACACCTCCAGCTAGCCTCTCATTGGTTCTCGCTATTCCTGTTCATCTTCCGCAGAAATTGCAAACTGGGCCAAACAGGAGGTTAAAGGGACTGACTCTCCAAGTGGGGAGAGTGTTAGTAAAGCGTCTGGAATGTTGCACCCGAGTACCAGGGGAGGAAAACTGAGACATATTTGAACACGTCTCCCGTTCACATGGTTGATCATACTTGGGTTCCACATGCATGTTTTAGCTGAAGGAAGAATACCTTAAACCTGGAGAGTTGAGACCCGTGTAATGGGTACCATGCAATATGACTTCAAAGGGTCTTCATTTGCTCACCGAACCTCTCCAATCCTATCACTGCTGCGTTTATGCCCCTGTACACATGCTTGATTCTCTTTTGGAGACATAGCAATCCATAGGTTTTCCGATACTTACTAGTCAGGTACATTCTAAGGCGTTTAATATGCGGTGTTGAGTCCATTTCGTTGAGCAAGGAGTAGCTCTTGTCTATTCCATATTTGACTTAAGGAACTTTATCTGTGCTCATTTCAATCTCTGGTTTTATGCAGCACCCAAACTCACCTTTACCCTTAAGCAAGCATAAGTTGGTTTTCTAAATTTGAGACCCTGTTCTGTTCTGTAATTCAGTTCCTGTGTAGCCAAGTTTACATTCCGTGTATTACTGATATCTTATGATGTTTCTTTTTCGGTGTGACTTATTTCAGTTAGAATCATCGTACCTGAATCCACTCATTGTGATGCTAAGGGCCTGATGACATAGATTTCATTGCTGAGTGATATTGCTTTGTAAGTATATACCACAACTTCTTTATCCATTTTTCACTTTCTGCGATGTTGAACTTGTACTGTAAACGAGGTTCTTGTAAACAGAGCCGTTCCAAACATTGGGGTGGCTGTGTCTTTTTGATTTTAATTTCCCTAAGCTATAGGACCATAAGTGGCAGTGCCCTAGGCTCTGTTGCTTTGTTTTTTAGATGTTTCAGGAAACACCATACACTTCTCCCGAGTGTCTGTTGGCAATTTACATCCCGCCCATCAGCATAACAAGGCTCCCAGTTCTCCATGGCCTGTCCTGCCTTTCTGGATTTTACACTTTTTTCAGATGGCCCTTTTGACCGGGGGGAAGTGAGACTTCATTGTAGTGCAGATTTCCTTTGCAAGCTTGCTTGGTTGGCCAAAAAGTGCGTATACTTTTTTTCCTGAATATATTCAGGAAAAAACGCATACGCCCTTTTTGGCCAAGTGCATCATTGTGGACGTTCTGCCTCTTTTCCTATGCTTTCAATGCAATTCCAGTCTACCTCCTGAAATCGGTTTCCTGCAATTCTGCCCCGCTTTCAAGTCCTCTTGGCAGCCTTACTTCAGTGTATTTTTGGACGATAGCTGTCATTTATAACTCTGCAGGTTTGTGAATTACAGTGCCCCTGAGCTCCTTTCTTCAACTCGCTTTCTTGTGACCTGGCCGCAACACCGGAGGATGGCTTCAGACCCTAATCTGGTTCCGGCTCGGCATGCTGAGCCTTTGGTTAATTCCTCTTCCTGGTGGGAAATGAGAGTTAAATTTGCCCGTCCAGACACCTCCAGCTAGCCTCTCAATGGTTCTCGCTGTTCCTGTTCATCTTCCGCAGAAATTGCAAACTGGGCAAAACAGGAGGTTAAAGGGACTGACTCTCCAAGTGGGGAGAGTGTTAGTAAAGCGTCTGGAATGTTGCACCCGAGTACCAGGGGAGGAAAACTGAGACATATTTGAACACGTCTCCCGATCACATGGTTGATCATACTCTAGGTTCCACATGCCTGTTTTAGCTGAAGGAAGAATACCTTAAACCTTGGTAGTTGAAAGCCGTGGAATGGGTACAATGCAATATGACCACAAAGGGTCTTCATTTGCTCACCGAACCTCTCCAATCCTATCACTGCTGCGTTTATGCCCCTGTACACATGCTTGATTCTCTTTCGGAGACATAGCAATCCATAGGTTTTAAGATACTTACTAGTCAGGTACATTCTTAGGCGTTTAATATGCGGTGTTGAGTCCATTTCGTTGAGCAAGGAGTAGCTCTTGTTTATTCCATATTTGGCTTAAGGAACTTTATCTGTGCTCATTTCAATCTCTGGTTTTATGCAGCACCCCAACTCACCTTTACCCTTAAGCAAGCATAAGTTGTCTTTCTAAATTTGAGACCCTGTTCTGTTCTGTAATTCAGTTCCTGTGTAGCCAAGTTTCCATTCCGTGTATTACTGATATCTTATGATGTTTCTTTTTCTGTGTGACTTACTTCAGTTAGAATCATCATACCTGAATCCACTCATTGTGCTGCTAAGGGCCTGATGACATAGATTTCATTGCTGAGTGATATTGCTTTGTAAGTGAATACCACAACTTCTTTATCCATTTTTCACTTTCTGCGATGTTGAACTTGTACTGTAAACGAGGTTCTTGTAAACAGAGCCGTTCCAAACTTTGGGGTGGCTGTGTCTTTTTGATTTTAATTTCCCTAAGCTATAGGACCATAAGTGGAAGTGCCCTAGGCTCTGTTGCTTTGTTTTTTAGATGTTTCAGGAAACACCATACACTTCTCCGGAGTGTCTGTTGGCAATTTACATCCCGCCCATCAGCATAACAAGGCTCCCAGTTCTCAATGGCCTGTTGCCTTTCTGGATTTTACACTTTTTTCAGATGGCCCTTTTGACCGGGGGGAAGTGAGACTTCATTGTAGTGCAGATTTCCTTTGCAAGCTTGCTTGGTTGGCCAAAAAGGGCGTATGCGTTTTTTCCTGAATATATTCAGGAAAAAACGCATACGCCCTTTTTGGCCAAGTGCATCATGGTGGACGTTCTGCCTCTTTTCCTATGCTTTCAATGCAATTCCAGTCTACCTCCTGAAATCGGTTTCCTGCAATTCTGCCCCGCTTTCAAGTCCTCTTGGCAGCCTTACTTCAGTCTATTTTTGGACGATAGCTGTCATTTATAACTCTGCAGGTTTGTGAATTACAGTGCCCCTGAGCTCCTTTCTTCAACTCGCTTTCTTGTGACCTGGCCGCAACACCGCAGGATGGCTTCAGGCCCTAATCTGGTTCCGGTACGGCACGCTGAGCCTTTGGTTATTTCCTCTTCCTGGTGGGAAATGAGAGTTAAATTTGCCCGTCCAGACACCTCCAGCTAGTCTCTCATTGGTTCTCGCTATTCCTGTTCATCTTCCGCAGAAATTGGAAACTGGGCCAAACAGGAGGTTAAAGGGACTGACTCTCCAAGTGGGGAGAGTGTTAGTAAAGCGTCTGGAATGTTGCACCCGAGTACCAGTGGAGGAAAACTGAGACATATTTGAACACGTCTCCCGATCACATGGTTGATCATACTCTAGGTTCCACATGCATGTTTTAGCTGAAGGAAGAATAGCTTAAACCTGGATAGTTGAAACCCGTGGAATGGGTACCATGCAGTATGACTTCAAAGGGTCTTCATTTGCTCACCGAACCTCTCCAATCCTATCACTGCTGCGTTTATGCCCCTGTACACATGCTTGATTCTCTTTCGGAGACATAGCAATCCATAGGTTTTAAGATACTTACTAGTCAGGTACATTCTTAGGCGTTTAATATGGGGTGTTGAGTCCATTTCGTTGAGCAAGGAGTAGCTCTTGTCTATTCCATATTTGGCTTAAGGAACTTTATCTGTGCTCATTTCAATCTCTGGTTTTATGCAGCACCCCAACTCACCTTTACCCTTAAGCAAGAATATGTTGGTTTTCTAAATTTGAGACCCTGTTCTGTTCTGTAATTCAGTTCCTGTGTAGCCAAGTTTACATTCCGTGTATTACTGATATCTTATGATGTTTCTTTTTCTGTGTGACTTATTTCAGTTAGAATCATCATACCTGAATCCACTCATTGTGCTGCTAAGGGCCTGATGACACAGATTTCATTGCTGAGTGATATTGCTTTGTAAGTAAATACCACAACTTCTTTATCCATTTTTCACTTTCTGAGATGTTGAACTTGTACTGAAAACGAGGTTCTTGTAAACAGAGCCGTTTCAACATTGGGGTGGCTGTGTCTTTTTGATTTTAATTTCCCTAAGCTATAGGACCATAAGTGGAAGTGCCCTAGGCTCTGTTGCTTAGTTTTTTAGATGTTTCAGGAAACACCATACACTTCTCCGGAGTGTCTCTTGGCAATTTACATCCCGCCCATCAGCATAACAAGGCTCCCAGTTCTCCATGGCCTGTCCTGCCTTTCTGGATTTTACACTTTTTTCAGATGGCCCTTTTGACCGGGGGGAAGTGAGACTTCATTGTAGTGCAGATTTCCTTTGCAAGCTTGCTTGGTTGGCCAAAAAGGGCGTATGCGTTTTTTCCTGAATATATTCAGGAAAAAACGCATACGCCCTTTTTGGCCAAGTGCATCACTGTGGACGTTCTGCCTCTTTTCCTATGCTTTCAATGCAATTCCAGTCTACCTCCTGAAATCGGTTTCCTGCAATTCTGCCTTGCTTTCAAGTCCTCTTGGCAGCCTTACTTCAGTGTATTTTTGGACGATAGCTGTCATTTATAACTCTACAGGTTTGTGAATTACAGTGCCCCTGAGCTCCTTTCTTCAACTCGCTTTCTTTTGAGCTGGCCGCAACACCGCAGGATGGCTTCAGGCCCTAATCTGGTTCCGGCACGGCACGCTGAGCCTTTGGTTATTGCCTCTTCCTGGTGGGAAATGAGAGTTAAATTTGCCCGTCCAGAAACCTCCAGCTAACCTCTCACTGGTTCTCGCTATTCCTGTTCATCTTCCGCAGAAATTGCAAACTGGGCCAAACAGGAGGTTAAAGGCACTGACTCTCCAAGTGGGGAGAGTGTTCGTTAAGCGTCTAGAATGTTGCACCCGAGTACCGTGGGACCAAAAGTGAGACATATTTGAACATGTCTCCCGATCACACAGTTGATCATACTCTGGGTTCCACATGCATGTTTTAGCTGAAGGAAGAATACCTTAAACCTGGAGAGCTGAGACCCGTGTAATGGGTACCATGCAATATGACTTCAAAGGGTCTTCATTTGCTCACCGAACCTCTCCAATCCTATCACTGCTGTGTTTATGCCCCGGTACATACGCTTGATTCTCTTTCGGAGACATAGCAATCCATAGGTTTTAAGATACTTACTAGTCAGGTACATTCTTAGGCGTTTAATATGGGGTGTTGGGTCCATTTCGTTGAGCAAGGAGTAGCTCTTGTCTATTCCATATTTGGCTTAAGGAACGTTACCTGTGCTCATTTGAATCTCTGGTTTTATGCAGCACCCCAACTCACCTTTCCCCTTAAGCAAGCATAAGTTGGTTTTCTAAATTTGAGACCCTGTTCTGTTTTGGAATTCAGTTCCTGTGTAGCCAAGTTTACATTCCGTGTATTAGTGATATCTTATGATGTTTCTTTTTCTGTGTGACTTATTTCAGTTAGAATCATCGTACCTGAATCCACTCATTATGCTGCTACGGGCCTGATGACATAGATTTCATTGCTGAGTGATACTGCATTGTACATAAGTACCACAAGTTCTTTATCCATTTTTCACTTTCTGTGATATTGAACTTGTACGGTAAACGAGGTTCTTGTAAACAGAGGCGTCCCAAACTTTGGGGTGGCTGTGTCTTTTTGATTTTAATTTCCCTAATCTATAGGACCATAAGTGGAAGAGCCCTAGGCTCTGTTGCTTTGTTTTTTAGATGTTTCAGGAAACACCATACACTTCTCCGGAGTGTCTGTTGACAATTTACATCCCGCCCATCAGCATAACAAGGCTCCCAGTTCTCCATGGCCTGTCCTGCCTTTCTGGATTTTACACCTTTTTCAGATGGCCCTTTTGACCGGGGGGAAGTGAGACTTCTTTGTAGTGCAGATTACCTTTGCAAGCTTGCTTGGTTGGCCAAAAAGTGCGTATGCGTTTTTTCCTGAATATATTCAGGAAAAAACGCATACGCCCTTTTTGGCCAAGTGCATCATTGTGGACGTTCTGCCTCTTTTCCTATGCTTTCAATGCAATTCCAGTCTACCTCCTGAAATCGGTTTCCTGCAATTCTGCCCTGCTTTCAAGTCCTCTTGGCAGCCTTACTTCAGTCTATTTTTGGACGATAGCTGTCATTTATAACTCTGCAGGTTTGTGAATTACAGTGCCCCTGAGCTCCTTTCTTCAACTCGCTTTCTTGTGACCTGGCCGCAACACCGTAGGATGGCTTCAGGTCCTAATCTGGTTCCGGCACGGCACGCTGAGCCTTTGGTTAATTCCTCTTCCTGGTGGGAAATAAGAGTTAAATTTGCCCGTCCAGACACCTCCAGCTAGTCTCTCATTGGTTCTCCCTATTCCTGTTCAACTTCCGCAGTAATTGCAAACTGGGCCAAACAGGAGGTTAAAGGCACTGACTCTCCAAGTCGGGAGAGCGTTAGTAAAGCGTCTGGAATGTTGCACCCGAGTACCACGGGACGAAAACTGAGACATATTTGAAGACGTCTCCCGATCACACGGTTGATCATACTCTGGGTTCCACATGCATGTTTTAGCTGAAGGAAGAATACCTTAAACCTGGAGAGCTGAGACCCATGGAATGGGTACCATGCAATATGACTTCAAAGGGTCTTCATTTGCTCACCGAACCTCTCCAATCCTATCACTGCTGCGTTTATGCCCCTGTACACACGCTTGATTCTCTTTCAGAGACATAGCAATCCATAGGTTTTAAGATACTTACTAGTCAGGTACATTCTTAGGCGTTTAATATGCGGTGTTGAGTCCATTTCGTTGAGCAAGGAGTAGCTCTTGTCTATTCCATATTTGGCTTAAGGAACTTTATCTGTGCTCATTTCAATCTCTGGTTTTATGCAGCACCCCTACTCACCTTTACCCTTAAGCAAGCATAAGTTGGTTTTCTAAATTTGAGTCCCTGTTCTGTTCTGTAATTCAGTTCCTGTGTAGCCAAGTTTACATTCCGTGTATTACTGATATCTTATGATGTTTCTTTTTCTGTGTGACTTACTTCAGTTAGAATCATCATACCTGAATCCACTCATTGTGCTGCTAAGGGCCTGATGACATAGATTTCATTGCTGAGTGATACTGCTTTGTAAGTAAATACCACATCTTCTTTATCCATTTTTCACTTTCTGAGATGTTGAACTTGTACTGTAAACGAGGTTCTTGTAAACAGAGCCGTTCCAAACTTTGGGGTGGCTGTGTCTTTTTGATTTTAATTTCCCTAAGCTATAGGACCATAAGTGGAAGTGCCCTAGGCTCTGTTGCTTTGTTTTTTAGATGTTTCAGGAAACACCATACACTTCTCCGGAGTGTCTGTTGGCAATTTACATCCCGCCCATCAGCATAACAAGGCTCCCAGTTCTCAATGGCCTGTTGCCTTTCTGGATTTTACACTTTTTTCAGATGGCCCTTTTGACCGGGGGGAAGTGAGACTTCATTGTAGTGCAGATTTCCTTTGCAAGCTTGCTTGGTTGGCCAAAAAGGGCGTATGCGTTTTTTCCTGAATATATTCAGGAAAAAACGCATACGCCCTTTTTGGCCAAGTGCATCATGGTGGACGTTCTGCCTCTTTTCCTATGCTTTCAATGCAATTCCAGTCTACCTCCTGAAATCGGTTTCCTGCAATTCTGCCCCGCTTTCAAGTCCTCTTGGCAGCCTTACTTCAGTCTATTTTTGGACGATAGCTGTCATTTATAACTCTGCAGGTTTGTGAATTACAGTGCCCCTGAGCTCCTTTCTTCAACTCGCTTTCTTGTGACCTGGCCGCAACACCGCAGGATGGCTTCAGGCCCTAATCTGGTTCCGGTACGGCACGCTGAGCCTTTGGTTATTTCCTCTTCCTGGTGGGAAATGAGAGTTAAATTTGCCCGTCCAGACACCTCCAGCTAGTCTCTCATTGGTTCTCGCTATTCCTGTTCATCTTCCGCAGAAATTGGAAACTGGGCCAAACAGGAGGTTAAAGGGACTGACTCTCCAAGTGGGGAGAGTGTTAGTAAAGCGTCTGGAATGTTGCACCCGAGTACCAGTGGAGGAAAACTGAGACATATTTGAACACGTCTCCCGATCACATGGTTGATCATACTCTAGGTTCCACATGCATGTTTTAGCTGAAGGAAGAATAGCTTAAACCTGGATAGTTGAAACCCGTGGAATGGGTACCATGCAGTATGACTTCAAAGGGTCTTCATTTGCTCACCGAACCTCTCCAATCCTATCACTGCTGCGTTTATGCCCCTGTACACATGCTTGATTCTCTTTCGGAGACATAGCAATCCATAGGTTTTAAGATACTTACTAGTCAGGTACATTCTTAGGCGTTTAATATGGGGTGTTGAGTCCATTTCGTTGAGCAAGGAGTAGCTCTTGTCTATTCCATATTTGGCTTAAGGAACTTTATCTGTGCTCATTTCAATCTCTGGTTTTATGCAGCACCCCAACTCACCTTTACCCTTAAGCAAGAATATGTTGGTTTTCTAAATTTGAGACCCTGTTCTGTTCTGTAATTCAGTTCCTGTGTAGCCAAGTTTACATTCCGTGTATTACTGATATCTTATGATGTTTCTTTTTCTGTGTGACTTATTTCAGTTAGAATCATCATACCTGAATCCACTCATTGTGCTGCTAAGGGCCTGATGACACAGATTTCATTGCTGAGTGATATTGCTTTGTAAGTAAATACCACAACTTCTTTATCCATTTTTCACTTTCTGAGATGTTGAACTTGTACTGAAAACGAGGTTCTTGTAAACAGAGCCGTTCCAACATTGGGGTGGCTGTGTCTTTTTGATTTTAATTTCCCTAAGCTATAGGACCATAAGTGGAAGTGCCCTAGGCTCTGTTGCTTAGTTTTTTAGATGTTTCAGGAAACACCATACACTTCTCCGGAGTGTCTCTTGGCAATTTACATCCCGCCCATCAGCATAACAAGGCTCCCAGTTCTCCATGGCCTGTCCTGCCTTTCTGGATTTTACACTTTTTTCAGATGGCCCTTTTGACCGGGGGGAAGTGAGACTTCATTGTAGTGCAGATTTCCTTTGCAAGCTTGCTTGGTTGGCCAAAAAGGGCGTATGCGTTTTTTCCTGAATATATTCAGGAAAAAACGCATACGCCCTTTTTGGCCAAGTGCATCACTGTGGACGTTCTGCCTCTTTTCCTATGCTTTCAATGCAATTCCAGTCTACCTCCTGAAATCGGTTTCCTGCAATTCTGCCTTGCTTTCAAGTCCTCTTGGCAGCCTTACTTCAGTGTATTTTTGGACGATAGCTGTCATTTATAACTCTACAGGTTTGTGAATTACAGTGCCCCTGAGCTCCTTTCTTCAACTCGCTTTCTTTTGAGCTGGCCGCAACACCGCAGGATGGCTTCAGGCCCTAATCTGGTTCCGGCACGGCACGCTGAGCCTTTGGTTATTGCCTCTTCCTGGTGGGAAATGAGAGTTAAATTTGCCCGTCCAGAAACCTCCAGCTAACCTCTCACTGGTTCTCGCTATTCCTGTTCATCTTCCGCAGAAATTGCAAACTGGGCCAAACAGGAGGTTAAAGGCACTGACTCTCCAAGTGGGGAGAGTGTTCGTTAAGCGTCTAGAATGTTGCACCCGAGTACCGTGGGACCAAAAGTGAGACATATTTGAACATGTCTCCCGATCACACAGTTGATCATACTCTGGGTTCCACATGCATGTTTTAGCTGAAGGAAGAATACCTTAAACCTGGAGAGCTGAGACCCGTGTAATGGGTACCATGCAATATGACTTCAAAGGGTCTTCATTTGCTCACCGAACCTCTCCAATCCTATCACTGCTGTGTTTATGCCCCGGTACATACGCTTGATTCTCTTTCGGAGACATAGCAATCCATAGGTTTTAAGATACTTACTAGTCAGGTACATTCTTAGGCGTTTAATATGGGGTGTTGGGTCCATTTCGTTGAGCAAGGAGTAGCTCTTGTCTATTCCATATTTGGCTTAAGGAACGTTACCTGTGCTCATTTGAATCTCTGGTTTTATGCAGCACCCCAACTCACCTTTCCCCTTAAGCAAGCATAAGTTGGTTTTCTAAATTTGAGACCCTGTTCTGTTTTGGAATTCAGTTCCTGTGTAGCCAAGTTTACATTCCGTGTATTAGTGATATCTTATGATGTTTCTTTTTCTGTGTGACTTATTTCAGTTAGAATCATCGTACCTGAATCCACTCATTATGCTGCTACGGGCCTGATGACATAGATTTCATTGCTGAGTGATACTGCATTGTACATAAGTACCACAAGTTCTTTATCCATTTTTCACTTTCTGTGATATTGAACTTGTACGGTAAACGAGGTTCTTGTAAACAGAGGCGTCCCAAACTTTGGGGTGGCTGTGTCTTTTTGATTTTAATTTCCCTAATCTATAGGACCATAAGTGGAAGAGCCCTAGGCTCTGTTGCTTTGTTTTTTAGATGTTTCAGGAAACACCATACACTTCTCCGGAGTGTCTGTTGACAATTTACATCCCGCCCATCAGCATAACAAGGCTCCCAGTTCTCCATGGCCTGTCCTGCCTTTCTGGATTTTACACCTTTTTCAGATGGCCCTTTTGACCGGGGGGAAGTGAGACTTCTTTGTAGTGCAGATTACCTTTGCAAGCTTGCTTGGTTGGCCAAAAAGTGCGTATGCGTTTTTTCCTGAATATATTCAGGAAAAAACGCATACGCCCTTTTTGGCCAAGTGCATCATTGTGGACGTTCTGCCTCTTTTCCTATGCTTTCAATGCAATTCCAGTCTACCTCCTGAAATCGGTTTCCTGCAATTCTGCCCTGCTTTCAAGTCCTCTTGGCAGCCTTACTTCAGTCTATTTTTGGACGATAGCTGTCATTTATAACTCTGCAGGTTTGTGAATTACAGTGCCCCTGAGCTCCTTTCTTCAACTCGCTTTCTTGTGACCTGGCCGCAACACCGTAGGATGGCTTCAGGTCCTAATCTGGTTCCGGCACGGCACGCTGAGCCTTTGGTTAATTCCTCTTCCTGGTGGGAAATAAGAGTTAAATTTGCCCGTCCAGACACCTCCAGCTAGTCTCTCATTGGTTCTCCCTATTCCTGTTCAACTTCCGCAGTAATTGCAAACTGGGCCAAACAGGAGGTTAAAGGCACTGACTCTCCAAGTCGGGAGAGCGTTAGTAAAGCGTCTGGAATGTTGCACCCGAGTACCACGGGACGAAAACTGAGACATATTTGAAGACGTCTCCCGATCACACGGTTGATCATACTCTGGGTTCCACATGCATGTTTTAGCTGAAGGAAGAATACCTTAAACCTGGAGAGCTGAGACCCATGGAATGGGTACCATGCAATATGACTTCAAAGGGTCTTCATTTGCTCACCGAACCTCTCCAATCCTATCACTGCTGCGTTTATGCCCCTGTACACACGCTTGATTCTCTTTCAGAGACATAGCAATCCATAGGTTTTAAGATACTTACTAGTCAGGTACATTCTTAGGCGTTTAATATGCGGTGTTGAGTCCATTTCGTTGAGCAAGGAGTAGCTCTTGTCTATTCCATATTTGGCTTAAGGAACTTTATCTGTGCTCATTTCAATCTCTGGTTTTATGCAGCACCCCTACTCACCTTTACCCTTAAGCAAGCATAAGTTGGTTTTCTAAATTTGAGTCCCTGTTCTGTTCTGTAATTCAGTTCCTGTGTAGCCAAGTTTACATTCCGTGTATTACTGATATCTTATGATGTTTCTTTTTCTGTGTGACTTACTTCAGTTAGAATCATCATACCTGAATCCACTCATTGTGCTGCTAAGGGCCTGATGACATAGATTTCATTGCTGAGTGATACTGCTTTGTAAGTAAATACCACATCTTCTTTATCCATTTTTCACTTTCTGAGATGTTGAATTGTACTGTAGACAAGGTTCTTGTAAACAGAGCCGTTCCAAACTTTGGGGTGGCTGTGTCTTTTTGATTTTAATTTCCCTAAGCTATAGGACCATAAGTGGAAGTGCCCTAGGTTCTGTTGCTTTGTTTTTTAGATGTTTCAGGAAACACCATACACTTTTCCCGAGTGGTTGTTGGCAATTTACATCCCGCCCGTCAGCAATAACAAGGCTCCCAGTTCTCCATGGCCTGTCCTGCCTTTCTGGATTTTACACTTTTTTTCAGATGGCCCTTTTGACCCGGGGGAAGTGAGACTTCCTTGTAGTGCAGATTTCCTTTGCAAGCTTGCTTGGTTGGCCAAAAAGGGCGTATGCGTTTTTTCCTGAATATATTCAGGAAAAAACGCATACGCCCTTTTTGGCCAAGTGCATCATTGTGGACGTTCTGCCTCTTTTCCTATGCTTTCAATGCAATTCCAGTCTATCTCCTGAAATCGGTTTCCTGCAATTCTGCCCCGCTTTCAAGTCCTCTTGGCAGCCTTACTTCAGTCTATTTTTGGACGATAGCTGTCATTTATAACTCTGCAGGTTTGTGAATTACAGTGCCCCTGAGCTCCTTTCTTCAACTCGCTTTCTTTTGGGTTGTCCGCAACACCGCAGGATGGCTTCAGGCCCTAATCTGGTTCCGGTACGGCACGCTGAGCCTTTGGTTATTTCCTCTTCCTGATGGGAAATGAGAGTTAAATTTGCCCGTCCAGACACCTCCAGCTAGCCTCTCATTGGTTCTCGCTATTCCTGTTCATCTTCCGCAGAAATTGCAAACTGGGCCAAACAGGAGGTTAAAGGGACTGACTCTCCAAGTGGGGAGAGTGTTAGTAAAGCGTCTGGAATGTTGCACCCGAGTACCAGGGGAGGAAAACTGAGACATATTTGAACACGTCTCCCGTTCACATGGTTGATCATACTTGGGTTCCACATGCATGTTTTAGCTGAAGGAAGAATACCTTAAACCTGGAGAGTTGAGACCCGTGTAATGGGTACCATGCAATATGACTTCAAAGGGTCTTCATTTGCTCACCGAACCACTCCAATCCTATCACTGCTGCGTTTATGCCCCTGTACACATGCTTGATTCTCTTTTGGAGACATAGCAATCCATAGGTTTTCCGATACTTACTAGTCAGGTACATTCTAAGGCGTTTAATATGCGGTGTTGAGTCCATTTCGTTGAGCAAGGAGTAGCTCTTGTCTATTCCATATTTGACTTAAGGAACTTTATCTGTGCTCATTTCAATCTCTGGTTTTATGCAGCACCCAAACTCACCTTTACCCTTAAGCAAGCATAAGTTGGTTTTCTAAATTTGAGACCCTGTTCTGTTCTGTAATTCAGTTCCTGTGTAGCCAAGTTTACATTCCGTGTATTACTGATATCTTATGATGTTTCTTTTTCTGTGTGACTTATTTCAGTTAGAATCATCATACCTGAATCCACTCATTGTGATGCTAAGGGCCTGATGACATAAATTTCATTGCTGAGTGATATTGCTTTGTAAGTGAATACCACAACTTCTTTATCCATTTTTCACTTTCTGCGATGTTGAACTTGTACTGTAAACGAGGTTCTTGTAAACAGAGCCATTCCAAACTTTGGGGTGGCTGTGTCTTTTTGATTTTAATTTCCATAAGCTATAGGACCATAAGTGGAAGTGCCCTAGGCTCTGTTGCTTTGTTTTTTAGATGTTTCAGGAAACACCATACACTTCTCCCGAGAGGTTGTTGGCAATTTACATCCCGCCCATCAGCATAAGAAGGCTCCCAGTTCTCCATGGCCTGTCCTGCCTTTCTGGATTTTACACTTTTTTCAGATGGCCCTTTTGACCGGGGGAAAGTGAGACTTCATTGTAGTGCAGATTTCCTTTGCAAGCTTGCTTGGTTGGCCAAAAAGGGCGTATGCATTTTTTCCTGAATATATTCAGGAAAAAACGCATTCGCCCTTTTTGGCCAAGTGCATCATTGTGGACGTTCTGCCTCTTTTCCTATGCTTTCAATGCAATTCCAGTCTACCTCCTGAAATCGGTTTCCTGCAATTCTGCCCCGCTTTCAAGTCCTCTTGGCAGCCTTACTTCAGTCTATTTTTGGACGATAGCTGTCATTTATAACTCTGCAGGTTTGTGAATTACAGAGCCCCTGAGCTCCTTTCTTCAACTCGCTTTCTTGTGACCTGGCCGCAACACCGCAGGATGGCTTCAGGCCCTAATCTGGTTCCGGCCCGGCATGCTGAGCCTTTGGTTAATTCCTCTTCCTGGTGGGAAATGAGAGTTAAATTTGCCCGTTCAGACACCTCCAGCTAGCCTCTCATTGGTTCTCGCTATTCCTGTTCATCTTCCGCAGAAATTGCAAACTGGGCCAAACAGGAGGTTAAAGGGACTGACTCTCCAAGTGGGGAGAGTGTTAGTAAAGCGTCTGGAATGTTGCACCCGAGTACCAGGGGAGGAAAACTGAGACATATTTGAACACGTCTCCCGATCACATGGTTGATCATACTCTAGGTTCCACATGCATGTTTTAGCTGAAGGAAGAATAGCTTAAATCTGGGTAGTTGAAACCCGTGGAATGGGTACCATGCAATATGACTTCAAAGGGTCTTCATTTGCTCACCGAACCTCTCCAATCCTATCACTGCTGCGTTTATGCCCCTGTACACATGCTTGATTCTCTTTCGGAGACATAGCAATCCATAGGTTTTAAGATACTTACTAGTCAGGTACATTCTTAGGCGTTTAATATGGGGTGTTGAGTCCATTTCGTTGAGCAAGGAGTAGCTCTTGTCTATTCCATATTTGGCTTAAGGAACTTTATCTGTGTTCATTTCAATCTCTGGTTTTATTCAGCACCCCTACTCACCTTTACCCTTAAGCAAGCATAAGTTCGTTTTCTAAATTTGAGTCCCTGTTCTGTTCTGTAATTCAGTTCCTGTGTAGCCAAGTTTACATTCCGTGTATTACTGATATCTTACGATGTTTCTTTTTCTGTGTGACTTATTTCAGTTAGAATCATCATACCTGAATCCACTCATTGTGCTGCTAAGGGCCTGGTGACATAGATTTCATTGCTGAGTGATATTGCTTTGTAAGTAAATACCGCAACTTCTTTATCCATTTTTCACTTTCTGAGATGTTGAACTTGTACTGAAAACGAGGTTCTTGTAAACAGAGCCGTTCCAACATTGGGGTGGCTGTGTCTTTTTGATTTTAATTTCCCTAAGCTATAGGACCATAAGTGGAAGTGCCCTAGGCTCTGTTGCTTTGTTTTTTAGATGTTTCAGGAAACACCATACACTTCTCCGGAGTGTCTCTTGGCAATTTACATCCCGCCCATCAGCATAACAAGGCTCCCAGTTCTCCATGGCCTGTCCTGCCTTTCTGGATTTTACACTTTTTTCAGATGGCCCTTTTGACCGGGGGGAAGTGAGACTTCATTGTAGTGCAGATTTCCTTTGCAAGCTTGCTTGGTTGGCCAAAAAGGGCGTATGCGTTTTTTCCTGAATATATTCAGGAAAAAAGGCATACGCCCTTTTTGGCCAAGTGCATCACTGTGGACGTTCTGCCTCTTTTCCTATGCTTTCAATGCAATTCCAGTCTACCTCCTGAAATCGGTTTCCTGCAATTCTGCCCCGCTTTCAAGTCCTCTTGGAAGCCTTACTTCAGTGTATTTTTGGACGATAGCTGTCATTTATAACTCTACAGGTTTGTGAATTACAGTGCCCCTGAGCTCCTTTCTTCAACTCGCTTTCTTTTGAGCTGGCCGCAACACCGCAGGATGGCTTCAGGCCCTAATCTGGTTCCGGCACGGCACGCTGAGCCTTTGGTTATTTCCTCTTCCTGGTGGGAAATGAGAGTTAAATTTGCCCGTCCAGAAACCTCCAGCTAACCTCTCACTGGTTCTCGCTATTCCTGTTTATCTTCCGCAGAAATTGCAAACTGGGCCAAACAGGAGGTTAAAGGCACTGACTCTCCAAGTGGGGAGAGTGTTCGTTAAGCGTCTAGAATGTTGCACCCGAGTACCGTGGGACCAAAAGTGAGACATATTTGAACATGTCTCCCGATCACACAGTTGATCATACTCTGGGTTCCACATGCATGTTTTAGCTGAAGGAAGAATACCTTAAACCTGGAGAGTTGAGACCCGTGTAATGGGTACCATGCAATATGACTTCAAAGGGTCTTCATTTGCTCACCGAACCTCTCCAATCCTATCACTGCTGTGTTTATGCCCCGGTACATACGCTTGATTCTCTTTCGGAGACATAGCAATCCATAGGTTTTAAGATACTTACTAGTCAGGTACATTCTTAGGCGTTTAATATGGGGTGTTGGGTCCATTTCGTTGAGCAAGGAGTAGCTCTTGTCTATTCCATATTTGGCTTAAGGAACGTTACCTGTGCTCATTTCAATCTCTGGTTTTATGCAGCACCCCAACTCACCTTTCCCCTTAAGCAAGCATAAGTTGGTTTTCTAAATATGAGACCCTGTTCTGTTTTGGAATTCAGTTCCTGTGTAGCCAAGTTTACATTCCGTGTATTAGTGATATCTTATGATGTTTCTTTTTCTGTGTGACTTATTTCAGTTAGAATCATCGTACCTGAATCCACTCATTATGCTGCTACGGGCCTGATGACATAGATTTCATTGCTGAGTGATACTGCTTTGTACATAAGTACCACAAGTTCTTTATCCATTTTTCACTTTCTGTGATATTGAACTTGTACGGTAAACGAGGTTCTTGTAAACAGAGGCGTCCCAAACTTTGGGGTGGCTGTGTCTTTTTGATTTTAATTTCCCTAAGCTATAGGACCATAAGTGGAAGAGCCCTAGGCTCTGTTGCTTTGTTTTTTAGATGTTTCAGGAAACACCATACACTTCTCCGGAGTGTCTGTTGACAATTTACATCCCGCCCATCAGCATAACAAGGCTCCCAGTTCTCCATGGCCTGTCCTGCCTTTCTGGATTTTACACCTTTTTCAGATGGCCCTTTTGACCGGGGGGAAGTGAGACTTCTTTGTAGTGCAGATTACCTTTGCAAGCTTGCTTGGTTGGCCAAAAAGTGCGTATGCGTTTTTTCCTGAATATATTCAGGAAAAAACGCATACGCCCTTTTTGGCCAAGTGCATCATTGTGGACGTTCTGCCTCTTTTCCTATGCTTTCAATGCAATTCCAGTCTACCTCCTGAAATCGGTTTCCTGCAATTCTGCCCTGCTTTCAAGTCCTCTTGGCAGCCTTACTTCAGTCTATTTTTGGACGATAGCTGTCATTTATAACTCTGCAGGTTTGTGAATTACAGTGCCCCTGAGCTCCTTTCTTCAACTCGCTTTCTTGTGACCTGGCCGCAACACCGTAGGATGGCTTCAGGTCCTAATCTGGTTCCGGCACGGCACGCTGAGCCTTTGGTTAATTCCTCTTCCTGGTGGGAAATAAGAGTTAAATTTGCCCGTCCAGACACCTCCAGCTAGTCTCTCATTGGTTCTCCCTATTCCTGTTCAACTTCCGCAGTAATTGCAAACTGGGCCAAACAGGAGGTTAAAGGCACTGACTCTCCAAGTCGGGAGAGCGTTAGTAAAGCGTCTGGAATGTTGCACCCGAGTACCACGGGACGAAAACTGAGACATATTTGAACACGTCTCCCGATCACACGGTTGATCATACTCTGGGTTCCACATGCATGTTTTAGCTGAAGGAAGAATACCTTAAACCTGGAGAGCTGAGACCCATGGAATGGGTACCATGCAATATGACTTCAAAGGGTCTTCATTTGCTCACCGAACCTCTCCAGTCCTATCACTGCTGCGTTTATGCCCCTGTACACACGCTTGATTCTCTTTCAGAGACATAGCAATCCATAGGTTTTAAGATACTTACTAGTCAGGTACATTCTTAGGCGTTTAATATGCGGTGTTGAGTCCATTTCGTTGAGCAAGGAGTAGCTCTTGTCTATTCCATATTTGGCTTAAGGAACTTTATCTGTGCTCATTTCAATCTCTGGTTTTATGCAGCACCCCTACTCACCTTTACCCTTAAGCAAGCATAAGTTGGTTTTCTAAATTTGAGTCCCTGTTCTGTTCTGTAATTCAGTTCCTGTGTAGCCAAGTTTACATTCCGTGTATTACTGATATCTTATGATGTTTCTTTTTCTGTGTGACTTATTTCAGTTAGAATCATCATACCTGAATCCACTCATTGTGCTGTTAAGGGCCTGATGACACAGATTTCATTGCTGAGTGATATTGCTTTGTAAGTAAATACCACAACTTCTTTATCCATTTTTCACTTTCTGCGATGTTGAACTTGTACTGTAAACGAGGTTCTTGTAAACAGAGCCGTTCCAAACTTTGGGGTGGCTGTGTCTTTTTGATTTTAATTTCCCTAAGCTATAGGACCATAAGTGGAAGTGCCCTAGGTTCTGTTGCTTTGTTTTTTAGATGTTTCAGGAAACACCATACACTTCTCCCGAGTGGTTGTTGGCAATTTACATCCCGCCCATCAGCATAACAAGGCTCCCAGTTCTCCATGGCCTGTCCTGCCTTTCTGGATTTTACACTTTTTTCAGATGGCCCTTTTGACCGGGGGGAAGTGAGACTTCATTGTAGTGCAGATTTCCTTTGCAAGCTTGCTTGGTTGGCCAAAAAGGGCGTATGCGTTTTTTCCTGAATATATTCAGGAAAAAACGCATACGCCCTTTTTGGCCAAGTGCATCATTGTGGACGTTCTGCCTCTTTTCCTATGCTTTCAATGCAATTCCAGTCTACCTCCTGAAATCGGTTTCCTGCAATTCTGCCCCGCTTTCAAGTCCTCTTGGCAGCCTTACTTCAGTCTATTTTTGGACGATAGCTGTCATTTATAACTCTGCAGGTTTGTGAATTACAGTGCCCCTGAGCTCCTTTCTTCAACTCGCTTTCTTTTGAGCTGGCCGCAACACCGCAGGATGGCTTCAGGCCCTAATCTGGTTCCGGCACGGCACGCTGAGCCTTTGGTTATTTCCTCTTCCTGGTGGGAAATGAGAGTTAAATTTGCCCGTCCAGACACCTCCAGCTAGTCTCTCATTGGTTCTCGCTATTCCTGTTCATCTTCCGCAGAAATTGCAAACTTGGCCAAACAGGAGGTTAAAGGCGCTGACTCTCCAAGTCGGGAGAGTGTTAGTAAAGCGTCTGGAATGTTGCACCCGAGTACCAGGGTACGAAAACTGAGACATATTTGAACACGTCTCCCGATCACATGGTTGATCATACTCTAGGTTCCACATGCATGTTTTAGCTGAAGGAAGAATACCTTAAACCTGGAGAGTTAAGACCCGTGTAATGGGTACCATGCAATATGACTTCAAAGGGTCTTCATTTGCTCACCGAACCTCTCCAATCCTATCACTGCTGCGTTTATGCCCCTGTACACATGCTTGATTCTCTTTCAGAGACATAGCAATCCATAGGTTTTAAGATACTTACTAGTCAGGTACATTCTTAGGCGTTTAATATGGGGTGTTGAGTCCATTTCGTTGAGCAAGGAGTAGCTCTTGTCTATTCCATATTTGACTTAAGGAACTTTATCTGTGCTCATTTCAATCTCTGGTTTTATGCAGCACCACAACTCACCTTTCCCCTTAAGCAAGCATAAGTTGGTTTTCTAAATTTGAGACCCTGTTCTGTTCTGTAATTCAGTTCCTGTGTAGCCAAGTCTACATTCCGTGTATTACTGATATCTTATGATGTTTCTTTTTCTGTGTGACTTATTTCAGTTCGAATCATCATACCTGAATCCACTCATTGTGCTGCTAAGGGCCTGATGACACAGATTTCATTGCTGAGTGATATTGCTTTGTAAGTAAATACCACAAGTTCTTTATCCACTTTTCACTTTCTGCGATGTTGAACTTGTACTGTAAACGAGGTTCTTGTAAACAGAGCCGTTCCAAACTTTGGGGTGGCTGTGTCTTTTTGATTTTAATTTCCCTAAGCTATAGGACCATAAGTGGAAGTGCCCTAGGTTCTGTTGCTTTGTTTTTTAGATGTTTCAGGAAACACCATACACTTCTCCCGAGTGGTTGTTGGCAATTTACATCCCGCCCATCAGCATAACAAGGCTCCCAGTTCTCCATGGCCTGTCCTGCCTTTCTGGATTTTACACCTTTTTCAGATGGCCCTTTTGACCGGGGGGAAGTGAGACTTCTTTGTAGTGCAGATTACCTTTGCAAGCTTGCTTGGTTGGCCAAAAAGTGCGTATGCGTTTTTTCCTGAATATATTCAGGAAAAAACGCATACGCCCTTTTTGGCCAAGTGCATCATTGTGGACGTTCTGCCTCTTTTCCTATGCTTTCAATGCAATTCCAGTCTACCTCCTGAAATCGGTTTCCTGCAATTCTGCCCCGCTTTCAAGTCCTCTTGGCAGCCTTACTTCAGTCTATTTTTGGACAATAGCTGTCATTTATAACTCTGCAGGTTTGTGAATTACAGTGCCCCTGAGCTCCTTTCTTCAACTTGCTTTCTTGTGACCTGGCCGCAACACCACAGGATGGCTTCAGGCCCTAATCTGGTTCCAGCAGGACACGCTGAGCCTTTGGTTAATTCCTCTTCCTGGTGGAAAACGAGAGTTAAATTTGCCCGTCCAGACACCTCCAGCTAGCCTCTCATTGGTTCTCGCTATTCCTGTTCATCTTCCGCAGAAATTGCAAACTGGGCCAAACAGGAGGTTAAAGGCGCTGACTCTCCAAGTCGGGAGAGTGTTAGTAAAGCGTCTGGAATGTTGCACCCGAGTACCAGGTACGAAAACTGAGACATATTTGAACACGTCTCCCGATCACGTGGTTGATCATACTCTAGGTTCCACATGCATGTTTTAGCTGAAGGAAGAATACCTTAAACCTGGAGAGTTAAGACCCGTGTAATGGGTACCATGCAATATGACTTCAAAGGGTCTTCATTTGCTCACCGAACCTCTCCAATCCTATCACTGCTGCGTTTATGCCCCTGTACACATGCTTGATTCTCTTTCGGAGTCATAGCAATCCATAGGTTTTAAGATACTTACTAGTCAGGTACATTCTTAGGCGTTTAATATGCGATGTTGAGTCCATTTCGTTGAGCAAGGAGTAGCTCTTGTCTATTCCATATTTGACTTAAGGAACTTTATCTGTGCTCATTTCAATCTCTGGTTTTATGCAGCACAACAACTCACCTTTCCACTTAAGCAAGCATAAGTTGGTTTTCTAAATTTGAGACCCTGTTCTGTTCTGTAATTCAGTTCCTGTGTAGCCAAGTTTCCATTCCGTGTATTACTGATATCTTATGATGTTTCTTTTTCTGTGTGACTTATTTCAGTTCGAATCATCATACCTGAATCCACTCATTGTGCTGCTAAGGGCCTGATGACACAGATTTCATTGCTGAGTGATATTGCTTTGTAAGTAAATACCACAAGTTCTTTATCCATTTTTCACTTTCTGCGATGTTGAACTTGTACTGTAAACGAGGTTCTTGTAAACAGAGCCGTTCCAAACTTTGGGGTGGCTGTGTCTTTTTGATTTTAATTTCCCTCAGCTATAGGACCATAAGTGGAAGTGCCCTAGGTTCTGTTGCTTTGTTTTTTAGATGTTTCAGGAAACACCATAAACTTCTCCCGAGTGGTTGTTGGCAATTTACATCCCGCCCATCAGCATAACAAGGCTCCCAGTTCTCCATGGCCTGTCCTGCCTTTCTGGATTTTACACTTTTTTCAGATGGCCCTTTTGACCGGGGGGAAGTGAGACTTCATTGTAGTGCAGATTTCCTTTGCAAGCTTGCTTGGTTGGCCAAAAAGGGCGTATGCGTTTTTTCCTGAATATATTCAGGAAAAAACGCATACGCCCTTTTTGGCCAAGTGCATCATTGTGGACGTTCTGCCTCTTTTCCTATGCTTTCAATGCAATTCCAGTCTACCTCCTGAAATCGGGTTCCTACAATTCTGCCCCGCTTTCAAGTCCTCTTGGCAGCCTTACTTCAGTCTATTTTTGGACGATAGCTGTCATTTATAACTCTGCAGGTTTGTGAATTACAGTGCCCCTGAGCTCCTTTTTTCAACTCGCTTTCTTTTGATCTGGCCGCAACACCGCAGGATGGCTTCAGGCCCTAATCTGGTTCCGGCACGGCACGCTGAGCCTTTGGTTAATTCCTCTTCCTGGTGGGAAATGAGAGTTAAATTTGCCCGTCCAGACACCTCCAGCTAGCCTCTCATTGGTTCTCGCTATTCCTGTTCATCTTCCGCAGAAATTGCAAACTGGGCCAAACAGGAGGTTAAAGGCGCTGACTCTCCAAGTCGGGAGAGTGTTAGTAAAGCGTCTGGAATGTTGCACCCGAGTACCAGGGGAGGAAAACTGAGACATATTTGAACACGTCTCCCGATCACATGGTTGATCATACTCTAGGTTCCACATGCATGTTTTAGCTGAAGGAAGAATACCTTAAACCTGGGTAGTTGAAACCCGTGGAATGGGTACCATGCAATATGACTTCAAAGGGTCTTCATTTGCTCACCGAACCTCTCCAATCCTATCACTGCTGCGTTTATGCCCCTGTACACATGCTTGATTCTCTTTCGGAGACATAGCAATCCATAGGTTTTAAGATACTTACTAGTCAGGTACATTCTTAGGCGTTTAATATGTGGTGTTGAGTCCATTTCGTTGAGCAAGGAGTAGCTCTTGTCTATTCCATATTTGACTTAAGGAACTTTATCTGTGCTCATTTCAATCTCTGGTTTTATGCAGCACCACAACTCACCTTTCCCCTTAAGCAAGCATAAGTTGGTTTTCTAAATTTGAGACCCTGTTCTGTTCTGTAATTCAGTTCCTGTGTAGCCAAGTTTACATTCCGTGTATTACTGATATCTTATGATGTTTCTTTTTCTGTGTGACTTATTTCAGTTAGAATCATCATACCTGAATCCACTCATTGTGCTGCTAAGGGCCTGATGACACAGATTTCATTGCTGAGTGATATTGCTTTGTAAGTAAATACCACAAGTTCTTTATCCATTTTTCACTTTCTGCGATGTTGAACTTGTACTGTAAACGAGGTTCTTGTAAACAGAGCCGTTCCAAACTTTGGGGTGGCTGTGTCTTTTTGATTTTAATTTCCCTAAGCTATAGGACCATAAGTGGAAGTGCCCTAGGTTCTGTTGCTTTGTTTTTTAGATGTTTCAGGAAACACCATACACTTCTCCCGAGTGGTTGTTGGCAATTTACATCCCGCCCATCAGCATAACAAGGCTCCCAGTTCTCCATGGCCTGTCCTGCCTTTCTGGATTTTACACTTTTTTCAGATGGCCCTTTTGACCGGGGGGAAGTGAGACTTCATTGTAGTGCAGATTTCCTTTGCAAGCTTGCTTGGTTGGCCAAAAAGGGCGTATGCGTTTTTTCCTGAATATATTCAGGAAAAAACGCATACGCCCTTTTTGGCCAAGTGCATCATTGTGGACGTTCTGCCTCTTTTCCTATGCTTTCAATGCAATTCCAGTCTACCTCCTGAAATCGGTTTCCTGCAATTCTGCCCCGCTTTCAAGTCCTCTTGGCAGCCTTACTTCAGTCTATTTTTGGACGATAGCTGTCATTTATAACTCTGCAGGTTTGTGAATTACAGTGCCCCTGAGCTCCTTTCTTCAACAAGCTTTCTTCTGAGCTGGCCGCAACACCGCAGTATGGCTTCAGGCCCTATTCTGGTTCCGGCACGGCACGCTGAGCCTTTGGTTAATTCCTCTTCCTGGTGGGAAATGAGAGTTAAATTTGCCCGTCCAGACACCTCCAGCTAGCCTCTCATTGGTTCTCGCTATTCCTGTTCATCTTCCGCAGAAATTGCAAACTGGGCCAAACAGGAGGTTAAAGGCGCTGACTCTCCAAGTCGGGAGAGTGTTAGTAAAGCATCTGGAATGTTGCACCCGAGTACCAGGTACGAAAACTGAGACATATTTGAACACGTCTCCCGATCACATGGTTGATCATACTCTAGGTTCCACATGCATGTTTTAGCTGAAGGAAGAATACCTTAAACCTGGAGAGTTAAGACCCGTGTAATGGGTACCATGCAATATGACTTCAAAGGGTCTTCATTTGCTCACCGAACCTCTCCAATCCTATCACTGCTGCGTTTATGCCCCTGTACACATGCTTGATTCTCTTTCGGAGTCATAGCAATCCATAGGTTTTAAGATACTTACTAGTCAGGTACATTCTTAGGCGTTTAATATGCGGTGTTGAGTCCATTTCGTTGAGCAGGAGTAGCTCTTGTCTATTCCATATTTGACTTAAGGAACTTTATCTGTGCTCATTTCAATCTCTGGTTTTATGCAGCACCACAACTCACCTTTCCCCTTAAGCAAGCATAAGTTGGTTTTCTAAATTTGAGACCCTGTTCTGTTCTGTAATTCAGTTCCTGTGTAGCCAAGTTTCCATTCCGTGTATTACTGATATCTTATGATGTTTCTTTTTCTGTGTGACTTATTTCAGTTAGAATCATCATACCTGAATCCACTCATTGTGCTGCTAAGGGCCTGATGACACAGATTTCATTGCTGAGTGATATTGCTTTGTAAGTAAATACCGCAAGTTCTTTATCCATTTTTCACTTTCTGCGATGTTGAACTTGTACTGTAAACGAGGTTCTTGTAAACAGAGCCGTTCCAAACTTTGGGGTGGCTGTGTCTTTTTGATTTTAATTTCCCTAAGCTATAGGACCATAAGTGGAAGTGCCCTAGGTTCTGTTGCTTTGTTTTTTAGATGTTTCAGGAAACACCATAAACTTCTCCTGAGTGGTTGTTGGCAATTTACATCCCGCCCATCAGCATAACAAGGCTCCCAGTTCTCCATGGCCTGTCCTGCCTTTCTGGATTTTACACTTTTTTCAGATGGCGCTTTTGACCGGGGGGAAGTGAGACTTCATTGTAGTGCAGATTTCCTTTGCAAGCTTGCTTGGTTGGCCAAAAAGAGCGTATGCGTTTTTTCCTGAATATATTCAGGAAAAAACGCATACGCCCTTTTTAGCCAAGTGCATCATTGTGGACGTTCTGCCTCTTTTCCTATGCTTTCAATGCAATTCCAGTCTACCTCCTGAAATCTGGTTCCTGCAATTCTGCCCCGCTTTCAAGTCCTCTTGGCAGCCTTACTTCAGTCTATTTTTGGATGATAGCTGTCATTTATAACTCTGCAGGTTTGTCAATTACAGTGACCCTGAGCTCCTCTCTTCAACTCGCTTTCTTTTGAGCTGGCCGCAACACCGCAGGATGGCTTCAGGCCCTAATCTGCTTCCGGCACGGCACGCTGAGCCTTTGGTTATTTCCTCTTCCTGGTGGGAAATGAGAGTTAAATTTGCCCGTCCAGACACCTCCAGCTAGTCTCTCATTGGTTCTCGCTATTCCTGTTCATCTTCCGCAGAAATTGCAAACTGGGCCAAACAGGAGGTTAAAGGCGCTGACTCTCCAAGTCGGGAGAGTGTTAGTAAAGCATCTGGAATGTTGCACCCGAGTACCAGGTACGAAAACTGAGACATATTTGAACACGTCTCCCGATCACATGGTTGATCATACTCTAGGTTCCACATGCATGTTTTAGCTGAAGGAAGAATACCTTAAACCTGGAGAGTTAAGACCCGTGTAATGGGTACCATGCAATATGACTTCAAAGGGTCTTCATTTGCTCACCGAACATCTCCAATCCTATCACTGCTGCGTTTATGCCCCTGTACACATGCTTGATTCTCTTTCAGAGACATAGCAATCCATAGGTTTTAAGATACTTACTAGTCAGGTACATTCTTAGGCGTTTAATATGCGGTATTGAGTCCATTTCGTTGAGCAAGGAGTAGCTCTTGTCTATTCCATATTTGGCTTAAGGAACTTTATCTGTGCTCATTTCAGTCTCTGGTTTTATGCAGCAATCCAACTCACCTTTCCCCTTAAGCAAGCATAAGTTGGTTTTCTAAATTGGAGAACCTGTTCTGTTTTGGAATTCAGTTCCTGTGTAGCCAAGTTTACATTCCGTGTATTAGTGATATCTTATGATGTTTCTTTTTCTGTGTGACTTATTTCAGTTAGAATCATCGTACCTGAATCCACTCATGATGCTGCTACGGGCCTGATGACATAGATTTCATTGCTGAGTGATACTGCATTGTACGTAAGTACCACAAGTTCTTTATCCATTTTTCACTTTCTGTGATATTGAACTTGTACGGTAAACGAGGTTCTTGTAAACAGAGGCGTCCCAAACTTTGGGGTGGCTGTGTCTTTTTGATTTTAATTTCCCTAAGCTATAGGACCATAAGTGGAAGTGCCCTAGGCTCTGTTGCTTTGTTTTTTAGATGTTTCAGGAAACACCATACACTTCTCCCGAGTGTCTGTTGGCAATTTACATCGCGCCCATCAGCATAACAAGGCTCCCAGTTCTCCATGGCCTGTCCTGCCTTTCTGGATTTTACACTTTTTTCAGATGGCCCTTTTGACCGGGGGGAAGTGAGACTTCATTGTAGTGCAGATTTCCTTTGCAAGTTTGCTTGGTTGGCCAAAAAGGGCGTATGCGTTTTTTCCTGAATATATTCAGGAAAAAACGCATACGCCCTTTTTGGCCAAGTGCATCATTGTGGACGTTCTGCCTCTTTTCCTATGCTTTCAATGCAATTCCAGTCTACCTCCTGAAATCGGTTTCCTGCAATGCTGCCCCACTTTCAAGTCCTCTTGGCAGCCTTACTTCAGTCTATTTTTGGACGATAGCTGTCATTTATAACTCTGCAGGTTTGTGAATTACAGTGCCCCTGAGCTCCTTTCTTCAACTCGCTTTCTTGTGACCTGGCCGCAACACCGCAGGATGGCTTCAGGCCCTAATCTGGTTCTGGCACGGCACGCTGAGCCTTTGGTTAATTCCTCTTCCTGGTGGGAAATGAGAGTTAAATTTGCCCGTCCAGACACCTCCAGCTAGCCTCTCATTGGTTCTCGCTATTCCTGTTCATCTTCCGCAGAAATTGCAAACTGGGCCAAACAGGAGGTTAAAGGCGCTGACTCTCCAAGTCGGGAGAGTGTTAGTAAAGCGTCTGGAATGTTGCACCCGAGTACCAGGGTACGAAAACTGGGACATATTTGAACACGTCTCCCGATCACATGGTTGATCATACTCTAGGTTCCACATGCATGTTTTAGCTGAAGGAAGAATACCTTAAACCTGGGTAGTTGAAACCCGTGGAATGGGTACCATGCAATATGACTTCAAAGGGTCTTCATTTGCTCACCGAACCTCTCCAATCCTATCACTGCTGCGTTTATGCCCCTGTACACATGCTTGATTCTCTTTCGGAGACATAGCAATCCATAGGTTTTAAGATACTTACTAGTCAGGTACATTCTTAGGGGTTTAATATGCGGTGTTGAGTCCATTTCGTTGAGCAAGGAGTAGCTCTTGTCTATTCCATATTTGGCTTAAGGAACTTTATCTGTGCTCATTTCGATCTCTGGTTTTATACAGCACCCCAACTCACCTTTCCCCTTAAGCAAGCATAAGTTGGTTTTCTAAATTTGAGACCCTGTTCTGTTCTGTAATTCAGTTCCTGTGTAGCCAAGTTTACATTCCGTGTATTACTGATATCTTATGATGTTTCTTTTTCTGTGTGACTTATTTCAGTTAGAATCATCATACCTGAATCCACTCATTGTGCTGCTAAGGGCCTGATGACACAGATTTCATTGCTGAGTGATATTGCTTTGTAAGTAAATACCACAACTTCTTTATCGATTTTTCACTTTCTGTGATGTTGAACTTGTACTGTAAACGAGGTTCTTGTAAACAGAGCCGTTCCAAACTTTGGGGTGGCTGTGTCTTTTTGATTTTAATTTCCCTAAGCTATAGGACCATAAGTGGCAGTGCCCTAGGCTCTGTTGCTTTGTTTTTTAGATGTTTCAGGAAACACCATACACTTCTCCTGAGTGGTTGTTGGCAATTTACATCCCGCCCATCAGCATAACAAGGCTCCCAGTTCTCCATGGCCTGTCCTGCCTTTCTGGATTTTACACTTTTTTCAGATGGCCCTTTTGACCGGGGGGAAGTGAGACTTCATTGTAGTGCAGATTTCCTTTGCAAGTTTGCTTGGTTGGCCAAAAAGGGCGTATGCGTTTTTTCCTGAATATATTCAGGAAAAAACGCATACGCCCTTTTTGGCCAAGTGCATCATTGTGGACGTTCTGCCTCTTTTCCTATGCTTTCAATGCAATTCCAGTCTACCTCCTGAAATCGGTTTCCTGCAATTCTGCCCTGCTTTCAAGTCCTCTTGGCAGCCTTACTTCAGTCTATTTTTGGACGATAGCTGTCATTTATAACTCTGCAGGTTTGTGAATTACAGTGCCCCTGAGCTCCTTTCTTCAACTCGCTTTCTTTTGAGCTGGCCGCAACACCGCAGGATGGCTTCAGGCCCTAATCTGATTCTGGTACGGCACGCTGAGCCTTTGGTTATTTCCTCTTCCTGGTGGGAAATGAGAGTTAAATTTGCCCGTCCAGACTCCTCCAGCTAGTCTCTCATTGGTTCTCGCTATTCCTGTTCATCTTCCGCAGAAATTGCAAACTGAGCCAAACAGGAGGTTAAAGGGACTGACTCTCCAAGTCGGGAGAGTGTTAGTAAAGCGTCTGGAATGTTGCACCCAAGTACCAGGGTACGAACTCTGAGACATATTTGAACACGTCTCCCGATCACATGGTTGATCATACTCTAGGTTCCACATGCATGTTTTAGCTGAAGGAAGAATACCTTAAACCTGGGTATTTGAAACCCGTGGAATGGGTACCATGCAATATGACTTCAAAGGGTCTTCATTTGCTCACCGAACATCTCCAATCCTATCACTGCTGCGTTTATGCCCCTGTACACATGCTTGATTCTCTTTCAGAGACATAGCAATCCATAGGTTTTAAGATACTTACTAGTCAGGTACATTCTTAGGCGTTTAATATGCGGTATTGAGTCCATTTCGTTGAGCAAGGAGTAGCTCTTGTCTATTCCATATTTGGCTTAAGGAACTTTATCTGTGCTCATTTCAGTCTCTGGTTTTATGCAGCAATCCAACTCACCTTTCCCCTTAAGCAAGCATAAGTTGGTTTTCTAAATTTGAGAACCTGTTCTGTTTTGGAATTCAGTTCCTGTGTAGCCAAGTTTACATTCCGTGTATTAGTGATATCTTATGATGTTTCTTTTTCTGTGTGACTTATTTCAGTTAGAATCATCGTACCTGAATCCACTCATGATGCTGCTACGGGCCTGATGACATAGATTTCATTGCTGAGTGATACTGCATTGTACGTAAGTACCACAAGTTCTTTATCCATTTTTCACTTTCTGTGATATTGAACTTGTACGGTAAACGAGGTTCTTGTAAACAGAGGCGTCCCAAACTTTGGGGTGGCTGTGTCTTTTTGATTTTAATTTCCCTAAGCTATAGGACCATAAGTGGAAGTGCCCTAGGCTCTGTTGCTTTGTTTTTTAGATGTTTCAGGAAACACCATACACTTCTCCCGAGTGTCTGTTGGCAATTTACATCGCGCCCATCAGCATAACAAGGCTCCCAGTTCTCCATGGCCTGTCCTGCCTTTCTGGATTTTACACTTTTTTCAGATGGCCCTTTTGACCGGGGGGAAGTGAGACTTCATTGTAGTGCAGATTTCCTTTGCAAGTTTGCTTGGTTGGCCAAAAAGGGCGTATGCGTTTTTTCCTGAATATATTCAGGAAAAAACGCATACGCCCTTTTTGGCCAAGTGCATCATTGTGGACGTTCTGCCTCTTTTCCTATGCTTTCAATGCAATTCCAGTCTACCTCCTGAAATCGGTTTCCTGCAATGCTGCCCCACTTTCAAGTCCTCTTGGCAGCCTTACTTCAGTCTATTTTTGGACGATAGCTGTCATTTATAACTCTGCAGGTTTGTGAATTACAGTGCCCCTGAGCTCCTTTCTTCAACTCGCTTTCTTGTGACCTGGCCGCAACACCGCAGGATGGCTTCAGGCCCTAATCTGGTTCTGGCACGGCACGCTGAGCCTTTGGTTAATTCCTCTTCCTGGTGGGAAATGAGAGTTAAATTTGCCCGTCCAGACACCTCCAGCTAGTCTCTCATTGGTTCTCGCTATTCCTGTTCATCTTCCGCAGAAATTGCAAACTGGGCCAAACAGGAGGTTAAAGGCGCTGACTCTCCAAGTCGGGAGAGTGTTAGTAAAGCGTCTGGAATGTTGCACCCGAGTACCAGCGTACAAAAACTGAGACATAGTTGAACACGTCTCCCGTTCACACGGATGATCATACTCTTGGTTCCACATGCATGTTTTAGCTGAAGGAAGAATACCTTAAACCTGGAGAGTTGAGACCCGTGGAATGGGTACCATGCAATATGACTTCAAAGGGTCTTCATTTGCTCACCGAACCTCTCCAATCCTATCACTGCTGCGTTTATGCCCCTGTACACATGCTTGATTCTCTTTTGGAGACATAGCAATCCATAGGTTTTAAGATACTTCCTAGACAGGTACATTCTTAGACGTTTAATATGCGGTGTTGAGTCCATTTCGTTGAGCAAGGAGTAGCTCTTGTCTATTCCATATTTGGCTTAAGGAACTTTATCTGTGCTCATTTCAATCTCTGGTTTTATGCAGCACCCCAACTCACCTTCCCCCTTAAGCAAGCATAAGTTGGTTTTCTAAATTTGAGACCCTGTTCTGTTCTGTAATTCAGTTCCTGTGTAGCCAAGTTTCCATTCCGTGTATTACTGATATCTTATGATGTTTCTTTTTCTGTGTGACTTATTTCAGTTAGAATCATCATACCTGAATCCACTCATTGTGCTGCTAAGGGCCTGATGACACAGATTTCATTGCTGAGTGACATTGCTTTGTAAGTAAATACCACATCTTCTTTATCCATTTTTCACTTTCTGCGATGTTGAACTTGTACTGTAAACGAGGTTCTTGTAAACAGAGCCGTTCCAAACTTTGGGGTGGCTGTGTCTTTTTGATTTTAATTTCCCTAAGCTATAGGACCATAAGTGGAAGTGCCCTAGGCTCTGTTGCTTTGTTTTTTAGATGTTTCAGGAAACACCATACACTTCTCCCGAGTGTCTGTTGGCAATTTACATCCCGCCCATCAGCATAACAAGGCTCCCAGTTCTCCATGGCCTGTCCTGCCTTTCTGGATTTTACATTTTTTTCAGATGACCCTTTTGACCGGGGGGAAGTGAGACTTCATTGTAGTGCAGATTTCCTTTGCAAGCTTGCTTGGTTGGCCAAAAAGGGCGTATGCGTTTTTTCCTGAATATATTCAGGAAAAAACGCATACGCCCTTTTTGGCCAAGTGCATCATTGTGGACGTTCTGCCTCTTTTCCTATGCTTTCAATGCAATTCCAGTCTACCTCCTGAAATCGGTTTCCTGCAATTCTGCCTTGCTTTCAAGTCCTCTTGGCAGCCTTACTTCAGTATATTTTTGGACGATAGCTGTCATTTATAACTCTGCAGGTTTGTGAATTACAGTGCCCCTGAGCTCCTTTCTTCAACTCGCTTTCTTTTGAGCTGGCAGCAACACCGCAGGATGGCTTCAGGCCCTAATCTGATTCTGGTACGGCACGCTGAGCCTTTGGTTATTTCCTCTTCCTGGTGGGAAATGAGAGTTAAATTTGCCCGTCCAGACTCCTCCAGCTAGTCTCTCATTGGTTCTCACTATTCCTGTTCATCTTCCGCAGAAATTGCAAATTGGGCCAAACAGGAGGTTAAAGGGACTGACTCTCCAAGTCGGGAGAGTGTTAGTAAAGCGTCTGGAATGTTGCACCCAAGTACCAGGGTACGAAAACTGAGACATATTTGAACACGTCTCCCGATCACATGGTTGATCATACTCTAGGTTCCACATGCATGTTTTAGCTGAAGGAAGAATACCTTAAACCTGGGTATTTGAAACCCGTGGAATGGGTACCATGCAATATGACTTCAAAGGGTCTTCATTTGCTCACCGAACATCTCCAATCCTATCACTGCTGCGTTTATGCCCCTGTACACATGCTTGATTCTCTTTCGGAGACATAGCAATCCATAGGTTTTAAGATACTTACTAGTCAGGTACATTCTTAGGCGTTTAATATGGGGTGTTAAGTCCATTTCATTGAGCAAGGAGTAGCTCTTGTCTATTCCATATTTGGCTTAACGAACTTTATCTGTGCTCATTTCAATCTCTGGTTTTATGCAGCACCCCAACTCACCTTCCCCCTTAAGCAAGCATAAGTTGGTTTTCTAAATTTGAGACCCTGTTCTGTTTTGGAATGCAGTTCCTGTGTAGCCAAGTTTACATTCCGTGTATTAGTGATATCTTATGATGTTTCTTTTTCTGTGTGACTTATTTCAGTTAGAATCATCGTACCTGAATCCACTCATGATGCTGCTACGGGCCTGATGACATAGATTTCATTGCTGAGTGATACTGCATTGTACGTAAGTACCACAAGTTCTTTATCCATTTTTCACTTTCTGTGATATTGAACTTGTACGGTAAACGAGGTTCTTGTAAACAGAGGCGTCCCAAACTTTGGGGTGGCTGTGTCTTTTTGATTTTAATTTCCCTAAGCTATAGGACCATAAGTGGAAGTGCCCTAGGCTCTGTTGCTTTGTTTTTTAGATGTTTCAGGAAACACCATACACTTCTCCCGAGTGTCTGTTGGCAATTTACATCGCGCCCATCAGCATAACAAGGCTCCCAGTTCTCCATGGCCTGTCCTGCCTTTCTGGATTTTACACTTTTTTCAGATGGCCCTTTTGACCGGGGGGAAGTGAGACTTCATTGTAGTGCAGATTTCCTTTGCAAGTTTGCTTGGTTGGCCAAAAAGGGCGTATGCGTTTTTTCTTGAATATATTCAGGAAAAAACGCATACGCCCTTTTTGGCCAAGTGCATCATTGTGGACGTTCTGCCTCTTTTCCTATGCTTTCAATGCAATTCCAGTCTACCTCCTGAAATCGGTTTCCTGCAATGCTGCCCCACTTTCAAGTCCTCTTGGCAGCCTTACTTCAGTCTATTTTTGGACGATAGCTGTCATTTATAACTCTGCAGGTTTGTGAATTACAGTGCCCCTGAGCTCCTTTCTTCAACTCGCTTTCCTGTGACCTGGCCGCAACACCGCAGGATGGCTTCAGGCCCTAATCTGGTTCTGGCACGGCACGCTGAGCCTTTGGTTAATTCCTCTTCCTGGTGGGAAATGAGAGTTAAATTTGCCCGTTCAGACACCTCCAGCTAGTCTCTCATTGGTTCTCGCTATTCCTGTTCATCTTCCACAGAAATTGCAAACTGGGCCAAACAGGAGGTTAAAGGGACTGACTCTCCAAGTCGGGAGAGTGTTAGTAAAGCGTCTGGAATGTTGCACCCGAATACCAGGGTACGAAAACTGAGACATATTTGAACACGTCTCCCGATCACATGGTTGATCATACTCTGGGTTCCACATGCATGTTTTAGCTGAAGGAAGAATACCTTAAACCTGGGTAGTAGAAACCCGTGGAATGTGTACCATGCAATATGACTTCAATGGGTCTTCATTTGCTCACCGAACCTCTCCAATCCTATCACTGCTGCGTTTATGCCCCTGTACACATGCTTGATTCTCTTTCGGAGACATAGCAATCCATAGGTTTTAAGATACTTACTAGTCAGGTACATTCTTAGGCGTTTAATATGCGGTGTTGAGTCCATTTTGTTGAGCAAGGAGTAGCTCTTGTCTATTCCATATTTGGCTTAAGGAACTTTATCTGTGCTCATTTCAATCTCTGGTTTTATGCAGCACCCCAACTCACCTTTACCCTTAAGCAAGCATAAGTTTGTTTTCTAAATTTGAGACCCTGTTCTGTTCTGTAATTCAGTCCCTGTGTAGCCAAGTTTACATTCCGTGTATTACTGATATCTTATGATGTTTCTCTTTCTGTTTGACTTACTTCAGTTAGAATCATCATACCTGAATCCACTCATTGTGCTGCTAAGGGCCTGATGACACAGATTTCATTGCTTGGTGATATTGCTTTGTAAGTAAATACCACAACTTCTTTATCCATTTTTCACTTTCTGCGATGTTGAACTTGTACTGTAAACGAGGTTCTTGTAAACAGAGCCGTTCCAAACTTTGGGGTGGCTGTGTCTTTTTGATTTTAATTTCCCTAAGCTATAGGACCATAAGTGGAAGTGCCCTAGGTTCTGTTGCTTTGTTTTTTAGATGTTTCAGGAAACACCATAGACTTCTCCCGAGTGGTTGTTGGCAATTTTCATCCCGCCCATCAGCATAACAAGGCTCCCAGTTCTCCATGGCCTGTCCTGCCTTTCTGGATTTTACACTTTTTTCAGATGGCCCTTTTGACCGGGGGGAAGTGAGACTTCATTGTAGTGCAGATTTCCTTTGCAAGCTTGCTTGGTTGGCCAAAAAGGGCGTATGCGTTTTTTCCTGAATATATTCAGGAAAAAACGCATACGCCCTTTTTGGCCAAGTGCATCATTGTGGACGTTCTGCCTCTTTTCCTATGCTTTCAATGCAATTCCAGTCTACCTCCTGAAATCGGATTCCTGCAATTCTGCCCCGCTTTCAAGTCCTCTTGGCAGCCTTACTTCAGTCTATTTTTGGACGATAGCTGTCATTTATAACTCTGCAGGTTTGTGAATTACAGTGCCCCTGAGCTCCTTTCTTCAACTCGCTTTCTTTTGGGCTGGCCGCAACACCGCAGGATGGCTTCAGGCCCTAATCTGGTTCCGGTACGGCACGCTGAGCCTTTGGTTATTTCCTCTTCTTGATGGGAAATGAGAGTTAAATTTGCCCGTCCAGACACCTCCAGCTAGCCTCTCATTGGTTCTCGCTATTCCTGTTCATCTTCCGCAGAAATTGCAAACTGGGCCAAACAGGAGGTTAAAGGGACTGACTCTCCAAGTGGGGAGAGTGTTAGTAAAGCGTCTGGAATGTTGCACCCGAGTACCAGGGGAGGAAAACTGAGACATATTTGAACACGTCTCCCGTTCACATGGTTGATCATACTTGGGTTCCACATGCATGTTTTAGCTGAAGGAAGAATACCTTAAACCTGGAGAGTTGAGACCCGTGTAATGGGTACCATGCAATATGACTTCAAAGGGTCTTCATTTGCTCACCGAACCTCTCCAATCCTATCACTGCTGCGTTTATGCCCCTGTACACATGCTTGATTCTCTTTTGGAGACATAGCAATCCATAGGTTTTCCGATACTTACTAGTCAGGTACATTCTAAGGCGTTTAATATGCGGTGTTGAGTCCATTTCGTTGAGCAAGGAGTAGCTCTTGTCTATTCCATATTTGACTTAAGGAACTTTATCTGTGCTCATTTCAATCTCTGGTTTTATGCAGCACCCAAACTCACCTTTACCCTTAAGCAAGCATAAGTTGGTTTTCTAAATTTGAGACCCTGTTCTGTTCTGTAATTCAGTTCCTGTGTAGCCAAGTTTACATTCCGTGTATTACTGATATCTTATGATGTTTCTTTTTCGGTGTGACTTATTTCAGTTAGAATCATCGTACCTGAATCCACTCATTGTGATGCTAAGGGCCTGATGACATAGATTTCATTGCTGAGTGATATTGCTTTGTAAGTATATACCACAACTTCTTTATCCATTTTTCACTTTCTGCGATGTTGAACTTGTACTGTAAACGAGGTTCTTGTAAACAGAGCCGTTCCAAACATTGGGGTGGCTGTGTCTTTTTGATTTTAATTTCCCTAAGCTATAGGACCATAAGTGGCAGTGCCCTAGGCTCTGTTGCTTTGTTTTTTAGATGTTTCAGGAAACACCATACACTTCTCCCGAGTGTCTGTTGGCAATTTACATCCCGCCCATCAGCATAACAAGGCTCCCAGTTCTCCATGGCCTGTCCTGCCTTTCTGGATTTTACACTTTTTTCAGATGGCCCTTTTGACCGGGGGGAAGTGAGACTTCATTGTAGTGCAGATTTCCTTTGCAAGCTTGCTTGGTTGGCCAAAAAGTGCGTATACTTTTTTTCCTGAATATATTCAGGAAAAAACGCATACGCCCTTTTTGGCCAAGTGCATCATTGTGGACGTTCTGCCTCTTTTCCTATGCTTTCAATGCAATTCCAGTCTACCTCCTGAAATCGGTTTCCTGCAATTCTGCCCCGCTTTCAAGTCCTCTTGGCAGCCTTACTTCAGTGTATTTTTGGACGATAGCTGTCATTTATAACTCTGCAGGTTTGTGAATTACAGTGCCCCTGAGCTCCTTTCTTCAACTCGCTTTCTTGTGACCTGGCCGCAACACCGGAGGATGGCTTCAGACCCTAATCTGGTTCCGGCTCGGCATGCTGAGCCTTTGGTTAATTCCTCTTCCTGGTGGGAAATGAGAGTTAAATTTGCCCGTCCAGACACCTCCAGCTAGCCTCTCAATGGTTCTCGCTGTTCCTGTTCATCTTCCGCAGAAATTGCAAACTGGGCAAAACAGGAGGTTAAAGGGACTGACTCTCCAAGTGGGGAGAGTGTTAGTAAAGCGTCTGGAATGTTGCACCCGAGTACCAGGGGAGGAAAACTGAGACATATTTGAACACGTCTCCCGATCACATGGTTGATCATACTCTAGGTTCCACATGCCTGTTTTAGCTGAAGGAAGAATACCTTAAACCTTGGTAGTTGAAAGCCGTGGAATGGGTACAATGCAATATGACTACAAAGGGTCTTCATTTGCTCACCGAACCTCTCCAATCCTATCACTGCTGCGTTTATGCCCCTGTACACATGCTTGATTCTCTTTCGGAGACATAGCAATCCATAGGTTTTAAGATACTTACTAGTCAGGTACATTCTTAGGCGTTTAATATGCGGTGTTGAGTCCATTTCGTTGAGCAAGGAGTAGCTCTTGTTTATTCCATATTTGGCTTAAGGAACTTTATCTGTGCTCATTTCAATCTCTGGTTTTATGCAGCACCCCAACTCACCTTTACCCTTAAGCAAGCATAAGTTGTCTTTCTAAATTTGAGACCCTGTTCTGTTCTGTAATTCAGTTCCTGTGTAGCCAAGTTTCCATTCCGTGTATTACTGATATCTTATGATGTTTCTTTTTCTGTGTGACTTACTTCAGTTAGAATCATCATACCTGAATCCACTCATTGTGCTGCTAAGGGCCTGATGACATAGATTTCATTGCTGAGTGATATTGCTTTGTAAGTGAATACCACAACTTCTTTATCCATTTTTCACTTTCTGCGATGTTGAACTTGTACTGTAAACGAGGTTCTTGTAAACAGAGCCGTTCCAAACTTTGGGGTGGCTGTGTCTTTTTGATTTTAATTTCCCTAAGCTATAGGACCATAAGTGGAAGTGCCCTAGGCTCTGTTGCTTTGTTTTTTAGATGTTTCAGGAAACACCATACACTTCTCCGGAGTGTCTGTTGGCAATTTACATCCCGCCCATCAGCATAACAAGGCTCCCAGTTCTCAATGGCCTGTTGCCTTTCTGGATTTTACACTTTTTTCAGATGGCCCTTTTGACCGGGGGGAAGTGAGACTTCCTTGTAGTGCAGATTTCCTTTGCAAGCTTGCTTGGTTGGCCAAAAAGGGCGTATGCGTTTTTTCCTGAATATATTCAGGAAAAAACGCATACGCCCTTTTTGGCCAAGTGCATCATGGTGGACGTTCTGCCTCTTTTCCTATGCTTTCAATGCAATTCCAGTCTACCTCCTGAAATCGGTTTCCTGCAATTCTGCCCCGCTTTCAAGTCCTCTTGGCAGCCTTACTTCAGTCTATTTTTGGACGATAGCTGTCATTTATAACTCTGCAGGTTTGTGAATTACAGTGCCCCTGAGCTCCTTTCTTCAACTCGCTTTCTTGTGACCTGGCCGCAACACCGCAGGATGGCTTCAGGCCCTAATCTGGTTCCGGTACGGCACGCTGAGCCTTTGGTTATTTCCTCTTCCTGGTGGGAAATGAGAGTTAAATTTGCCCGTCCAGACACCTCCAGCTAGTCTCTCATTGGTTCTCGCTATTCCTGTTCATCTTCCGCAGAAATTGGAAACTGGGCCAAACAGGAGGTTAAAGGGACTGACTCTCCAAGTGGGGAGAGTGTTAGTAAAGCGTCTGGAATGTTGCACCCGAGTACCAGTGGAGGAAAACTGAGACATATTTGAACACGTCTCCCGATCACATGGTTGATCATACTCTAGGTTCCACATGCATGTTTTAGCTGAAGGAAGAATAGCTTAAACCTGGATAGTTGAAACCCGTGGAATGGGTACCATGCAGTATGACTTCAAAGGGTCTTCATTTGCTCACCGAACCTCTCCAATCCTATCACTGCTGCGTTTATGCCCCTGTACACATGCTTGATTCTCTTTCGGAGACATAGCAATCCATAGGTTTTAAGATACTTACTAGTCAGGTACATTCTTAGGCGTTTAATATGGGGTGTTGAGTCCATTTCGTTGAGCAAGGAGTAGCTCTTGTCTATTCCATATTTGGCTTAAGGAACTTTATCTGTGCTCATTTCAATCTCTGGTTTTATGCAGCACCCCAACTCACCTTTACCCTTAAGCAAGAATATGTTGGTTTTCTAAATTTGAGACCCTGTTCTGTTCTGTAATTCAGTTCCTGTGTAGCCAAGTTTACATTCCGTGTATTACTGATATCTTATGATGTTTCTTTTTCTGTGTGACTTATTTCAGTTAGAATCATCATACCTGAATCCACTCATTGTGCTGCTAAGGGCCTGATGACACAGATTTCATTGCTGAGTGATATTGCTTTGTAAGTAAATACCACAACTTCTTTATCCATTTTTCACTTTCTGAGATGTTGAACTTGTACTGAAAACGAGGTTCTTGTAAACAGAGCCGTTCCAACATTGGGGTGGCTGTGTCTTTTTGATTTTAATTTCCCTAAGCTATAGGACCATAAGTGGAAGTGCCCTAGGCTCTGTTGCTTAGTTTTTTAGATGTTTCAGGAAACACCATACACTTCTCCGGAGTGTCTCTTGGCAATTTACATCCCGCCCATCAGCATAACAAGGCTCCCAGTTCTCCATGGCCTGTCCTGCCTTTCTGGATTTTACACTTTTTTCAGATGGCCCTTTTGACCGGGGGGAAGTGAGACTTCATTGTAGTGCAGATTTCCTTTGCAAGCTTGCTTGGTTGGCCAAAAAGGGCGTATGCGTTTTTTCCTGAATATATTCAGGAAAAAACGCATACGCCCTTTTTGGCCAAGTGCATCACTGTGGACGTTCTGCCTCTTTTCCTATGCTTTCAATGCAATTCCAGTCTACCTCCTGAAATCGGTTTCCTGCAATTCTGCCTTGCTTTCAAGTCCTCTTGGCAGCCTTACTTCAGTGTATTTTTGGACGATAGCTGTCATTTATAACTCTACAGGTTTGTGAATTACAGTGCCCCTGAGCTCCTTTCTTCAACTCGCTTTCTTTTGAGCTGGCCGCAACACCGCAGGATGGCTTCAGGCCCTAATCTGGTTCCGGCACGGCACGCTGAGCCTTTGGTTATTGCCTCTTCCTGGTGGGAAATGAGAGTTAAATTTGCCCGTCCAGAAACCTCCAGCTAACCTCTCACTGGTTCTCGCTATTCCTGTTCATCTTCCGCAGAAATTGCAAACTGGGCCAAACAGGAGGTTAAAGGCACTGACTCTCCAAGTGGGGAGAGTGTTCGTTAAGCGTCTAGAATGTTGCACCCGAGTACCGTGGGACCAAAAGTGAGACATATTTGAACATGTCTCCCGATCACACAGTTGATCATACTCTGGGTTCCACATGCATGTTTTAGCTGAAGGAAGAATACCTTAAACCTGGAGAGCTGAGACCCGTGTAATGGGTACCATGCAATATGACTTCAAAGGGTCTTCATTTGCTCACCGAACCTCTCCAATCCTATCACTGCTGTGTTTATGCCCCGGTACATACGCTTGATTCTCTTTCGGAGACATAGCAATCCATAGGTTTTAAGATACTTACTAGTCAGGTACATTCTTAGGCGTTTAATATGGGGTGTTGGGTCCATTTCGTTGAGCAAGGAGTAGCTCTTGTCTATTCCATATTTGGCTTAAGGAACGTTACCTGTGCTCATTTGAATCTCTGGTTTTATGCAGCACCCCAACTCACCTTTCCCCTTAAGCAAGCATAAGTTGGTTTTCTAAATTTGAGACCCTGTTCTGTTTTGGAATTCAGTTCCTGTGTAGCCAAGTTTACATTCCGTGTATTAGTGATATCTTATGATGTTTCTTTTTCTGTGTGACTTATTTCAGTTAGAATCATCGTACCTGAATCCACTCATTATGCTGCTACGGGCCTGATGACATAGATTTCATTGCTGAGTGATACTGCATTGTACATAAGTACCACAAGTTCTTTATCCATTTTTCACTTTCTGTGATATTGAACTTGTACGGTAAACGAGGTTCTTGTAAACAGAGGCGTCCCAAACTTTGGGGTGGCTGTGTCTTTTTGATTTTAATTTCCCTAATCTATAGGACCATAAGTGGAAGAGCCCTAGGCTCTGTTGCTTTGTTTTTTAGATGTTTCAGGAAACACCATACACTTCTCCGGAGTGTCTGTTGACAATTTACATCCCGCCCATCAGCATAACAAGGCTCCCAGTTCTCCATGGCCTGTCCTACCTTTCTGGATTTTACACCTTTTTCAGATGGCCCTTTTGACCGGGGGGAAGTGAGACTTCTTTGTAGTGCAGATTACCTTTGCAAGCTTGCTTGGTTGGCCAAAAAGTGCGTATGCGTTTTTTCCTGAATATATTCAGGAAAAAACGCATACGCCCTTTTTGGCCAAGTGCATCATTGTGGACGTTCTGCCTCTTTTCCTATGCTTTCAATGCAATTCCAGTCTACCTCCTGAAATCGGTTTCCTGCAATTCTGCCCTGCTTTCAAGTCCTCTTGGCAGCCTTACTTCAGTCTATTTTTGGACGATAGCTGTCATTTATAACTCTGCAGGTTTGTGAATTACAGTGCCCCTGAGCTCCTTTCTTCAACTCGCTTTCTTGTGACCTGGCCGCAACACCGTAGGATGGCTTCAGGTCCTAATCTGGTTCCGGCACGGCACGCTGAGCCTTTGGTTAATTCCTCTTCCTGGTGGGAAATAAGAGTTAAATTTGCCCGTCCAGACACCTCCAGCTAGTCTCTCATTGGTTCTCCCTATTCCTGTTCAACTTCCGCAGTAATTGCAAACTGGGCCAAACAGGAGGTTAAAGGCACTGACTCTCCAAGTCGGGAGAGCGTTAGTAAAGCGTCTGGAATGTTGCACCCGAGTACCACGGGACGAAAACTGAGACATATTTGAAGACGTCTCCCGATCACACGGTTGATCATACTCTGGGTTCCACATGCATGTTTTAGCTGAAGGAAGAATACCTTAAACCTGGAGAGCTGAGACCCATGGAATGGGTACCATGCAATATGACTTCAAAGGGTCTTCATTTGCTCACCGAACCTCTCCAATCCTATCACTGCTGCGTTTATGCCCCTGTACACACGCTTGATTCTCTTTCAGAGACATAGCAATCCATAGGTTTTAAGATACTTACTAGTCAGGTACATTCTTAGGCGTTTAATATGCGGTGTTGAGTCCATTTCGTTGAGCAAGGAGTAGCTCTTGTCTATTCCATATTTGGCTTAAGGAACTTTATCTGTGCTCATTTCAATCTCTGGTTTTATGCAGCACCCCTACTCACCTTTACCCTTAAGCAAGCATAAGTTGGTTTTCTAAATTTGAGTCCCTGTTCTGTTCTGTAATTCAGTTCCTGTGTAGCCAAGTTTACATTCCGTGTATTACTGATATCTTATGATGTTTCTTTTTCTGTGTGACTTACTTCAGTTAGAATCATCATACCTGAATCCACTCATTGTGCTGCTAAGGGCCTGATGACATAGATTTCATTGCTGAGTGATACTGCTTTGTAAGTAAATACCACATCTTCTTTATCCATTTTTCACTTTCTGAGATGTTGAATTGTACTGTAGACAAGGTTCTTGTAAACAGAGCCGTTCCAAACTTTGGGGTGGCTGTGTCTTTTTGATTTTAATTTCCCTAAGCTATAGGACCATAAGTGGAAGTGCCCTAGGTTCTGTTGCTTTGTTTTTTAGATGTTTCAGGAAACACCATACACTTTTCCCGAGTGGTTGTTGGCAATTTACATCCCGCCCGTCAGCAATAACAAGGCTCCCAGTTCTCCATGGCCTGTCCTGCCTTTCTGGATTTTACACTTTTTTTCAGATGGCCCTTTTGACCCGGGGGAAGTGAGACTTCCTTGTAGTGCAGATTTCCTTTGCAAGCTTGCTTGGTTGGCCAAAAAGGGCGTATGCGTTTTTTCCTGAATATATTCAGGAAAAAACGCATACGCCCTTTTTGGCCAAGTGCATCATTGTGGACGTTCTGCCTCTTTTCCTATGCTTTCAATGCAATTCCAGTCTATCTCCTGAAATCGGTTTCCTGCAATTCTGCCCCGCTTTCAAGTCCTCTTGGCAGCCTTACTTCAGTCTATTTTTGGACGATAGCTGTCATTTATAACTCTGCAGGTTTGTGAATTACAGTGCCCCTGAGCTCCTTTCTTCAACTCGCTTTCTTTTGGGTTGTCCGCAACACCGCAGGATGGCTTCAGGCCCTAATCTGGTTCCGGTACGGCACGCTGAGCCTTTGGTTATTTCCTCTTCCTGATGGGAAATGAGAGTTAAATTTGCCCGTCCAGACACCTCCAGCTAGCCTCTCATTGGTTCTCGCTATTCCTGTTCATCTTCCGCAGAAATTGCAAACTGGGCCAAACAGGAGGTTAAAGGGACTGACTCTCCAAGTGGGGAGAGTGTTAGTAAAGCGTCTGGAATGTTGCACCCGAGTACCAGGGGAGGAAAACTGAGACATATTTGAACACGTCTCCCGTTCACATGGTTGATCATACTTGGGTTCCACATGCATGTTTTAGCTGAAGGAAGAATACCTTAAACCTGGAGAGTTGAGACCCGTGTAATGGGTACCATGCAATATGACTTCAAAGGGTCTTCATTTGCTCACCGAACCACTCCAATCCTATCACTGCTGCGTTTATGCCCCTGTACACATGCTTGATTCTCTTTTGGAGACATAGCAATCCATAGGTTTTCCGATACTTACTAGTCAGGTACATTCTAAGGCGTTTAATATGCGGTGTTGAGTCCATTTCGTTGAGCAAGGAGTAGCTCTTGTCTATTCCATATTTGACTTAAGGAACTTTATCTGTGCTCATTTCAATCTCTGGTTTTATGCAGCACCCAAACTCACCTTTACCCTTAAGCAAGCATAAGTTGGTTTTCTAAATTTGAGACCCTGTTCTGTTCTGTAATTCAGTTCCTGTGTAGCCAAGTTTACATTCCGTGTATTACTGATATCTTATGATGTTTCTTTTTCTGTGTGACTTATTTCAGTTAGAATCATCATACCTGAATCCACTCATTGTGATGCTAAGGGCCTGATGACATAAATTTCATTGCTGAGTGATATTGCTTTGTAAGTGAATACCACAACTTCTTTATCCATTTTTCACTTTCTGCGATGTTGAACTTGTACTGTAAACGAGGTTCTTGTAAACAGAGCCATTCCAAACTTTGGGGTGGCTGTGTCTTTTTGATTTTAATTTCCATAAGCTATAGGACCATAAGTGGAAGTGCCCTAGGCTCTGTTGCTTTGTTTTTTAGATGTTTCAGGAAACACCATACACTTCTCCCGAGAGGTTGTTGGCAATTTACATCCCGCCCATCAGCATAAGAAGGCTCCCAGTTCTCCATGGCCTGTCCTGCCTTTCTGGATTTTACACTTTTTTCAGATGGCCCTTTTGACCGGGGGAAAGTGAGACTTCATTGTAGTGCAGATTTCCTTTGCAAGCTTGCTTGGTTGGCCAAAAAGGGCGTATGCATTTTTTCCTGAATATATTCAGGAAAAAACGCATTCGCCCTTTTTGGCCAAGTGCATCATTGTGGACGTTCTGCCTCTTTTCCTATGCTTTCAATGCAATTCCAGTCTACCTCCTGAAATCGGTTTCCTGCAATTCTGCCCCGCTTTCAAGTCCTCTTGGCAGCCTTACTTCAGTCTATTTTTGGACGATAGCTGTCATTTATAACTCTGCAGGTTTGTGAATTACAGAGCCCCTGAGCTCCTTTCTTCAACTCGCTTTCTTGTGACCTGGCCGCAACACCGCAGGATGGCTTCAGGCCCTAATCTGGTTCCGGCCCGGCATGCTGAGCCTTTGGTTAATTCCTCTTCCTGGTGGGAAATGAGAGTTAAATTTGCCCGTTCAGACACCTCCAGCTAGCCTCTCATTGGTTCTCGCTATTCCTGTTCATCTTCCGCAGAAATTGCAAACTGGGCCAAACAGGAGGTTAAAGGGACTGACTCTCCAAGTGGGGAGAGTGTTAGTAAAGCGTCTGGAATGTTGCACCCGAGTACCAGGGGAGGAAAACTGAGACATATTTGAACACGTCTCCCGATCACATGGTTGATCATACTCTAGGTTCCACATGCATGTTTTAGCTGAAGGAAGAATAGCTTAAATCTGGGTAGTTGAAACCCGTGGAATGGGTACCATGCAATATGACTTCAAAGGGTCTTCATTTGCTCACCGAACCTCTCCAATCCTATCACTGCTGCGTTTATGCCCCTGTACACATGCTTGATTCTCTTTCGGAGACATAGCAATCCATAGGTTTTAAGATACTTACTAGTCAGGTACATTCTTAGGCGTTTAATATGGGGTGTTGAGTCCATTTCGTTGAGCAAGGAGTAGCTCTTGTCTATTCCATATTTGGCTTAAGGAACTTTATCTGTGTTCATTTCAATAGATGGTTTTATTCAGCACCCCTACTCACCTTTACCCTTAAGCAAGCATAAGTTCGTTTTCTAAATTTGAGTCCCTGTTCTGTTCTGTAATTCAGTTCCTGTGTAGCCAAGTTTACATTCCGTGTATTACTGATATCTTACGATGTTTCTTTTTCTGTGTGACTTATTTCAGTTAGAATCATCATACCTGAATCCACTCATTGTGCTGCTAAGGGCCTGGTGACATAGATTTCATTGCTGAGTGATATTGCTTTGTAAGTAAATACCGCAACTTCTTTATCCATTTTTCACTTTCTGAGATGTTGAACTTGTACTGAAAACGAGGTTCTTGTAAACAGAGCCGTTCCAACATTGGGGTGGCTGTGTCTTTTTGATTTTAATTTCCCTAAGCTATAGGACCATAAGTGGAAGTGCCCTAGGCTCTGTTGCTTTGTTTTTTAGATGTTTCAGGAAACACCATACACTTCTCCGGAGTGTCTCTTGGCAATTTACATCCCGCCCATCAGCATAACAAGGCTCCCAGTTCTCCATGGCCTGTCCTGCCTTTCTGGATTTTACACTTTTTTCAGATGGCCCTTTTGACCGGGGGGAAGTGAGACTTCATTGTAGTGCAGATTTCCTTTGCAAGCTTGCTTGGTTGGCCAAAAAGGGCGTATGCGTTTTTTCCTGAATATATTCAGGAAAAAAGGCATACGCCCTTTTTGGCCAAGTGCATCACTGTGGACGTTCTGCCTCTTTTCCTATGCTTTCAATGCAATTCCAGTCTACCTCCTGAAATCGGTTTCCTGCAATTCTGCCCCGCTTTCAAGTCCTCTTGGAAGCCTTACTTCAGTGTATTTTTGGACGATAGCTGTCATTTATAACTCTACAGGTTTGTGAATTACAGTGCCCCTGAGCTCCTTTCTTCAACTCGCTTTCTTTTGAGCTGGCCGCAACACCGCAGGATGGCTTCAGGCCCTAATCTGGTTCCGGCACGGCACGCTGAGCCTTTGGTTATTTCCTCTTCCTGGTGGGAAATGAGAGTTAAATTTGCCCGTCCAGAAACCTCCAGCTAACCTCTCACTGGTTCTCGCTATTCCTGTTTATCTTCCGCAGAAATTGCAAACTGGGCCAAACAGGAGGTTAAAGGCACTGACTCTCCAAGTGGGGAGAGTGTTCGTTAAGCGTCTAGAATGTTGCACCCGAGTACCGTGGGACCAAAAGTGAGACATATTTGAACATGTCTCCCGATCACACAGTTGATCATACTCTGGGTTCCACATGCATGTTTTAGCTGAAGGAAGAATACCTTAAACCTGGAGAGTTGAGACCCGTGTAATGGGTACCATGCAATATGACTTCAAAGGGTCTTCATTTGCTCACCGAACCTCTCCAATCCTATCACTGCTGTGTTTATGCCCCGGTACATACGCTTGATTCTCTTTCGGAGACATAGCAATCCATAGGTTTTAAGATACTTACTAGTCAGGTACATTCTTAGGCGTTTAATATGGGGTGTTGGGTCCATTTCGTTGAGCAAGGAGTAGCTCTTGTCTATTCCATATTTGGCTTAAGGAACGTTACCTGTGCTCATTTCAATCTCTGGTTTTATGCAGCACCCCAACTCACCTTTCCCCTTAAGCAAGCATAAGTTGGTTTTCTAAATATGAGACCCTGTTCTGTTTTGGAATTCAGTTCCTGTGTAGCCAAGTTTACATTCCGTGTATTAGTGATATCTTATGATGTTTCTTTTTCTGTGTGACTTATTTCAGTTAGAATCATCGTACCTGAATCCACTCATTATGCTGCTACGGGCCTGATGACATAGATTTCATTGCTGAGTGATACTGCTTTGTACATAAGTACCACAAGTTCTTTATCCATTTTTCACTTTCTGTGATATTGAACTTGTACGGTAAACGAGGTTCTTGTAAACAGAGGCGTCCCAAACTTTGGGGTGGCTGTGTCTTTTTGATTTTAATTTCCCTAAGCTATAGGACCATAAGTGGAAGAGCCCTAGGCTCTGTTGCTTTGTTTTTTAGATGTTTCAGGAAACACCATACACTTCTCCGGAGTGTCTGTTGACAATTTACATCCCGCCCATCAGCATAACAAGGCTCCCAGTTCTCCATGGCCTGTCCTGCCTTTCTGGATTTTACACCTTTTTCAGATGGCCCTTTTGACCGGGGGGAAGTGAGACTTCTTTGTAGTGCAGATTACCTTTGCAAGCTTGCTTGGTTGGCCAAAAAGTGCGTATGCGTTTTTTCCTGAATATATTCAGGAAAAAACGCATACGCCCTTTTTGGCCAAGTGCATCATTGTGGACGTTCTGCCTCTTTTCCTATGCTTTCAATGCAATTCCAGTCTACCTCCTGAAATCGGTTTCCTGCAATTCTGCCCTGCTTTCAAGTCCTCTTGGCAGCCTTACTTCAGTCTATTTTTGGACGATAGCTGTCATTTATAACTCTGCAGGTTTGTGAATTACAGTGCCCCTGAGCTCCTTTCTTCAACTCGCTTTCTTGTGACCTGGCCGCAACACCGTAGGATGGCTTCAGGTCCTAATCTGGTTCCGGCACGGCACGCTGAGCCTTTGGTTAATTCCTCTTCCTGGTGGGAAATAAGAGTTAAATTTGCCCGTCCAGACACCTCCAGCTAGTCTCTCATTGGTTCTCCCTATTCCTGTTCAACTTCCGCAGTAATTGCAAACTGGGCCAAACAGGAGGTTAAAGGCACTGACTCTCCAAGTCGGGAGAGCGTTAGTAAAGCGTCTGGAATGTTGCACCCGAGTACCACGGGACGAAAACTGAGACATATTTGAACACGTCTCCCGATCACACGGTTGATCATACTCTGGGTTCCACATGCATGTTTTAGCTGAAGGAAGAATACCTTAAACCTGGAGAGCTGAGACCCATGGAATGGGTACCATGCAATATGACTTCAAAGGGTCTTCATTTGCTCACCGAACCTCTCCAGTCCTATCACTGCTGCGTTTATGCCCCTGTACACACGCTTGATTCTCTTTCAGAGACATAGCAATCCATAGGTTTTAAGATACTTACTAGTCAGGTACATTCTTAGGCGTTTAATATGCGGTGTTGAGTCCATTTCGTTGAGCAAGGAGTAGCTCTTGTCTATTCCATATTTGGCTTAAGGAACTTTATCTGTGCTCATTTCAATCTCTGGTTTTATGCAGCACCCCTACTCACCTTTACCCTTAAGCAAGCATAAGTTGGTTTTCTAAATTTGAGTCCCTGTTCTGTTCTGTAATTCAGTTCCTGTGTAGCCAAGTTTACATTCCGTGTATTACTGATATCTTATGATGTTTCTTTTTCTGTGTGACTTATTTCAGTTAGAATCATCATACCTGAATCCACTCATTGTGCTGTTAAGGGCCTGATGACACAGATTTCATTGCTGAGTGATATTGCTTTGTAAGTAAATACCACAACTTCTTTATCCATTTTTCACTTTCTGCGATGTTGAACTTGTACTGTAAACGAGGTTCTTGTAAACAGAGCCGTTCCAAACTTTGGGGTGGCTGTGTCTTTTTGATTTTAATTTCCCTAAGCTATAGGACCATAAGTGGAAGTGCCCTAGGTTCTGTTGCTTTGTTTTTTAGATGTTTCAGGAAACACCATACACTTCTCCCGAGTGGTTGTTGGCAATTTACATCCCGCCCATCAGCATAACAAGGCTCCCAGTTCTCCATGGCCTGTCCTGCCTTTCTGGATTTTACACTTTTTTCAGATGGCCCTTTTGACCGGGGGGAAGTGAGACTTCATTGTAGTGCAGATTTCCTTTGCAAGCTTGCTTGGTTGGCCAAAAAGGGCGTATGCGTTTTTTCCTGAATATATTCAGGAAAAAACGCATACGCCCTTTTTGGCCAAGTGCATCATTGTGGACGTTCTGCCTCTTTTCCTATGCTTTCAATGCAATTCCAGTCTACCTCCTGAAATCGGTTTCCTGCAATTCTGCCCCGCTTTCAAGTCCTCTTGGCAGCCTTACTTCAGTCTATTTTTGGACGATAGCTGTCATTTATAACTCTGCAGGTTTGTGAATTACAGTGCCCCTGAGCTCCTTTCTTCAACTCGCTTTCTTTTGAGCTGGCCGCAACACCGCAGGATGGCTTCAGGCCCTAATCTGGTTCCGGCACGGCACGCTGAGCCTTTGGTTATTTCCTCTTCCTGGTGGGAAATGAGAGTTAAATTTGCCCGTCCAGACACCTCCAGCTAGTCTCTCATTGGTTCTCGCTATTCCTGTTCATCTTCCGCAGAAATTGCAAACTTGGCCAAACAGGAGGTTAAAGGCGCTGACTCTCCAAGTCGGGAGAGTGTTAGTAAAGCGTCTGGAATGTTGCACCCGAGTACCAGGGTACGAAAACTGAGACATATTTGAACACGTCTCCCGATCACATGGTTGATCATACTCTAGGTTCCACATGCATGTTTTAGCTGAAGGAAGAATACCTTAAACCTGGAGAGTTAAGACCCGTGTAATGGGTACCATGCAATATGACTTCAAAGGGTCTTCATTTGCTCACCGAACCTCTCCAATCCTATCACTGCTGCGTTTATGCCCCTGTACACATGCTTGATTCTCTTTCAGAGACATAGCAATCCATAGGTTTTAAGATACTTACTAGTCAGGTACATTCTTAGGCGTTTAATATGGGGTGTTGAGTCCATTTCGTTGAGCAAGGAGTAGCTCTTGTCTATTCCATATTTGACTTAAGGAACTTTATCTGTGCTCATTTCAATCTCTGGTTTTATGCAGCACCACAACTCACCTTTCCCCTTAAGCAAGCATAAGTTGGTTTTCTAAATTTGAGACCCTGTTCTGTTCTGTAATTCAGTTCCTGTGTAGCCAAGTCTACATTCCGTGTATTACTGATATCTTATGATGTTTCTTTTTCTGTGTGACTTATTTCAGTTCGAATCATCATACCTGAATCCACTCATTGTGCTGCTAAGGGCCTGATGACACAGATTTCATTGCTGAGTGATATTGCTTTGTAAGTAAATACCACAAGTTCTTTATCCATTTTTCACTTTCTGCGATGTTGAACTTGTACTGTAAACGAGGTTCTTGTAAACAGAGCCGTTCCAAACTTTGGGGTGGCTGTGTCTTTTTGATTTTAATTTCCCTAAGCTATAGGACCATAAGTGGAAGTGCCCTAGGTTCTGTTGCTTTGTTTTTTAGATGTTTCAGGAAACACCATACACTTCTCCCGAGTGGTTGTTGGCAATTTACATCCCGCCCATCAGCATAACAAGGCTCCCAGTTCTCCATGGCCTGTCCTGCCTTTCTGGATTTTACACCTTTTTCAGATGGCCCTTTTGACCGGGGGGAAGTGAGACTTCTTTGTAGTGCAGATTACCTTTGCAAGCTTGCTTGGTTGGCCAAAAAGTGCGTATGCGTTTTTTCCTGAATATATTCAGGAAAAAACGCATACGCCCTTTTTGGCCAAGTGCATCATTGTGGACGTTCTGCCTCTTTTCCTATGCTTTCAATGCAATTCCAGTCTACCTCCTGAAATCGGTTTCCTGCAATTCTGCCCCGCTTTCAAGTCCTCTTGGCAGCCTTACTTCAGTCTATTTTTGGACAATAGCTGTCATTTATAACTCTGCAGGTTTGTGAATTACAGTGCCCCTGAGCTCCTTTCTTCAACTTGCTTTCTTGTGACCTGGCCGCAACACCACAGGATGGCTTCAGGCCCTAATCTGGTTCCAGCAGGACACGCTGAGCCTTTGGTTAATTCCTCTTCCTGGTGGAAAACGAGAGTTAAATTTGCCCGTCCAGACACCTCCAGCTAGCCTCTCATTGGTTCTCGCTATTCCTGTTCATCTTCCGCAGAAATTGCAAACTGGGCCAAACAGGAGGTTAAAGGCGCTGACTCTCCAAGTCGGGAGAGTGTTAGTAAAGCGTCTGGAATGTTGCACCCGAGTACCAGGGGAGGAAAACTGAGACATATTTGAACACGTCTCCCGATCACATGGTTGATCATACTCTAGGTTCCACATGCATGTTTTAGCTGAAGGAAGAATACCTTAAACCTGGGTAGTTGAAACCCGTGGAATGGGTACCATGCAATATGACTTCAAAGGGTCTTCATTTGCTCACCGAACCTCTCCAATCCTATCACTGCTGCGTTTATGCCCCTGTACACATGCTTGATTCTCTTTCGGAGACATAGCAATCCATAGGTTTTAAGATACTTACTAGTCAGGTACATTCTTAGGCGTTTAATATGCGGTGTTGAGTCCATTTCGTTGAGCAAGGAGTAGCTCTTGTCTATTCCATATTTGACTTAAGGAACTTTATCTGTGCTCATTTCAATCTCTGGTTTTATGCAGCACCACAACTCACCTTTCCCCTTAAGCAAGCATAAGTTGGTTTTCTAAATTTGAGACCCTGTTCTGTTCTGTAATTCAGTTCCTGTGTAGCCAAGTTTACATTCCGTGTATTACTGATATCTTATGATGTTTCTTTTTCTGTGTGACTTATTTCAGTTAGAATCATCATACCTGAATCCACTCATTGTGCTGCTAAGGGCCTGATGACACAGATTTCATTGCTGAGTGATATTGCTTTGTAAGTAAATACCACAAGTTCTTTATCCATTTTTCACTTTCTGCGATGTTGAACTTGTACTGTAAACGAGGTTCTTGTAAACAGAGCCGTTCCAAACTTTGGGGTGGCTGTGTCTTTTTGATTTTAATTTCCCTAAGCTATAGGACCATAAGTGGAAGTGCCCTAGGTTCTGTTGCTTTGTTTTTTAGATGTTTCAGGAAACACCATACACTTCTCCCGAGTGGTTGTTGGCAATTTACATCCCGCCCATCAGCATAACAAGGCTCCCAGTTCTCCATGGCCTGTCCTGCCTTTCTGGATTTTACACTTTTTTCAGATGGCCCTTTTGACCGGGGGGAAGTGAGACTTCATTGTAGTGCAGATTTCCTTTGCAAGCTTGCTTGGTTGGCCAAAAAGGGCGTATGCGTTTTTTCCTGAATATATTCAGGAAAAAACGCATACGCCCTTTTTGGCCAAGTGCATCATTGTGGACGTTCTGCCTCTTTTCCTATGCTTTCAATGCAATTCCAGTCTACCTCCTGAAATCGGTTTCCTGCAATTCTGCCCCGCTTTCAAGTCCTCTTGGCAGCCTTACTTCAGTCTATTTTTGGACGATAGCTGTCATTTATAACTCTGCAGGTTTGTGAATTACAGTGCCCCTGAGCTCCTTTCTTCAACAAGCTTTCTTCTGAGCTGGCCGCAACACCGCAGTATGGCTTCAGGCCCTATTCTGGTTCCGGCACGGCACGCTGAGCCTTTGGTTAATTCCTCTTCCTGGTGGGAAATGAGAGTTAAATTTGCCCGTCCAGACACCTCCAGCTAGCCTCTCATTGGTTCTCGCTATTCCTGTTCATCTTCCGCAGAAATTGCAAACTGGGCCAAACAGGAGGTTAAAGGCGCTGACTCTCCAAGTCGGGAGAGTGTTAGTAAAGCATCTGGAATGTTGCACCCGAGTACCAGGTACGAAAACTGAGACATATTTGAACACGTCTCCCGATCACATGGTTGATCATACTCTAGGTTCCACATGCATGTTTTAGCTGAAGGAAGAATACCTTAAACCTGGAGAGTTAAGACCCGTGTAATGGGTACCATGCAATATGACTTCAAAGGGTCTTCATTTGCTCACCGAACCTCTCCAATCCTATCACTGCTGCGTTTATGCCCCTGTACACATGCTTGATTCTCTTTCGGAGTCATAGCAATCCATAGGTTTTAAGATACTTACTAGTCAGGTACATTCTTAGGCGTTTAATATGCGGTGTTGAGTCCATTTCGTTGAGCAGGAGTAGCTCTTGTCTATTCCATATTTGACTTAAGGAACTTTATCTGTGCTCATTTCAATCTCTGGTTTTATGCAGCACCACAACTCACCTTTCCCCTTAAGCAAGCATAAGTTGGTTTTCTAAATTTGAGACCCTGTTCTGTTCTGTAATTCAGTTCCTGTGTAGCCAAGTTTCCATTCCGTGTATTACTGATATCTTATGATGTTTCTTTTTCTGTGTGACTTATTTCAGTTAGAATCATCATACCTGAATCCACTCATTGTGCTGCTAAGGGCCTGATGACACAGATTTCATTGCTGAGTGATATTGCTTTGTAAGTAAATACCGCAAGTTCTTTATCCATTTTTCACTTTCTGCGATGTTGAACTTGTACTGTAAACGAGGTTCTTGTAAACAGAGCCGTTCCAAACTTTGGGGTGGCTGTGTCTTTTTGATTTTAATTTCCCTAAGCTATAGGACCATAAGTGGAAGTGCCCTAGGTTCTGTTGCTTTGTTTTTTAGATGTTTCAGGAAACACCATAAACTTCTCCTGAGTGGTTGTTGGCAATTTACATCCCGCCCATCAGCATAACAAGGCTCCCAGTTCTCCATGGCCTGTCCTGCCTTTCTGGATTTTACACTTTTTTCAGATGGCGCTTTTGACCGGGGGGAAGTGAGACTTCATTGTAGTGCAGATTTCCTTTGCAAGCTTGCTTGGTTGGCCAAAAAGAGCGTATGCGTTTTTTCCTGAATATATTCAGGAAAAAACGCATACGCCCTTTTTAGCCAAGTGCATCATTGTGGACGTTCTGCCTCTTTTCCTATGCTTTCAATGCAATTCCAGTCTACCTCCTGAAATCTGGTTCCTGCAATTCTGCCCCGCTTTCAAGTCCTCTTGGCAGCCTTACTTCAGTCTATTTTTGGATGATAGCTGTCATTTATAACTCTGCAGGTTTGTCAATTACAGTGACCCTGAGCTCCTCTCTTCAACTCGCTTTCTTTTGAGCTGGCCGCAACACCGCAGGATGGCTTCAGGCCCTAATCTGCTTCCGGCACGGCACGCTGAGCCTTTGGTTATTTCCTCTTCCTGGTGGGAAATGAGAGTTAAATTTGCCCGTCCAGACACCTCCAGCTAGTCTCTCATTGGTTCTCGCTATTCCTGTTCATCTTCCGCAGAAATTGCAAACTGGGCCAAACAGGAGGTTAAAGGCGCTGACTCTCCAAGTCGGGAGAGTGTTAGTAAAGCATCTGGAATGTTGCACCCGAGTACCAGGTACGAAAACTGAGACATATTTGAACACGTCTCCCGATCACATGGTTGATCATACTCTAGGTTCCACATGCATGTTTTAGCTGAAGGAAGAATACCTTAAACCTGGAGAGTTAAGACCCGTGTAATGGGTACCATGCAATATGAGTTCAAAGGGTCTTCATTTGCTCACCGAACCTCTCCAATCCTATCACTGCTGCGTTTATGCCCCTGTACACATGCTTGATTCTCTTTCGGAGTCATAGCAATCCATAGGTTTTAAGATACTTACTAGTCAGGTACATTCTTAGGCGTTTAATATGCGGTGTTGAGTCCATTTCGTTGAGCAAGGAGTAGCTCTTGTCTATTCCATATTTGACTTAAGGAACTTTATCTGTGCTCATTTCAATCTCTGGTTTTATGCAGCACCACAACTCACCTTTCCCCTTAAGCAAGCATAAGTTGGTTTTCTAAATTTGAGACCCTGTTCTGTTCTGTAATTCAGTTCCTGTGTAGCCAAGTTTACATTCCGTGTATTACTGATATCTTATGATGTTTCTTTTTCTGTGTGACTTATTTCAGTTAGAATCATCATACCTGAATCCACTCATTGTGCTGTTAAGGGCCTGATGACACAGATTTCATTGCTGAGTGATATTGCTTTGTAAGTAAATACCACAAGTTCTTTATCCATTTTTCACTTTCTGCGATGTTGAACTTGTACTGTAAACGAGGTTCTTGTAAACAGAGCCGTTCCAAACTTTGGGGTGGCTGTGTCTTTTTGATTTTAATTTCCCTAAGCTATAGGACCATAAGTGGAAGTGCCCTAGGTTCTGTTGCTTTGTTTTTTAGATGTTTCAGGAAACACCATAAACTTCTCCCGAGTGGTTGTTGGCAATTTACATCCCGCCCATCAGCATAACAAGGCTCCCAGTTCTCCATGGCCTGTCCTGCCTTTCTGGATTTTACACTTTTTTCAGATGGCCCTTTTGACCGGGGGGAAGTGAGACTTCATTGTAGTGCAGATTTCCTTTGCAAGCTTGCTTGGTTGGCCAAAAAGGGCGTATGCGTTTTTTCCTGAATATATTCAGGAAAAAACGCATACGCCCTTTTTGGCCAAGTGCATCATTGTGGACGTTCTGCCTCTTTTCCTATGCTTTCAATGCAATTCCAGTCTACCTCCTGAAATCGGTTTCCTGCAATTCTGCCCCGCTTTCAAGTCCTCTTGGCAGCCTTACTTCAGTCTATTTTTGGACGATAGCTGTCATTTATAACTCTGCATGTTTGTGAATTACAGTGCCCCTGAGCTCCTTTCTTCAACTCGCTTTCTTTTGAGCTGGCCGCAACACCGCAGGATGGCTTCAGGCCCTAATCTGCTTCCGGCACGGCACGCTGAGCCTTTGGTTATTTCCTCTTCCTGGTGGGAAATGAGAGTTAAATTTGCCCGTCCAGACACCTCCAGCTAGTCTCTCATTGGTTCTCGCTATTCCTGTTCATCTTCCGCAGAAATTGCAAACTGGGCCAAACAGGAGGTTAAAGGCGCTGACTCTCCAACTCGGGAGAGTGTTAGTAAAGCATCTGGAATGTTGCACCCGAGTACCAGGTACGAAAACTGAGACATATTTGAACACGTCTCCCGATCACATGGTTGATCATACTCTAGGTTCCACATGCATGTTTTAGCTGAAGGAAGAATACCTTAAACCTGGAGAGTTAAGACCCGTGTAATGGGTACCATGCAATATGATATCAAAGGGTCTTCATTTGCTCACCGAACCTCTCCAATCCTATCACTGCTGCGTTTATGCCCCTGTACACATGCTTGATTCTCTTTCGGAGTCATAGCAATCCATAGGTTTTAAGATACTTACTAGTCAGGTACATTCTTAGGCGTTTAATATGCGGTGTTGAGTCCATTTCGTTGAGCAAGGAGTAGCTCTTGTCTATTCCATATTTGACTTAAGGAACTTTATCTGTGCTCATTTCAATCTCTGGTTTTATGCAGCACCACAACTCACCTTTCCCCTTAAGCAAGCATAAGTTGGTTTTCTAAATTTGAGACCCTGTTCTGTTCTGTAATTCAGTTCCTGTGTAGCCAAGTTTACATTCCGTGTATTACTGATATCTTATGATGTTTCTTTTTCTGTGTGACTTATTTCAGTTAGAATCATCATACCTGAATCCACTCATTGTGCTGCTAAGGGCCTGATGACACAGATTTCATTGCTGAGTGATATTGCTTTGTAAGTAAATACCACAAGTTCTTTATCCATTTTTCACTTTCTGCGATGTTGAACTTGTACTGTAAACGAGGTTCTTGTAAACAGAGCCGTTCCAAACTTTGGGGTGGCTGTGTCTTTTTGATTTTAATTTCCCTAAGCTATAGGACCATAAGTGGAAGTGCCCTAGGTTCTGTTGCTTTGTTTTTTAGATGTTTCAGGAAACACCATACACTTCTCCCGAGTGGTTGTTGGCAATTTACATCCCGCCCATCAGCATAACAAGGCTCCCAGTTCTCCATGGCCTGTCCTGCCTTTCTGGATTTTACACTTTTTTCAGATGGCCCTTTTGACCGGGGGGAAGTGAGACTTCATTGTAGTGCAGATTTCCTTTGCAAGCTTGCTTGGTTGGCCAAAAAGGGCGTATGCGTTTTTTCCTGAATATATTCAGGAAAAAACGCATACGCCCTTTTTGGCCAAGTGCATCATTGTGGACGTTCTGCCTCTTTTCCTATGCTTTCAATGCAATTCCCGTCTACATCCTGAAATCGGGTTCCTGCAATTCTGCCCCGCTTTCAAGTCCTCTTGGCAGCCTTACTTCAGTCTATTTTTGGACGATAGCTGTCATTTATAACTCTGCAGGTTTGTGAATTACAGTGCCCCTGAGCTCCTTTCTTCAACTCGCTTTCTTTTGAGCTGGCCGCAACACCGCAGGATGGCTTCAGGCCCTAATCTGCTTCCGGCACGGCACGCTGAGCCTTTGGTTATTTCCTCTTCCTGGTGGGAAATGAGAGTTAAATTTGCCCGTCCAGACACCTCCAGCTAGTCTCTCATTGGTTCTCGCTATTCCTGTTCATCTTCCGCAGAAATTGCAAACTTGGCCAAACAGGAGGTTAAAGGCGCTGACTCTCCAACTCGGGAGAGTGTTAGTAAAGCATCTGGAATGTTGCACCCGAGTACCAGGTACGAAAACTGAGACATATTTGAACACGTCTCCCGATCACATGGTTGATCATACTCTAGGTTCCACATGCATGTTTTAGCTGAAGGAAGAATACCTTAAACCTGGAGAGTTAAGACCCGTGTAATGGGTACCATGCAATATGATATCAAAGGGTCTTCATTTGCTCACCGAACCTCTCCAATCCTATCACTGCTGCGTTTATGCCCCTGTACACATGCTTGATTCTCTTTCGGAGTCATAGCAATCCATAGGTTTTAAGATACTTACTAGTCAGGTACATTCTTAGGCGTTTAATATGCGGTGTTGAGTCCATTTCGTTGAGCAAGGAGTAGCTCTTGTCTATTCCATATTTGACTTAAGGAACTTTATCTGTGCTCATTTCAATCTCTGGTTTTATGCAGCACCACAACTCAGCTTTCCCCTTAAGCAAGCATAAGTTGGTTTTCTAAATTTGAGACCCTGTTCTGTTCTGTAATTCAGTTCCTGTGTAGCCAAGTTTACATTCCGTGTATTACTGATATCTTATGATGTTTCTTTTTCTGTGTGACTTATTTCAGTTAGAATCATCATACCTGAATCCACTCATTGTGCTGCTAAGGGCCTGATGACACAGATTTCATTGCTGAGTGATATTGCTTTGTAAGTAAATACCACAAGTTCTTTATCCATTTTTCACTTTCTGCGATGTTGAACTTGTACTGTAAACGAGGTTCTTGTAAACAGAGCCGTTCCAAACTTTGGGGTGGCTGTGTCTTTTTGATTTTAATTTCCCTAAGCTATAGGACCATAAGTGGAAGTGCCCTAGGTTCTGTTGCTTTGTTTTTTAGATGTTTCAGGAAACACCATAAACTTCTCCCGAGTGGTTGTTGGCAATTTACATCCCGCCCATCAGCATAACAAGGCTCCCAGTTCTCCATGGCCTGTCCTGCCTTTCTGGATTTTACACTTTTTTCAGATGGCCCTTTTGACCGGGGGGAAGTGAGACTTCATTGTAGTGCAGATTTCCTTTGCAAGCTTGCTTGGTTGGCCAAAAAGGGCGTATGCGTTTTTTCCTGAATATATTCAGGAAAAAACGCATACGCCCTTTTTGGCCAAGTGCATCATTGTGGACGTTCTGCCTCTTTTCCTATGCTTTCAATGCAATTCCCGTCTACATCCTGAAATCGGGTTCCTGCAATTCTGCCCCGCTTTCAAGTCCTCTTGGCAGCCTTACTTCAGTCTATTTTTGGACGATAGCTGTCATTTATAACTCTGCAGGTTTGTGAATTACAGTGCCCCTGAGCTCCTTTCTTCAACTCGCTTTCTTTTGAGCTGGCCGCAACACCGCAGGATGGCTTCAGGCCCTAATCTGCTTCCGGCACGGCACGCTGAGCCTTTGGTTATTTCCTCTTCCTGGTGGGAAATGAGAGTTAAATTTGCCCGTCCAGACACCTCCAGCTAGTCTCTCATTGGTTCTCGCTATTCCTGTTCATCTTCCGCAGAAATTGCAAACTGGGCCAAACAGGAGGTTAAAGGCGCTGACTCTCCAACTCGGGAGAGTGTTAGTAAAGCATCTGGAATGTTGCACCCGAGTACCAGGTACGAAAACTGAGACATATTTGAACACGTCTCCCGATCACATGGTTGATCATACTCTAGGTTCCACATGCATGTTTTAGCTGAAGGAAGAATACCTTAAACCTGGAGAGTTAAGACCCGTGTAATGGGTACCATGCAATATGATATCAAAGGGTCTTCATTTGCTCACCGAACCTCTCCAATCCTATCACTGCTGCGTTTATGCCCCTGTACACATGCTTGATTCTCTTTCGGAGTCATAGCAATCCATAGGTTTTAAGATACTTACTAGTCAGGTACATTCTTAGGCGTTTAATATGCGGTGTTGAGTCCATTTCGTTGAGCAAGGAGTAGCTCTTGTCTATTCCATATTTGACTTAAGGAACTTTATCTGTGCTCATTTCAATCTCTGGTTTTATGCAGCACCACAACTCACCTTTCCCCTTAAGCAAGCATAAGTTGGTTTTCTAAATTTGAGACCCTGTTCTGTTCTGTAATTCAGTTCCTGTGTAGCCAAGTTTACATTCCGTGTATTACTGATATCTTATGATGTTTCTTTTTCTGTGTGACTTATTTCAGTTAGAATCATCATACCTGAATCCACTCATTGTGCTGCTAAGGGCCTGATGACACAGATTTCATTGCTGAGTGATATTGCTTTGTAAGTAAATACCACAAGTTCTTTATCCATTTTTCACTTTCTGCGATGTTGAACTTGTACTGTAAACGAGGTTCTTGTAAACAGAGCCGTTCCAAACTTTGGGGTGGCTGTGTCTTTTTGATTTTAATTTCCCTAAGCTATAGGACCATAAGTGGAAGTGCCCTAGGTTCTGTTGCTTTGTTTTTTAGATGTTTCAGGAAACACCATACACTTCTCCCGAGTGGTTGTTGGCAATTTACATCCCGCCCATCAGCATAACAAGGCTCCCAGTTCTCCATGGCCTGTCCTGCCTTTCTGGATTTTACACTTTTTTCAGATGGCCCTTTTGACCGGGGGGAAGTGAGACTTCATTGTAGTGCAGATTTCCTTTGCAAGCTTGCTTGGTTGGCCAAAAAGGGCGTATGCGTTTTTTCCTGAATATATTCAGGAAAAAACGCATACGCCCTTTTTGGCCAAGTGCATCATTGTGGACGTTCTGCCTCTTTTCCTATGCTTTCAATGCAATTCCCGTCTACATCCTGAAATCGGGTTCCTGCAATTCTGCCCCGCTTTCAAGTCCTCTTGGCAGCCTTACTTCAGTCTATTTTTGGACGATAGCTGTCATTTATAACTCTGCAGGTTTGTGAATTACAGTGCCCCTGAGCTCCTTTCTTCAACTCGCTTTCTTTTGAGCTGGCCGCAACACCGCAGGATGGCTTCAGGCCCTAATCTGCTTCCGGCACGGCACGCTGAGCCTTTGGTTATTTCCTCTTCCTGGTGGGAAATGAGAGTTAAATTTGCCCGTCCAGACACCTCCAGCTAGTCTCTCATTGGTTCTCGCTATTCCTGTTCATCTTCCGCAGAAATTGCAAACTTGGCCAAACAGGAGGTTAAAGGCGCTGACTCTCCAACTCGGGAGAGTGTTAGTAAAGCATCTGGAATGTTGCACCCGAGTACCAGGTACGAAAACTGAGACATATTTGAACACGTCTCCCGATCACATGGTTGATCATACTCTAGGTTCCACATGCATGTTTTAGCTGAAGGAAGAATACCTTAAACCTGGAGAGTTAAGACCCGTGTAATGGGTACCATGCAATATGATATCAAAGGGTCTTCATTTGCTCACCGAACCTCTCCAATCCTATCACTGCTGCGTTTATGCCCCTGTACACATGCTTGATTCTCTTTCGGAGTCATAGCAATCCATAGGTTTTAAGATACTTACTAGTCAGGTACATTCTTAGGCGTTTAATATGCGGTGTTGAGTCCATTTCGTTGAGCAAGGAGTAGCTCTTGTCTATTCCATATTTGACTTAAGGAACTTTATCTGTGCTCATTTCAATCTCTGGTTTTATGCAGCACCACAACTCACCTTTCCCCTTAAGCAAGCATAAGTTGGTTTTCTAAATTTGAGACCCTGTTCTGTTCTGTAATTCAGTTCCTGTGTAGCCAAGTTTACATTCCGTGTATTACTGATATCTTATGATGTTTCTTTTTCTGTGTGACTTATTTCAGTTAGAATCATCATACCTGAATCCACTCATTGTGCTGCTAAGGGCCTGATGACACAGATTTCATTGCTGAGTGATATTGCTTTGTAAGTAAATACCACAAGTTCTTTATCCATTTTTCACTTTCTGCGATGTTGAACTTGTACTGTAAACGAGGTTCTTGTAAACAGAGCCGTTCCAAACTTTGGGGTGGCTGTGTCTTTTTGATTTTAATTTCCCTAAGCTATAGGACCATAAGTGGAAGTGCCCTAGGTTCTGTTGCTTTGTTTTTTAGATGTTTCAGGAAACACCATAAACTTCTCCCGAGTGGTTGTTGGCAATTTACATCCCGCCCATCAGCATAACAAGGCTCCCAGTTCTCCATGGCCTGTCCTGCCTTTCTGGATTTTACACTTTTTTCAGATGGCCCTTTTGACCGGGGGGAAGTGAGACTTCATTGTAGTGCAGATTTCCTTTGCAAGCTTGCTTGGTTGGCCAAAAAGGGCGTATGCGTTTTTTCCTGAATATATTCAGGAAAAAACGCATACGCCCTTTTTGGCCAAGTGCATCATTGTGGACGTTCTGCCTCTTTTCCTATGCTTTCAATGCAATTCCCGTCTACATCCTGAAATCGGGTTCCTGCAATTCTGCCCCGCTTTCAAGTCCTCTTGGCAGCCTTACTTCAGTCTATTTTTGGACGATAGCTGTCATTTATAACTCTGCAGGTTTGTGAATTACAGTGCCCCTGAGCTCCTTTCTTCAACTCGCTTTCTTTTGAGCTGGCCGCAACACCGCAGGATGGCTTCAGGCCCTAATCTGGTTCCGGCACGGCACGCTGAGCCTTTGGTTAATTCCTCTTCCTGGTGGGAAATGAGAGTTAAATTTGCCCGTCCAGACACCTCCAGCTAGCCTCTCATTGGTTCTCGCTATTCCTGTTCATCTTCCGCAGAAATTGCAAACTGGGCCAAACAGGAGGTTAAAGGGACTGACTCTCCAAGTGGGGAGAGTGTTAGTAAAGCGTCTGGATTGTTGCACCCGAGTACCAGGGTACGAAAACTGACACATATTTGAACACGTCTCCCGATCACATGGTTGATCATACTCTAGGTTCCACATGCATGTTTTAGCTGAAGGAAGAATACCTTAAACCTGGGTAGTTGAAACCCGTGGAAAGGGTACCATGCAATATGACTTCAAAGGGTCTTCATTTTCTCACCGAACCTCTCCAATCCTATCACTGCTGTGTTTATGCCCCTGTACATATGCTTGATTCTTTTTCGGAGACATAGCAATCCATAGGTTTTAAGATACTTACTAGTCAGGTACATTCTTAGGCGTTTAATATGCGGTGTTGAGTCCATTTCGTTGAGCAAGGAGTAGCTCTTGTCTATTCCATATTTGGCTTAAGGAACTTTATCTGTGCTCATTTCAATCTCTGGTTTTATGCAGCACCCCAACTCACCTTTCCCCTTAAGCAAGCATAAGTTGGTTTTCTAAATTTGAGACCCTGTTCTGTTTTGGAATTCAGTTCCTGTGTAGCCAAGTTTACATTCCGTGTATTACTGATATCTTATGATGTTTCTTTTTCTGTGTGACTTATTTCAGTTAGAATCATCATACCTGAATCCACTCATTGTGCTGCTAAGGGCCTGATGACATAGATTTCATTGCTGAGTGATATTGCTTTGTATGTGAATACCACAACGTCTTTATCCATTTTTCACTTTCTGCGATGTTGAACTTGTACTGTAAACGAGGTTCTTGTAAACAGAGCCGTTCCAAACTTTGGGGTGACTGTGTCTTTTTGATTTTAATTTCCCTAAGCTATAGGACCATAAGTGGAAGTGCCCTAGGCTCTGTTGCTTTGTTTTTTAGATGTTTCAGGAAACACCATACACTTCTCCCAAGTGTCTATTGGCAATTTACATCCCGCCCATCAGCATAACAAGGCTCCCAGTTCTCAATGGCCTGTTGCCTTTCTGCATTTTACACTTTTTTCAGATGGCCCTTTTGACCGGGGGGAAGTGAGACTTCATTGTAGTGCAGATTTCCTTTGCAAGCTTGCTTGGTTGGCCAAAAAGGGCGTATGCGTTTTTTCCTGAATATATTCAGGAAAAAACGCATACGCCCTTTTTGGCCAAGTGCATCATTGTGGACGTTCTGCCTCTTTTCCTATGCTTTCAATGCAATTCCAGTCTACCTCCTGAAATCGGTTTCCTGCAATTCTGCCCCGCTTTCAAGTCCTCTTGGCAGCCTTACTTCAGTCTATTTTTGGACGATAGCTGTCATTTATAACTCTGCAGGTTTGTGAATTACAGTGCCCCTGAGCTCCTTTCTTCAACTCGCTTTCTTTTGAGCTGGCCGCAACACCGCAGGATGGCTTCAGGCCCTAATCTGCTTCCGGCACGGCACGCTGAGCCTTTGGTTATTTCCTCTTCCTGGTGGGAAATGAGAGTTAAATTTGCCCGTCCAGACACCTCCAGCTAGTCTCTCATTGGTTCTCGCTATTCCTGTTCATCTTCCGCAGAAATTGCAAACTTGGCCAAACAGGAGGTTAAAGGCACTGACTCTCCAAGTCGGGAGAGTGTTAGTAAAGCGTCTGGAATGTTGCACCCGAGTACCAGGGTACGAAAACTGAGACATATTTGAACACGTCTCCCGATCACATGGTTGATCATACTCTAGGTTCCACATGCATGTTTTAGATGAAGGAAGAATACCTTAAACCTGGAGAGTTAAGACCCGTGTAATGGGTACCATGCAATATGACTTCAAAGGGTCTTCATTTGCTCACCGAACCTCTCCAATCCTATCACTGCTGCGTTTATGCCCCTGTACACATGCTTGATTCTCTTTCGGAGACATAGCAATCCATAGGTTTTAAGATACTTACTAGTCAGGTACATTCTTAGGCGTTTAATATGCGGTGTTGAGTCCATTTCGTTGAGCAAGGAGTAGCTCTTGTTTATTCCATATTTGGCTTAAGGAAGTTTATCTGTGCTCATTTCAATCTCTGGTTTTATGCAGCACCACAACTCACCTTTCCACTTAAGCAAGCATAAGTTGGTTTTCTAAATTTGAGACCCTGTTCTGTTCTGTAATTCAGTTCCTGTGTAGCCAAGTTTACATTCCGTGTATTACTGATATCTTATGATGTTTCTTTTTCTGTGTGACTTATTTCAGTTAGAATCATCATACCTGAATCCACTCATTGTGCTGCTAAGGGCCTGATGACACAGATTTCATTGCTGAGTGATATTGCTTTGTAAGTAAATACCACAAGTTCTTTATCCATTTTTCACTTTCTGCGATGTTGAACTTGTACTGTAAACGAGGTTCTTGTAAACAGAGATGTTCCAAACTTTGGGGTGGCTGTGTCTTTTTGATTTTAATTTCCCTCAGCTATAGGACCATAAGTGGAAGTGCCCTAGGTTCTGTTGCTTTGTTTTTTAGATGTTTCAGGAAACACCATAAACTTCTCCCGAGTGGTTGTTGGCAATTTACATCCCGCCCATCAGCATAACAAGGCTCCCAGTTCTCCATGGCCTGTCCTGCCTTTCTGGATTTTACACTTTTTTCAGATGGCCCTTTTGACCGGGGGGAAGTGAGACTTCATTGTAGTGCAGATTTCCTTTGCAAGCTTGCTTGGTTGGCCAAAAAGGGCGTATGCGTTTTTTCCTGAATATATTCAGGAAAAAACGCATACGCCCTTTTTGACCAAGTGCATCATTGTGGACGTTCTGCCTCTTTTCCTATGCTTTCAATGCAATTCCAGTCTACCTCCTGAAATCGGTTTCCTGCAATTCTGCCCCGCTTTCAAGTCCTCTTGGCAGCCTTACTTCAGTCTATTTTTGGACGATAGCTGTCATTTATAACTCTGCAGGTTTGTGAATTACAGTGCCCCTGAGCTCCTTTCTTAAACTCGCTTTCTTTTGAGCTGGCCGCAACACCGCAGGATGGCTTCAGGCCCTAATCTGGTTCCGGCACGGCACGCTGAGCCTTTGGTTATTTCCTCTTCCTGGTGGGAAATGAGAGTTAAATTTGCCCGTCCAGACACCTCCAGCTAGTCTCTCATTGGTTCTCGCTATTCCTGTTCATCTTCCGCAGAAATTGCAAACTGGGCCAAACAGGAGGTTAAAGGCGCTGACTCTCCAAGTCGGGAGAGTGTTAGTAAAGCGTCTGGAATGTTGCACCCGAGTACCAGGGGAGGAAAACTGAGACATATTTGAACACGTCTCCTGATCACATGGTTGATCATACTCTAGGTTCCACATGCATGTTTTAGCTGAAGGAAGAATACCTTAAACCTGGGTAGTTGAAACCCGTGGAATGGGTACCATGCAATATGACTTCAAAGGGTCTTCATTTGCTCACCGAACCTCTCCAATCCTATCACTGCTGCGTTTATGCCCCTGTACACATGCTTGATTCTCTTTCGGAGACATAGCAATCCATAGGTTTTAAGATACTTACTAGTCAGGTACATTCTTAGGCGTTTAATATGCGGTGTTGAGTCCATTTCGTTGAGCAAGGAGTAGCTCTTGTCTATTCCATATTTGACTTAAGGAACTTTATCTGTGCTCATTTCAATCTCTGGTTTTATGCAGCACCACAACTCACCTTTCCCCTTAAGCAAGCATAAGTTGGTTTTCTAAATTTGAGACCCTGTTCTGTTCTGTAATTCAGTTCCTGTGTAGCCAAGTTTACATTCCGTGTATTACTGATATCTTATGATGTTTCTTTTTCTGTGTGACTTATTTCAGTTAGAATCATCATACCTGAATCCACTCATTGTGCTGCTAAGGGCCTGATGACACAGATTTCATTGCTGAGTGATATTGCTTTGTAAGTAAATACCACAAGTTCTTTATCCATTTTTCACTTTCTGCGATGTTGAACTTGTACTGTAAACGAGGTTCTTGTAAACAGAGCCGTTCCAAACTTTGGGGTGGCTGTGTCTTTTTGATTTTAATTTCCCTAAGCTATAGGACCATAAGTGGAAGTGCCCTAGGTTCTGTTGCTTTGTTTTTTAGATGTTTCAGGAAACACCATACACTTCTCCCGAGTGGTTGTTGGCAATTTACATCCTGCCCATCAGCATAACAAGGCTCCCAGTTCTCCATGGCCTGTCCTGCCTTTCTGGATTTTACACTTCTTTCAGATGGCCCTTTTGACCGGGGGGAAGTGAGACTTCATTGTAGTGCAGATTTCCTTTGCAAGCTTGCTTGGTTGGCCAAAAAGTGCGTATGCGTTTTTTCTTGAATATATTCAGGAAAAAACGCATACGCCCTTTTTGGCCAAGTGCATCATTGTGGACGTTCTGCCTCTTTTCCTATGCTTTCAATGCAATTCCAGTCTACCTCCTGAAATCGGTTTCCTGCAATTCTGCCCCGCTTTCAAGTCCTCTTGGCAGCCTTACTTCACTCTATTTTTGGACGATAGCTGTCATTTATAACTCTGCAGGTTTGTGAATTACAGTGCCCCTGAGCTCCTTTCTTCAACAAGCTTTCTTCTGAGCTGGCCGCAACACCGCAGGATGGCTTCAGGCCCTAATCTGCTTCCGGCACGGCACGCTGAGCCTTTGGTTAATTCCTCTTCCTGGTGGGAAATGAGAGTTAAATTTGCCCGTCCAGACACCTCCAGCTAGCCTCTCATTGGTTCTCGCTATTCCTGTTCATCTTCCGCAGAAATTGCAAACTGGGCCAAACAGGAGGTTAAAGGGACTGACTCTCCAAGTCGGGAGAGTGTTAGTAAAGTGTCTGGAATGTTGCACCCGAGTACCAGGGTACGAAAACTGAGACATATTTGAACACGTCTCCCGATCACATGGTTGATCATACTCTAGGTTCCACATGCATGTTTTAGCTGAAGGAAGAATACCTTAAACCTGGGTAGTTGAAACCCGTGGAATGGGTACCATGCAATATGACTTCAAAGGGTCTTCATTTGCTCACCGAACATCTCCAATCCTATCACTGCTGCGTTTATGCCCCTGTACACATGCTTGATTCTCTTTCAGAGACATAGCAATCCATAGGTTTTAAGATACTTACTAGTCAGGTACATTCTTAGGCGTTTAATATGGGGTGTTAAGTCCATTTCATTGAGCAAGGAGTAGCTCTTGTCTATTCCATATTTGGCTTAAGGAACTTTATCTGTGCTCATTTCAATCTCTGGTTTTATGCAGCACCCCAACTCACCTTTACCCTTAAGCAAGAATAAGTTGGTTTTCTAAATTTGTGACCCTGTTCTGTTCTGTAATTCAGTTCCTGTGTAGCCAAGTTTACATTCCGTGTATTACTGATATCTTATGATGTTTCTTTTTCTGTGTGACTTATTTCAGTTAGAATCATCATACCTGAATCCACTCATTGTGCTGCTAAGGGCCTGATGACACAGATTTCATTGCTGAGTGATATTGCTTTGTATGTAAATACCACAACTTCTTTATCCATTTTTCACTTTCTGCGATGTTGAACTTGTACTGTAAACGAGGTTCTTGTAAACAGAGCCGTTCCAAACTTTGGGGTGGCTGTGTCTTTTTGATTTTAATTTCCCTAAGCTATAGGACCATAAGTGGAAGTGCCCTAGGTTCTGTTGCTTTGTTTTTTAGATGTTTCAGGAAACACCATAAACTTCTCCCGAGTGGTTGTTGGCAATTTACATCCCGCCCATCAGCATAACAAGGCTCCCAGTTCTCCATGGCCTGTCCTGCCTTTCTGGATTTTACACTTTTTTCAGATGGCCCTTTTGACCGGGGGGAAGTGAGACTTCATTGTAGTGCAGATTTCCTTTGCAAGCTTGCTTGGTTGGCCAAAAAGGGCGTATGCGTTTTTTCCTGAATATATTCAGGAAAAAACGCATACGCCCTTTTTGGCCAAGTGCATCATTGTGGACGTTCTGCCTCTTTTCCTATGCTTTCAATGCAATTCCAGTCTACCTCCTGAAATCGGGTTCCTGCAATTCTGCCCCGCTTTCAAGTCCTCTTGGCAGCCTTACTTCAGTCTATTTTTGGACGATAGCTGTCATTTATAACTCTGCAGGTTTGTGAATTACAGTGCCCCTGAGCTCCTTTCTTCAACTCGCTTTCTTTTGAGCTGGCCGCAACACCGCAGGATGGCTTCAGGCCCTAATCTGCTTCCGGCACGGCACGCTGAGCCTTTGGTTATTTCCTCTTCCTGGTGGGAAATGAGAGTTAAATTTGCCCGTCCAGACACCTCCAGCTAGCCTCTCATTGGTTCTCGCTATTCCTGTTCATCTTCCGCAGAAATTGCAAACTGGGCCAAACAGGAGGTTAAAGGCGCTGACTCTCCAAGTCGGGAGAGTGTTAGTAAAGCATCTGGAATGTTGCACCCGAGTACCAGGTACGAAAACTGAGACATATTTGAACACGTCTCCCGATCACATGGTTGATCATACTCTAGGTTCCACATGCATGTTTTAGCTGAAGGAAGAATACCTTAAACCTGGAGAGTTAAGACCCGTGTAATGGGTACCATGCAATATGACTTCAAAGGGTCTTCATTTGCTCACCGAACCTCTCCAATCCTATCACTGCTGCGTTTATGCCCCTGTACACATGCTTGATTCTCTTTCGGAGTCATAGCAATCCATAGGTTTTAAGATACTTACTAGTCAGGTACATTCTTAGGCGTTTAATATGCGGTGTTGAGTCCATTTCGTTGAGCAAGGAGTAGCTCTTGTCTATTCCATATTTGACTTAAGGAACTTTATCTGTGCTCATTTCAATCTCTGGTTTTATGCAGCACAACAACTCACCTTTCCCCTTAAGCAAGCATAAGTTGGTTTTCTAAATTTGAGACCCTGTTCTGTTCTGTAATTCAGTTCCTGTGTAGCCAAGTTTACATTCCGTGTATTACTGATATCTTATGATGTTTCTTTTTCTGTGTGACTTATTTCAGTTAGAATCATCATACCTGAATCCACTCATTGTGCTGCTAAGGGCCTGATGACACAGATTTCATTGCTGAGTGATATTGCTTTGTAAGTAAATACCACAACTTCTTTATCCATTTTTCACTTTCTGCGATGTTGAACTTGTACTGTAAACGAGGTTCTTGTAAACAGAGCCGTTCCAAACTTTGGGGTGGCTGTGTCTTTTTGATTTTAATTTCCCTAAGCTATAGGACCATAAGTGGAAGTGCCCTAGGTTCTGTTGCTTTGTTTTTTAGATGTTTCAGGAAACACCATACACTTCTCCCGAGTGGTTGTTGGCAATTTACATCCCGCCCATCAGCATAACAAGGCTCCCAGGTCTCCATGGCCTGTCCTGCCTTTCTGGATTTTACACTTTTTTCAGATGGCCCTTTTGACCGGGGGGAAGTGAGACTTCATTGTAGTGCAGATTTCCTTTGCAAGCTTGCTTGGTTGGCCAAAAAGGGCGTATGCGTTTTTTCCTGAATATATTCAGGAAAAAACGCATACGCCCTTTTTGGCCAAGTGCATCATTGTGGACGTTCTGCCTCTTTTCCTATGCTTTCAATGCAATTCCCGTCTACATCCTGAAATCGGGTTCCTGCAATTCTGCCCCGCTTTCAAGTCCTCTTGGCAGCCTTACTTCAGTCTATTTTTGGACGATAGCTGTCATTTATAACTCTGCAGGTTTGTGAATTACAGTGCCCCTGAGCTCCTTTCTTCAACTCGCTTTCTTTTGAACTGGCCGCAACACCGCAGGATGGCTTCAGGCCCTAATCTGGTTCCGGCACGGCACGCTGAGCCTTTGGTTAATTCCTCTTCCTGGTGGGAAATGAGAGTTAAATTTGCCCGTCCAGACACCTCCAGCTAGCCTCTCATTGGTTCTCGCTATTCCTGTTCATCTTCCGCAGAAATTGCAAACTGGGCCAAACAGGAGGTTAAAGGGACTGACTCTCCAAGTCGGGAGAGTGTTAGTAAAGCGTCTGGAATGTTGCACCCGAGTACCAGGGTACGAAAACTGAGACATATTTGAACACGTCTCCCGATCACATGGTTGATCATACTCTAGGTTCCACATGCATGTTTTAGCTGAAGGAAGAATACCTTAAACCTGGGTAGTTGAAACCCGTGGAATGGGTACCATGCAATATGACTTCAAAGGGTCTTCATTTGCTCACCGAACCTCTCCAATCCTATCACTGCTGCGTTTATGCCCCTGTACACATGCTTGATTCTCTTTTGGAGACATAGCAATCCATAGGTTTTAAGATACTTACTAGTCAGGTACATTCTTAGGCGTTTAATATGCGGTGTTGAGTCCATTTCGTTGAGCAAGGAGTAGCTCTTGTCTATTCCATATTTGGCTTAAGGAACTTTATCTGTGCTCATTTCAATCTCTGGTTTTATGCAGCACCCCAACTCACCTTTCCCCTTAAGCAAGCATAAGTTGGTTTTCTAAATTTGAGACCCTGTTCTGTTCTGTAATTCAGTTCCTGTGTAGCCAAGTTTACATTCCGTGTATTACTGATATCTTATGATGTTTCTTTTTCTGTGTGACTTATTTCAGTTAGAATCACCATACCTGAATCCACTCATTGTGCTGCTAAGGGCCTGATGACACAGATTTCATTGCTCAGTGATATTGCTTTGTAAGTAAATACCACAAGTTCTTTATCCATTTTTCACTTTCTGCGATGTTGAACTTGTACTGTAAACGAGGTTCTTGTAAACAGAGCCGATCCAAACATTGGGGTGGCTGTGTCTTTTTGATTTTAATTTCCCTAAGCTATAGGACCATAAGTGGAAGTGCCCTAGGTTCTGTTGCTTTGTTTTTTAGATGTTTCAGGAAACACCATACACTTCTCCGGAGTGGTTGTTGGCAATTTACATCCCGCCCATCAGCATAACAAGGGTCCCAGTTCTCCATGGCCTGTCCTGCCTTTCTGGATTTTACACTTATTTCAGATGGCCCTTTTGACCGGGGGGAAGTGAGACTTCATTGTAGTGCAGATTTCCTTTGCAAGCTTGCTTGGTTGGCCAAAAAGGGCGTATGCGTTTTTTCCTGAATATATTCAGGAAAAAACGCATACGCCCTTTTTGGCCAAGTGCATCATTGTGGACGTTCTGCCTCTTTTCCTATGCTTTCAATGCAATTCCAGTCTACCTCCTGAAATCGGTTTCCTGCAATTCTGCCCCGCTTTCAAGTCCTCTTGGCAGCCTTACTTCAGTCTATTTTTGGACGATAGCTGTCATTTATAACTCTGCAGGTTTGTGAATTACAGTGCCCCTGAGCTCCTTTCTTCAACTCGCTTTGTTTTGAGCTGGCCGCAACACCGCAGGATGGCTTCAGGCCCTAATCTGGTTCCGGCACAGCACGCTGAGCCTTTGGTTAATTCCTCTTCCTGGTGGGAAATGAGAGTTAAATTTGCCCGTCCAGACACCTCCAGCTAGCCTCTCATTGGTTCTCGCTATTCCTGTTCATCTTCCGCAGAAATTGCAAACTGGGCCAAACAGGAGGTTAAAGGCGCTGACTCTCCAAGTTGGGAGAGTGTTAGTAAAGCGTCTGGAATGTTGCACCCGAGTACCAGGGTACGAAAACTGAGACATATTTGAACACGTCTCCCGATCACATGGTTGATCATACTCTAGGTTCCACATGCATGTTTTAGCTGAAGGAAGAATACCTTAAACCTGGAGAGTTAAGACCCGTGCAATGGGTACCATGCAATATGACTTCAAAGGGTCTTCATTTGCTCACCAAACCTCTCCAATCCTATCACTGCTGCGTTTATGCCCCTGTACACATGCTTGATTCTCTTTCAGAGACATAGCAATCCATAGGTTTTAAGATACTTACTAGTCAGGTACATTCTTAGGCGTTTAATATGCGGTGTTGAGTCCATTTCGTTGAGCAAGGAGTAGCTCTTGTTTATTCCATATTTGGCTTAAGGAAGTTTATCTGTGCTCATTTCAATCTCTGGTTTTATGCAGCACCCCAACTCACCTTTACCCTTAAGCAAGCATAAGTTTGTTTTCTAAATTTGAGACCCTGTTCTGTTCTGTAATTCAGTTCCTGTGTAGCCAAGTTTACATTCCGTGTATTACTGATATCTTATGATGTTTCTTTTTCTGTGTGACTTATTTCAGTTAGAATCATCATACCTGAATCCACTCATTGTGCTGCTAAGGGCCTGATGACACAGATTTCATTGCTGAGTGATATTGCTTTGTAAGTAAATACCACAAGTTCTTTATCCATTTTTCACTTTCTGCGATGTTGAACTTGTACTGTAAACGAGGTTCTTGTAAACAGAGCCGTTCCAAACATTGGGGTGGCTGTGTCTTTTTGATTTTAATTTCCCTAAGCTATAGGTCCATAAGTGGAAGTGCCCTAGGTTCTGTTGCTTTGTTTTTTAGATGTTTCAGGAAACACCATAAACTTCTCCCGAGTGGTTGTTGGCAATTTACATCCCGCCCATCAGCATAACAAGGCTCCCAGGTCTCCATGGCCTGTCCTGCCTTTCTGGATTTTACACTTTTTTCAGATGGCCCTTTTGACCGGGGGGAAGTGAGACTTCATTGTAGTGCAGATTTCCTTTGCAAGCTTGCTTGGTTGGCCAAAAAGGGCGTATGCGTTTTTTCCTGAATATATTCAGGAAAAAACGCATACGCCCTTTTTGGCCAAGTGCATCATTGTGGACGTTCTGCCTCTTTTCCTATGCTTTCAATGCAATTCCAGTCTACCTCCTGAAATCGGTTTCCTGCAATTCTGCCCCGCTTTCAAGTCCTCTTGGCAGCCTTACTTCAGTCTATTTTTGGACGATAGCTGTCATTTATAACTCTGCAGGTTTGTGAATTACAGTGCCCCTGAGCTCCTTTCTTCAACTTGCTTTCTTGTGACCTGGCCGCAACACCACAGGATGGCTTCAGGCCCTAATCTGGTTCCGGCAGGGCCCGCTGAGCCTTTGGTTAATTCCTCTTCCTGGTGGGAAATGAGAGTTAAATTTGCCCGTCCAGACACCTCCAGCTAGCCTCTCATTGGTTCTCGCTATTCCTGTTCATCTTCCGCAGAAATTGCAAACTGGGCCAAACAGGAGGTTAAAGGGACTGACTCTCCAAGTCGGGAGAGTGTTAGTAAAGTGTCTGGAATGTTGCACCCGAGTACCAGGGTACGAAAACCGAGACATATTTGAACACGTCTCCCGATCACATGGTTGATCATACTCTAGGTTCCACATGCATGTTTTAGCTGAAGGAAGAATACCTTAAACCTGGGTAGTTGAAACCCGTGTAATGGGTACCATGCAATATGACTTCAAAGGGTCTTCATTTGCTCACCGAACCTCTCCAATCCTATCACTGCTGCGTTTATGCCCCTGTACACATGCTTGATTCTCTTTCGGAGACATAGCAATCCATAGGTTTTAAGATACTTACTAGTCAGGTACATTCTTAGGCGTTTAATATGGGGTGTTGAGTCCATTTTGTTGAGCAAGGAGTAGCTCTTGTCTATTCCATATTTGGCTTAAGGAACTTTATCTGTGCTCATTTCAATCTCTGGTTTTATGCAGCACCCCAACTCACCTTTCCCCTTAAGCAAGCATAAGTTGGTTTTCTAAATTTGAGACCCTGTTCTGTTCTGTAATTCAGTTCCTGTGTAGCCAAGTTTACATTCCGTGTATTACTGATATCTTATGATGTTTCTTTTTCTGTGTGACTTATTTCAGTTAGAATCATCGTACCTGAATCCACTCATTGTGCTGCTAAGGGCCTGATGACACAGATTTCATTGCTGAGTGATATTGCTTTGTAAGTAAATACCACAAGTTCTTTATCCATTTTTCACTTTCTGCGATGTTGAACTTGTACTGTAAACGAGGTTCTTGTAAACAGAGCCTTTCCAAACTTTGGGATGGCTGTGTCTTTTTGATTTTAATTTCCCTAAGCTATAGGACCATAAGTGGAAGTGCCCTAGGCTCTGTTGCTTTGTTTTTTAGATGTTTCAGGAAACACCATACATTTCTCCTGAGTGTCTGTTGGCAATTTACATCCCGCCCATCAGCATAACAAGGCTCCCAGTTCTCCATGGCCTGTCCTGTCTTTCTGGATTTTACACTTTTTTCAGATGGCCCTTTTGACCGGGGGGAAGTGAGACTTCATTGTAGTGCAGATTTCCATTGCAAGCTTGCTGGGTTGGCCAAAAAGGGCGTATGCGTTTTTTCCTGAATATATTCAGGAAAAAACGCATACGCCCTTTTTGGCCAAGTGCATCATTGTGGACGTTCTGCCTCTTTTCCTATGCTTTCAATGCAATTCCAGTCTACCTCCTGAAATCGGTTTCCTGCAATTCTGCCCCGCTTTCAAGTCCTCTTGACAGCCTTACTTCAGTCTATTTTTGGACGATAGCTGTCATTTATAACTCTGCAGGTTTGTGAATTACAGTGCCCCTGAGCTCCTTTCTTCAACTCGCTTTCTTTTGAGCTGGCCGCAACACCGCAGGATGGCTTCAGGCCCTAATCTTGTTCCGGCACGGCACGCTGAGCCTTTGGTTAATTCCTCTTCCTGGTGGGAAATGAGAGTTAAATTTGCCCGTCCAGACACCTCCAGCTAGCCTCTCATTGGTTCTCGCTATTCCTGTTCATCTTCCGCAGAAATTGCAAACTGGGCCAAACAGGAGGTTAAAGGGACTGACTCTCCAAGTCGGGAGAGTGTTAGTAAAGCGTCTGGAATGTTGCACCCGAGTACCAGGGTACGAAAACTGAGACATATTTGAACACGTCTCCCGATCACATGGTTGATCATACTCTAGGTTCCACATGCATGTTTTAGCTAAAGGAAGAATACCTAAAACCTGGGTAGTTGAGACCCTTGTAATGGGTACCATGCAATATGACTTCAAAGGGTCTTCATTTGCTCACCGAACCTCTCCAATCCTATCACTGCTGCGTTTATGCCCCTGTACACATGCTTGATTCTCTTTCGGAGACATAGCAATCCATAGGTTTTAAGATACTTACTAGTCAGGTACATTCTTAGGCGTTTAATATGGCGTGTTGAGTCCATTTCGTTGAGCAAGGAGTAGCTATTGTCTATTCCATATTTGGCTTAAGGAACTTTATCTGTGCTCATTTCAATCTCTGGTTTTATGCAGCACCCCAACTCACCTTTCCCCTTAAGCAAGCATAAGTTGGTTTTCTAAATTTGAGACCCTGTTCTGTTCTGTAATTCAGTTCCTGTGTAGCCAAGTTTACATTCCGTGTATTAGTGATATCTTATGATGTTTCTTTTTCTGTGTGACTTATTTCAGTTAGAATCATCATACCTGAATCCACTCATTGTGCTGCTAAGGGCCTGATGACACAGATTTCATTGCTGAGTGATATTGCTTTGTAAGTAAATACCACAAGTTCTTTATCCATTTTTCACTTTCTGCGATGTTGAACTTGTACTGTAAACGAGGTTCTTGTAAACAGAGCCGTTCCAAACATTGGGGTGGCTGTGTCTTTTTGATTTTAATTTCCCTAAGCTATAGGTCCATAAGTGGAAGTGCCCTAGGTTCTGTTGCTTTGTTTTTTAGATGTTTCAGGAAACACCATAAACTTCTCCCGAGTGGTTGTTGGCAATTTACATCCCGCCCATCAGCATAACAAGGCTCCCAGGTCTCCATGGCCTGTCCTGCCTTTCTGGATTTTACACTTTTTTCAGATGGCCCTTTTGACCGGGGGGAAGTGAGACTTCATTGTAGTGCAGATTTCCTTTGCAAGCTTGCTTGGTTGGCCAAAAAGGGCGTATGCGTTTTTTCCTGAATATATTCAGTAAAAAACGCATACGCCCTTTTTGGCCAAGTGCATCATTGTGGACGTTCTGCCTCTTTTCCTATGCTTTCAATGCAATTCCAGTCTACCTCCTGAAATCGGGTTCCTGCAATTCTGCCCCGCTTTCAAGTCCTCTTGGCAGCCTTCCTTCAGTCTATTTTTGGACGATAGCTGTCATTTATAACTCTGCAGGTTTGTGAATTACAGTGCCCCTGAGCTCCTTTCTTCAACTTGCTTTCTTGTGACCTGGCCGCAACACCACAGGATGGCTTCAGGCCCTAATCTGGTTCCGGCAGGGCACGCTGAGCCTTTGGTTAATTCCTCTTCATGGTGGAAAATGAGAGTTAAATTTGCCCGTCCAGACACCTCCAGCTAGCCTCTCATTGGTTCTCGCTATTCCTGTTCATCTTCCGCAGAAATTGCAAACTGGGCCAAACAGGAGGTTAAAGGGACTGACTCTCCAAGTCGGGAGAGTGTTAGTAAAGTGTCTGGAATGTTGCACCCGAGTTCCAGGGTACGAAAACCGAGACATATTTGAACACGTCTCCCGATCACATGGTTGATCATACTCTAGGTTCCACATGCATGTTTTAGCTGAAGGAAGAATACCTTAAACCTGGGTAGTTGAAACCCGTGTAATGGGTACCATGCAATATGACTTCAAAGGGTCTTCATTTGCTCACCGAACCTCTCCAATCCTATCACTGCTGCGTTTATGCCCCTGTACACATGCTTGATTCTCTTTCGGAGACATAGCAATCCATAGGTTTTAAGATACTTACTAGTCAGGTACATTCTTAGGCGTTTAATATGGGGTGTTGAGTCCATTTCGTTGAGCAAGGAGTAGCTCTTGTCTATTCCATATTTGGCTTAAGGAACTTTATCTGTGCTCATTTCAATCTCTGGTTTTATGCAGCACCCCAACTCACCTTTCCCCTTAAGCAAGCATAAGTTGGTTTTCTAAATTTGAGACCCTGTTCTGTTCTGTAATTCAGTTCCTGTGTAGCCAAGTTTACATTCCGTGTATTACTGATATCTTATGATGTTTCTTTTTCTGTGTGACTTATTTCAGTTAGAATCATCGTACCTGAATCCACTCATTGTGCTGCTAAGGGCCTGATGACACAGATTTCATTGCTGAGTGATATTGCTTTGTAAGTAAATACCACAAGTTCTTTATCCATTTTTCACTTTCTGCGATGTTGAACTTGTACTGTAAACGAGGTTCTTGTAAACAGAGCCTTTCCAAACTTTGGGATGGCTGTGTCTTTTTGATTTTAATTTCCCTAAGCTATAGGACCATAAGTGGAAGTGCCCTAGGCTCTGTTGCTTTGTTTTTTAGATGTTTCAGGAAACACCATACATTTCTCCTGAGTGTCTGTTGGCAATTTACATCCCGCCCATCAGCATAACAAGGCTCCCAGTTCTCCATGGCCTGTCCTGTCTTTCTGGATTTTACACTTTTTTCAGATGGCCCTTTTGACCGGGGGGAAGTGAGACTTCATTGTAGTGCAGATTTCCATTGCAAGCTTGCTGGGTTGGCCAAAAAGGGCGTATGCGTTTTTTCCTGAATATATTCAGGAAAAAACGCATACGCCCTTTTTGGCCAAGTGCATCATTGTGGACGTTCTGCCTCTTTTCCTATGCTTTCAATGCAATTCCAGTCTACCTCCTGAAATCGGTTTCCTGCAATTCTGCCCCGCTTTCAAGTCCTCTTGACAGCCTTACTTCAGTCTATTTTTGGACGATAGCTGTCATTTATAACTCTGCAGGTTTGTGAATTACAGTGCCCCTGAGCTCCTTTCTTCAACTCGCTTTCTTTTGAGCTGGCCGCAACACCGCAGGATGGCTTCAGGCCCTAATCTTGTTCCGGCACGGCACGCTGAGCCTTTGGTTAATTCCTCTTCCTGGTGGGAAATGAGAGTTAAATTTGCCCGTCCAGACACCTCCAGCTAGCCTCTCATTGGTTCTCGCTATTCCTGTTCATCTTCCGCAGAAATTGCAAACTGGGCCAAACAGGAGGTTAAAGGCACTGACTCTCCAAGTCGGGAGAGTGTTAGTAAAGCGTCTGGAATGTTGCACCTGAGTACCAGGGTACGAAAACTGAGACATATTTGAACACGTCTCCCGATCACATGGTTGATCATACTCTAGGTTCCACATGCATGTTTTAGCTGAAGGAAGAATACCTTAAACCTGGGTAGTTGAAACCCGTGGAATGGGTACCATGCAATATGACTTCAAAGGGTCTTCATTTGCTCACCGAACCTCTCCAATCCTATCACTGCTGCGTTTATGCCCCTGTACACATGCTTGATTCTCTTTCGGAGACATAGCAATCCATAGGTTTTAAGATACTTACTAGTCAGGTACATTCTTAGGTGTTTAATATGGGGTGTTGTGTCCATTTCATTCAGCAAGAAGTAGCTCTTGTCTATTCCATATTTGGCTTAAGGAACTTTATCTGTGCTCATTTCAATCTCTGGTTTTATGCAGCACCCCAACTCACCTTTCCCCTTAAGCAAGCATAAGTTGGTTTTCTAAATTTGAGACCCTGTTCTGTTCTGTAATTCAGTTCCTGTGTAGCCAAGTTTACATTCCGTGTATTACTGATATCTTATGATGTTTCTTTTTCTGTGTGACTTATTTCAGTTAGAATCATCATACCTGAATCCACTCATTGTGCTGCTAAGGGCCTGATGACACAGATTTCATTGCTGAGTGATATTGCTTTGTAAGTAAATACCACAACTTCTTTATCCATTTTTCACTTTCTGCGATGTTGAACTTGTACTGTAAACGAGGTTCTTGTAAACAGAGCCTTTCCAAACTTTGGGGTGGCTGTGTCTTTTTGATTTTAATTTCCCTAAGCTATAGGACCAAGAGTGGAAGTGCCCTAGGCTCTGTTGCTTTGTTTTTTAGATGTTTTAGGAAACACCATACACTTCTCCTGAGTGTCTGTTGGCAATTTACATCCCGCCCATCAGCATAACAAGGCTCCCAGTTCTCCATGGCCTGTCCTGTCTTTCTGGATTTTACACTTTTTTCAGATGGCCCTTTTGACCGGGGGGAAGTGAGATTTCATTGTAGTGCAGATTTCCATTGCAAGCTTGCTGGGTTGGCCAAAAAGGGCGTATGCGTTTTTTCCTGAATATATTCAGGAAAAAACGCATACGCCCTTTTTGGCCAAGTGCATCATTGTGGACGTTCTGCCTCTTTTCCTATGCTTTCAATGCAATTCCAGTCTACCTCCTGAAATCGGTTTCCTGCAATTCTGCCCCGCTTTCAAGTCCTCTTGGCAGCCTTCCTTCAGTCTATTTTTGGACGATAGCTGTCATTTATAACTCTGCAGGTTTGTGAATTACAGTGCCCCTGAGCTCCTTTCTTCAACTCGCTTTCTTGTGACCTGGCCGCAACACCGCAGGATGTCTTCAGGCCCTAATCTGGTTCCGGCACGGCACGCTGAGCCTTTGGTTATTTCCTCTTCCTAGTGGGAAATGAGAGTTAAATTTGCCCGTCCAGACACCTCCAGCTAGTCTCTCATTGGTTCTCGCTATTCCTGTTCATCTTCCGCAGAAATTGCAAACTGGGCCAAACAGGAGGTTAAAGGCGCTGACTCTCCAACTCGGGAGAGTGTTAGTAAAGCGTCTGGAATGTTGCACCCGAGTACCAGGGGAGGAAAACTGAGACATATTTGAACACGTCTCCCGTTCACATGGTTGATCATACTTGGGTTCCACATGCATGTTTTAGCTGAAGGAAGAATACCTTAAACCTGGGTAGTTGAAACATGTGTAACGGGTACCATGCAATATGACTTCAAAGGGTCTTCATTTGCTCACCGAACCTCTCCAATCCTACCACTGCTGCGTTTATGCCCCTGTACACATGCTTGATTCTCTTTCGGAGACATAGCAATCCATAGGTTTTAAGATACTTACTAGTCAGGTACATTCTTAGGCGTTTAATATGCGGTGTTGAGTCCATTTCGTTGAGCAAGGAGTAGCTCTTGTCTATCCCATATTTGGCTTAAGGAACTTTATCTGTGCTCATTTCAATCTCTGGTTTTATGCAGCACCCCAACTCACCTTTACCCTTAAGCAAGAATAAGTTGGTTTTCTAAATTTGAGACCCTGTTCTGTTCTGTAATTCAGTTCCTGTGTAGCCAAGTTTCCATTCCGTGTATTAGTGATATCTTATGATGTTTCTTTTTCTGTGTGACTTATTTCAGTTAGAATCATCGTACCTGAATCCACTCATTATGCTGCTACGGGCCTGATGACATAGATTTCATTGCTGAGTGATACTGCATTGTACGTAAGTACCACAAGTTCTTTATCCATTTTTCACTTTCTGTGATATTGAACTTGTACGGTAAACGAGGTTCTTGTAAACGGAGGCGTCCCAAACTTTGGAGTGGCTGTGTCTTTTTGATTTTAATTTCCCTAAGCTATAGGACCATAAGTGGAAGTGCCCTAGGCTCTGTTGCTTTGTTTTTTAGATGTTTCAGGAAACACCATACACTTCTCCAGAGTGGCTGTTGGCAATTTACATCCCGCCCATCAGCATAAGAATGCTCCCAGTTCTCCATGGACTGTCCTGCCTTTCTGGATTTTACACTTTTTTCAGATGACCCTTTTGACCGGGGGGAAGTGAGACTTCATTGTAGTGCAGATTTCCTTTTCAAGCTTGCTTGGTTGGCCAAAAAGGGCGTACGCGTTTTTTCCTGAATATATTCAGGAAAAAACGCGTACGCCCTTTTTGGCCAAGTGCATCATTGTGGACGTTCTGCCTCTTTTCCTATGCTTTCAATGCAATTCCAGTCTTCCTCCTGAAAACGGTTTCCTGCAATGCTGCCCCGCTTTCAAGTCCTCTTGGCAGCCTTCCTTCAGTCTATATTTGGACGATAGCTGTCATATATAACTCTGCAGGTTTGTGAATTACAGTGCCCCTGAGCTCCTTTCTTCAACTCGCTTTCTTGTGACCTGGCCGCAACACCGCATGATGGCTTCAGGCCCTAATCTGGTTCTGGCACGGCACGCTGAGCCTTTGGTTAATTCCTCTTCCTGGTGAGAAATGAGAGTTAAATTTGCCCGTCCAGACACCTCCAGCTAGTCTCTCATTGGTTCTCGCTATTCCTGTTCATCTTCCGCAGAAATTGCAAACTGGGCCAAACAGGAGGTTAAAGGCACTGACTCTCCAAGTCGGGAGAGTGTTAGTAAAGCGTCTGGAATGTTGCACCCGAGTACCAGGGTACGAAAACTGAGACATATTTGAACACGTCTCCCGATCACATGGTTGATCATACTCTGGGTTCCACATGCATGTTTTAGCTGAAGGAAGAATACCTTAAACCTGGGTAGTAGAAACCCGTGGAATGGGTACCATGCAATATGACTTCAAAGGGTCTTCATTTGCTCACCGAACCTCTCCAATCCTATCACTGCTGCGTTTATGCCCCTGTACACATGCTTGATTCTCTTTCGAAGACATAGCAATCTATAGGTTTTAAGATACTTACTAGTCAGGTACATTCTTAGGCGTTTAATATGCGGTGTTGAGTCCATTTCGTTGAGCAAGGAGTAGCTCTTGTCTATTCCATATTTGGCTTAAGGAACTTTATCTGTGCTCATTTCAATCTCTGGTTTTATGCAGCACCCCAACTCACCTTTACCCTTAAGCAAGCATAAGTTGGTTTTCTAAATTTGAGACCCTGTTCTGTTCTGTAATTCAGTTCCTGTGTAGCCAAGTTTACATTCCGTGTATTACTGATATCTTATGATGTTTCTTTTTCTGTGTGACTTATTTCAGTTAGAATCATCATACCTGAATCCACTCATTGTGCTGCTAAGGGCCTGATGACACAGATTTCATTGCTGAGTGATATTGCTTTGTAAGTAAATACCACAACTTCTTTATCCATTTTTCACTTTCTGCGATGTTGAACTTGTACTGTAAACGAGGTTCTTGTAAACAGAGCCTTTCCAAACTTTGGGGTGGCTGTGTCTTTTTGATTTTAATTTCCCTAAGCTATAGGACCAAGAGTGGAAGTGCCCTAGGCTCTGTTGCTTTGTTTTTTAGATGTTTTAGAAAACACCATACACTTCTCCTGAGTGTCTGTTGGCAATTTACATCCCGCCCATCAGCATAACAAGGCTCCCAGTTCTCCATGGCCTGTCCTGTCTTTCTGGATTTTACACTTTTTTCAGATGGCCCTTTTGACCGGGGGGAAGTGAGATTTCATTGTAGTGCAGATTTCCATTGCAAGCTTGCTGGGTTGGCCAAAAAGGGCGTATGCGTTTTTTCCTGAATATATTCAGGAAAAAACGCATACGCCCTTTTTGGCCAAGTGCATCATTGTGGACGTTCTGCCTCTTTTCCTATGCTTTCAATGCAATTCCAGTCTACCTCCTGAAATCGGTTTCCTGCAATTCTGCCCCGCTTTCAAGTCCTCTTGGCAGCCTTCCTTCAGTGTATTTTTGGACGATAGCTGTCATTTATAACTCTGCAGGTTTGTGAATTACAGTGCCCCTGAGCTCCTTTCTTCAACTCGCTTTCTTTTGAGCTGGCCGCAACACCGCAGGATGGCTTCAGGCCCTAATCTTGTTCCGGCACGGCACGCTGAGCCTTTGGTTAATTCCTCTTCCTGGTGGGAAATGAGAGTTAAATTTGCCCGTCCAGACACCTCCAGCTAGCCTCTCATTGGTTCTCGCTATTCCTGTTCATCTTCCGCAGAAATTGCAAACTGGGCCAAACAGGAGGTTAAAGGGACTGACTCTCCAAGTCGGGAGAGTGTTAGTAAAGCGTCTGGAATGTTGCACCCGAGTACCAGGGTACGAAAACTGAGACATATTTGAACACGTCTCCCGATCACATGGTTGATCATACTCTAGGTTCCACATGCATGTTTTAGCTGAAGGAAGAATACCTAAAACCTGGGTAGTTGAGACCCGTGTAATGGGTACCATGCAATATGACTTCAAAGGGTCTTCATTTGCTCACCGAACCTCTCCAATCCTATCACTGCTGCGTTTATGCCCCTGTACACATGCTTGATTCTCTTTCGGAGACATAGCAATCCATAGGTTTTAAGATACTTACTAGTCAGGTACATTCTTAGGCGTTTAATATGGGGTGTTGAGTCCATTTCGTTGAGCAAGGAGTAGCTCTTGTCTATTCCATATTTGGCTTAAGGTACTTTATCTGTGCTCATTTCAATCTCTGGTTTTATGCAGCACCCCAACTCACCTTTCCCCTTAAGCAAGCATAAGTTGGTTTTCTAAATTTGAGACCCTGTTCTGTTTTGGAATGCAGTTCCTGTGTAGCCAAGTTTACATTCCGTGTTTTAGTGATATCTTATGATGTTTCTTTTTCTGTGTGACTTATTTCAGTTAGAATCATCGTACCTGAATACACTCATTATGCTGCTACGGGCCTGATGACATAGATTTCATTGCTGAGTGATACTGCATTGTACGTAAGTACCACAAGTTCTTTATCCATTTTTCACTTTCTGTGATATAGAACTTGTACGGTAAACGAGGTTCTTGTAAACGGAGGCGTCCCAAACTTTGGGGTGGCTGTGTCTTTTTGATTTTAATTTCCCTAAGCTATAGGACCATAAGTGGAAGTGCCCTAGGCTCTGTTGCTTTGTTTTTTAGATGTTTCAGGAAACACCATACACTTCCCCTGAGTGTCTGTTGGCAATTTACATCCCGCCCATCAGCATAACAAGGGTCCCAGTTCTCCATGGCCTGTCCTGCCTTTCTGGATTTTACACTTATTTCAGATGGCCCTTTTGACCGGGGATAAGTGAGACTTCATTGTAAAGCAGATTTCCTTTGCAAGTTTGCTTGGTTGGCCAAAAAGGGCATATGCGTTTTTTCCTGAATATATTCAGGAAAAAACGCATACGCCCTTTTTGGCCAAGTGCATCATTGTGGACGTTCTGCCTCTTTTCCTATGCTTTCAATGCAATTCCAGTCTACCTCCTGAAATCGGTTTCCTGCAATTCTGCCCCGCTTTCAAGTCCTCTTGGCAGCCTTCCTTCAGTCTATTTTTGGACGATAGCTGTCATTTATAACTCTGCAGGTTTGTGAATTACAGTGCCCCTGAGCTCCTTTCTTCAACTCGCTTCCTTGTGAGCTGGCCGCAACACCGCAGGATGGCTTCAGGCCCTAATCTGGTTCCGGCACGGCACGCTGAGCCTTTGGTTAATTCCTCTTCCTGGTGGGAAATGAGAGTTAAATTTGCCCGTCCAGACACCTCCAGCTAGTCTCTCATTGGTTCTCGCTATTCCTGTTCATCTTCCGCAGAAATTGCAAACTGGGCCAAACAGGAGGTTAAAGGGACTGACTCTCCAAGTCGGGAGAGTGTTAGTAAAGCGTCTGGAATGTTGCACCCGAGTACCAGGGTACGAAAACTGAGACATATTTGAACACGTCTCCCGATCACATGGTTGATCATACTCTAGGTTCCACATGCATGTTTTAGCTGAAGGAAGAATACCTTAAACCTGGGTAGTTGAAACCCGTGGAATGGGTACGATGCAATATGACTTCAAAGGGTCTTCATTTGCTCACCGAACCTCTCCAATCCTATCACTGCTGCGTTTATGCCCCTGTACACATGCTTGATTCTCTTTCGGAGTCATAGCAATCCATAGGTTTTAAGATAGTTACTAGTCAGGTACATTCTTAGGCGTTTAATATGCGGTGTTGAGTCCATTTCGTTGAGCAAGGAGTAGCTCTTGTCTATTCCATATTTGGCTTAAGGAACTTTATCTGTGCTCATTTCAATCTCTGGTTTTATGCAGCACCCCAACTCACCTTTACCCTTAAGCAAGAATAAGTTGGTTTTCTAAATTTGAGACCCTGTTCTGTTCTGTAATTCAGTTCCTGTGTAGCCAAGTTTACATTCCGTGTATTACTGATATCTTATGATGTTTCTTTTTCTGTGTGACTTATTTCAGTTAGAATCATCATACCTGAATCCACTCATTGTGCTGCTAAGGGCCTGATGACACAGATTTCATTGCTGAGTGATATTGCTTTGTAAGTAAATACCACAAGTTCTTTATCCATTTTTCACTTTCTGCGATGTTGAACTTGTACTGTCAATGAGGTTCTTGTAAACAGAGCCGTTCCAAACTTTGGGGTGGCTGTGTCTTTTTGATTTTAATTTCCCTCATCTATAGGACCATAAGTGGAAGTGCCCTAGGTTCTGTTGCTTTGTTTTTTAGATGTTTCAGGAAACACCATACACTTCTCCCGAGTGGTTGTTGGCAATTTACATCCCGCCCATCAGCATAACAAGGCTCCCAGTTCTCCATGGCCTCTCCTGCCTTTCTGGATTTTACACTTTTTTCAGATGGCCCTTTTGACCGGGGAGAAGTGAGACTTCATTGTAGTGCAGATTTCCTTTGCAAGCTTGCTTGGTTGGCCAAAAAGGGCGTATGCGTTTTTTCCTGAATATATTCAGGAAAAAACGCATACGCCCTTTTTGGCCAAGTGCATCATTGTGGACGTTCTGCCTCTTTTCCTATGCTTTCAATGCAATTCCAGTCTACCTCCTGAAATCGGATTCCTGCAATTCTGCCCCGCTTTCAAGTCCTCTTGGCAGCCTTCCTTCAGTCTATTTTTGGACGATAGCTGTCATATATAACTCTGCAGGTTTGTGAATTACAGTGCCCCTGAGCTCCTTTCTTCAACTCGCTTTCTTGTGACCTGTCCGCAACACCGCAGGATGTCTTCAGGCCCTAATCTGGTTCCGGCACGGCACGCTGAGCCTTTGGTTATTTCCTCTTCCTAGTGGGAAATGAGAGTTAAATTTGCCCGTCCAGACACCTCCAGCTAGTCTCTCATTGGTTCTCGCTATTCCTGTTCATCTTCCGCAGAAATTGCAAACTGGGCCAAACAGGAGGTTAAAGGCGCTGACTCTCCAACTCGGGAGAGTGTTAGTAAAGCGTCTGGAATGTTGCACCCGAGTACCAGGGGAGGAAAACTGAGACATATTTGAACACGTCTCCCGTTCACATGGTTGATCATACTTGGGTTCCACATGCATGTTTTAGCTGAAGGAAGAATACCTTAAACCTGGGTAGTTGAAACATGTGTAACGGGTACCATGCAATATGACTTCAAAGGGTCTTCATTTGCTCACCGAACCTCTCCAATCCTACCACTGCTGCGTTTATGCCCCTGTACACATGCTTGATTCTCTTTCGGAGACATAGCAATCCATAGGTTTTAAGATACTTACTAGTCAGGTACATTCTTAGGCGTTTAATATGCGGTGTTGAGTCCATTTCGTTGAGCAAGGAGTAGCTCTTGTCTATCCCATATTTGGCTTAAGGAACTTTATCTGTGCTCATTTCAATCTCTGGTTTTATGCAGCACCCCAACTCACCTTTACCCTTAAGCAAGAATAAGTTGGTTTTCTAAATTTGAGACCCTGTTCTGTTCTGTAATTCAGTTCCTGTGTAGCCAAGTTTCCATTCCGTGTATTAGTGATATCTTATGATGTTTCTTTTTCTGTGTGACTTATTTCAGTTAGAATCATCGTACCTGAATCCACTCATTATGCTGCTACGGGCCTGATGACATAGATTTCATTGCTGAGTGATACTGCATTGTACGTAAGTACCACAAGTTCTTTATCCATTTTTCACTTTCTGTGATATTGAACTTGTACGGTAAACGAGGTTCTTGTAAACGGAGGCGTCCCAAACTTTGGAGTGGCTGTGTCTTTTTGATTTTAATTTCCCTAAGCTATAGGACCATAAGTGGAAGTGCCCTAGGCTCTGTTGCTTTGTTTTTTAGATGTTTCAGGAAACACCATACACTTCTCCCGAGTGGCTGTTGGCAATTTACATCCCGCCCATCAGCATAAGAATGCTCCCAGTTCTCCATGGACTGTCCTGCCTTTCTGGATTTTACACTTTTTTCAGATGACCCTTTTGACCGGGGGGAAGTGAGACTTCATTGTAGTGCAGATTTCCTTTGCAAGCTTGCTTGGTTGGCCAAAAAGGGCGTATGCGTTTTTTCCTGAATATATTCAGGAAAAAACGCGTACGCCCTTTTTGGCCAAGTGCATCATTGTGGACGTTCTGCCTCTTTTCCTATGCTTTCAATGCAATTCCAGTCTACCTCCTGAAAACGGTTTCCTGCAATGCTGCCCCGCTTTCAAGTCCTCTTGGCAGCCTTCCTTCAGTCTATATTTGGACGATAGCTGTCATATATAACTCTGCAGGTTTGTGAATTACAGTGCCCCTGAGCTCCTTTCTTCAACTCGCTTTCTTGTGACCTGGCCGCAACACCGCAGGATGGCTTCAGGCCCTAATCTGGTTCTGGCACGGCACGCTGAGCCTTTGGTTAATTCCTCTTCCTGGTGAGAAATGAGAGTTAAATTTGCCCGTCCAGACACCTCCAGCTAGTCTCTCATTGGTTCTCGCTATTCCTGTTCATCTTCCGCAGAAATTGCAAACTGGGCCAAACAGGAGGTTAAAGGCACTGACTCTCCAAGTCGGGAGAGTGTTAGTAAAGCGTCTGGAATGTTGCACCCGAGTACCAGGGTACGAAAACTGAGACATATTTGAACACGTCTCCCGATCACATGGTTGATCATACTCTGGGTTCCACATGCATGTTTTAGCTGAAGGAAGAATACCTTAAACCTGGGTAGTAGAAACCCGTGGAATGGGTACCATGCAATATGACTTCAAAGGGTCTTCATTTGCTCACCGAACCTCTCCAATCCTATCACTGCTGCGTTTATGCCCCTGTAAACATGCTTGATTCTCTTTCGAAGACATAGCAATCCATAGGTTTTAAGATACTTACTAGTCAGGTACATTCTTAGGCGTTTAATATGCGGTGTTGAGTCCATTTCGTTGAGCAAGGAGTAGCTCTTGTCTATTCCATATTTGGCTTAAGGAACTTTATCTGTGCTCATTTCAATCTCTGGTTTTATGCAGCACCCCAACTCACCTTTACCCTTAAGCAAGCATAAGTTGGTTTTCTAAATTTGAGACCCTGTTCTGTTCTGTAATTCAGTTCCTGTGTAGCCAAGTTTACATTCCGTGTATTACTGATATCTTATGATGTTTCTTTTTCTGTGTGACTTATTTCAGTTAGAATCATCATACCTGAATCCACTCATTGTGCTGCTAAGGGCCTGATGACATAGATTTCATTGCTGAGTGATATTGCTTTGTAAGTGAATACCACAACTTCTTTATCCATTGTTCACTTTCTGCGATGTTGAACTTGTACGGTAAACGAGGTTCTTGTAAAAAGAGGCGTCCCAACTTTGGGGTGGCTGTGTCTTTTTGATTTTAATTTCCCTAAGCTATAGGACCATAAGTGGAAGTGCCCTAGGCTCTGTTGCTTTGTTTTTTAGATGTTTCAGGAAACACCATACACTTCTCCCAAGTGTCTGTTGGCAATTTACATCCCGCCCATCAGCATAACAAGGCTCCCAGTTCTCCATGGCCTGTCCTGCCTTTCTGGATTTTACACTTTTTTCAGATGGCCCTTTTGACCGGGGGGAAGTGAGACTTCATTGTAGTGCAGATTTCCTTTGCAAGCTTGCTTGGTTGGCCAAAAAGGGCGTATGCGTTTTTTCCTGAATATATTCAGGAAAAAACGCATACGCCCTTTTTGGCCAAGTGCATCATTGTGGACGTTCTGCCTCTTTTCCTATGCTTTCAATGCAATTCCAGTCTACCTCCTGAAATCGGTTTCCTGCAATTCTGCCCCGCATTCAAGTCCTCTTGGCAGCCTTACTTCAGTCTATTTTTGGACGATAGCTGTCATTTATAACTCTGCAGGTTTGTGAATTACAGTGCCCCTGAGCTCCTTTCTTCAACTCGCTTTCTTGTGAGCTGGCTGCAACACCGCAGGATGGCTTCAGGCCCTAATCTGGTTCCGGCCCGGCACGCTGAGCCTTTGGTTAATTCCTCTTCCTGGTGGGAAATGAGAGTTAAATTTGCCCGTTCAGACACCTCCAGCTAGCCTCTCATTGGTTCTCGCTATTCCTGTTCATCTTCCGCAGAAATTGCAAACTGGGCCAAACAGGAGGTTAAAGGCACTGACTCTCCAAGTCGGGAGAGTGTTAGTAAAGCGTCTGGAATGTTGCACCCGAGTACCAGGGTACGAAAACTGAGACATATTTGAACACGTCTCCCGATCACACGGTTGATCATACTCGGGGTTCCACATGCATGTTTTAGCTGAAGGAAGAATACCTTAAACCTGGAGAGTTGAGACCCGTGTAATGGGTACCATGCAATATGACTTCAAAGGGTCTTCATTTGCTCACCGAACCTCTCCAATCCTATCACTGCTGCGTTTATGCCCCTGTACACATGCTTGATTCTCTTTCGGAGACATAGCAATCCATAGGTTTTAAGATACTTACTAGTCAGGTACATTCTTAGGCGTTTAATATGGGGTGTTGAGTCCATTTCGTTGAGCAAGGAGTAGCTCTTGTCTATTCCATATTTGGCTTAAGGAACTTTATCTGTGCTCATTTCAATCTCTGGTTTTATGCAGCACCCCAACTCACCTTTCCCCTTAAGCAAGCATAAGTTGGTTCTAAATTTGAGACCCTGTTCTGTATTGGAATGCAGTTCCTGTGTAGCCAAGTTTACATTCCGTGTATTACTGATATCTTATGATGTTTCTTTTTCTGTGTGACTTATTTCAGTTAGAATCATCGTACCTGAATCCACTCATTATGCTGCTACGGGCCTGATGACATAGATTTCATTGCTGAGTGATACTGCATTGTACGTCAGTACCACAAGTTCTTTATCCATTTTTCACTTTCTGTGATATTGAACTTGTACGGTAAACGAGGTTCTTGTAAACGGAGGCGTCCCAAACTTTGGGGTGGCTGTGTTTTTGATTTTAATTTCCCTAAGCTATAGGACCATAAGTGGAAGTGCCCTAGGCTCTGTTGCTTTGTTTTTTAGATGTTTCAGGAAACACCATACACTTCTCCTGAGTGTCTGTTGGCAATTTACATCCCGCCCATCAGCATAACAAGGCTCCCAGTTCTCCATGGCCTGTCCTGCCTTTCTGGATTTTACACTTTTTTCAGATGGCCCTTTTGACCGGGGGGAAGTGAGACTTCATTGTAGTGCAGATTTCCTTTGCAAGCTTGCTTGGTTGGCCAAAAAGGGCGTATGCGTTTTTTCCTGAATATATTCAGGAAAAAACGCATACGCCCTTTTTGGCCAAGTGCATCATTGTGGACGTTCTGCCTCTTTTCCTATGCTTTCAATGCAATTCCAGTCTACCTCCTGAAATCGGTTTCCTGCAATTCTGCCCCGCTTTCAAGTCCTCTTGGCAGCCTTCCTTCAGTCTATTTTTGGACGATAGCTGTCATTTATAACTCTGCAGGTTTGTGAATTACAGTGCCCCTGAGCTCCTTTCTTCAACTCGCTTTCTTGTGACCTGGCCGCAACACCGCAGGATGTCTTCAGGCCCTAATCTGGTTCTGGCACGGCATTCTGAGCCTTTGGTTAATTCCTCTTCCTGGTGGGAAATGAGAGTTAAATTTGCCCATCCAGACACCTCCAGCTAGTCTCTCATTGGTTCTCGCTATTCCTGTTCATCTTCCGCAGAAATTGCAAACTGGGCCAAACAGGAGGTTAAAGGGACTGACTCTCCAAGTGGGGAGAGTGTTAGTAAAGCGTCTGGAATGTTGCACCCGAGTACCAGGGTACGAAAACTGAGACATATTTGAACACGTCTCCCGATCACATGGTTGATCATACTCTAGGTTCCACATGCATGTTTTAGCTGAAGGAAGAATACCTTAAACCTGGGTAGTTGAAACCCATGGAATGGGTACCATGCAATATGACTTCAAAGGGTCTTCATTTGCTCACGAACCTCTCCAGTCCTATCACTGCTGCGTTTATGCCCCTGTACACATGCTTGATTCTCTTTTGGAGACATAGCAATCCATAGGTTTTAAGATACTTACTAGTCAGGTACATTCTTAGTCGTTTAATATGCGGTGTTGAGTCCATTTCGTTGAGCAAGGAGTAGCTCTTGTCTACTCCATATTTGGCTTAAGGAACTTTATCTGTGCTCATTTCAATCTCTGGTTTTATGCAGCACCCCAACTCACCTTTCCCCTTAAGCAAGCATAAGTTGGTTTTCTAAATTTGAGACCCTGTTCTGTTCTGTAATTCAGTTCCTGTGTAGCCAAGTTTACATTCCGTGTATTGGTGATATCTTATGATGTTTCTTTTTCTGTGTGACTTATTTCAGTTAGAATCATCATACCTGAATCCACTCATTGTGCTGCTAAGGGCCTGATGACATAGATTTCATTGCTGAGTGTTATTGCTTTGTAAGTAAATACCACAGCTTCTTTATCCATTTTTCATTTTCTGCGATATTGAACTTGTACTGTAAACGAGGTTCTTGTAAACAGAGCCGTCCCAAACTTTGGGGTGGCTGTGTCTTTTTGATTTTAATTTCCCTAAGCTATAGGACCATAAGTGGAAGTGCCCTAGGCTCTGTTGCTTTGTTTTTTAGATGTTTCAGGAAACACCATACACTTCTCCAGAGTGTCTGTTGGCAATTTACATCCCGCCCATCAGCATAAGAAGGCTCCCAGTTCTCCATGGCCTGTCGTGCCTTTATGGATTTTACACTTTTTTCAGATGGCCCTTTTGACCAGGTGGAAGTGAGACTTCATTGTAGTGCAGATATCCTTTGCAAGCTTGCTTGGTTGGCCAAAAAGTGCGTATGCGTTTTTTCCTGAATATATTCAGGAAAAAACACATACGCCCTTTTTGGCCAAGTGCATCATTGTCGAGTTTCTGACTCTCTTCATATGCTTTCAATGCAATTCCAGTCTACCTCCTGAAATCGGTTTCCTGCAATTCTGCCTTGCTTTCAATGCCTCTCCATAGCCTTACCTCAATATATTTTTTAAAAATAGTTGGCCTTTATAACTCTGCAGGTTTTTGAATTGCAGTGGCCCTTAGCTCCATTTTTTAGCTCTTATTTTTGTGGTATTGTCCCATAACCACAGGATTCCTTGAAGCCCTATTTTTCTTCTGGGGCACCTGCTGTGCCTTTGGTTAATTCTTCTTACTGATGTGATATTAGAGTGACATGTGCCCATTGAAACCGCTACAGCTAGTTCCTCACTGGTTCCCCCTATTCCCATTCATCCTCTGCACTAACTGCAGACTGTGCGATACCAGAACTTAAAGGCATTGACTCCATGTGGGGATGTTGTTAGTAAAGCGGCTGGAATGTCGATCCGGAGCCCCAGGAGAGGAAAAATGAGGTGCGTTTTAGAAACCTTTCCCGATCATATGGTATACCAGTCGCTGGGTTTCCCAAGCATGGTTTAGCTGTAGGAAGATTCCCTTCAACCTGGAGTGTTGGGACCCTTGGACTGAGTAGCATGAAGTATTGCATTAAACTTTCGGCAGTTGCTCACCAAAGCTCACCAATCCTGTCAGCCCCAAGTGTCCAGCCTTATGTCTTATCCAGCTGTGGGTTTATATGTGGTCAATCCAGGTTGTATCACAGCCCCTGAGCGAATTTTGTAAGAATTTTTCTCTCTTTCATTGTTTCAGCGTTTTGTTTTTAAAATTTATTTCTATAATGGGGTTTAGCTCCTTTTCACTGCTGTGTTTGTGCCGCTCTGCACACACTTGATTCCCTTATGGAGATATATCAATACATGGGTTTTAAGATTCTTATTCCTCAGATATATTTCTCTGCGGTGTATAGGGAGTGTTGAGGCCAGTTCATTGAGCAAGGTGTAGATCTTGTCTAATACCTATTTGGTTTATTGAACGGTATCTGTGCTAATTTCAAACTCTGGTTTTATGCATCACCCCACCTCTCCTTTCCCCTTAAGCTGACATAAGTGTGTTTTCTAAATGTGAGACACTGTTCTGTTCTGTAATTCATTTCTTGTGCAGCCATATTTACCCTCCCTCTATAAGTGATATCTTATGATATGTTTCTTTTTCTGTTTGACTTATTTCAAGTAGTATTATCGGACCTAAATCCACTCTTTATCCTTCTACTAGCCTTATTACATTGATTTCATGGTGAAGAGATATTCCATTGTACATAAGTACCACATCTTCTTTATCCATTGTTCTCTTTCCTGGGATATTTAAGGTGTACTGAAGTTGAGGTTCTTGTAAACAGAGTAGCCCTAAACTGTGGTGTGCTTGTGTCTTGTTGATTTTTAGACTTCCCTAGATATACTCCCATGATTGGAAGTGTCCTATGCTCTGTAGCTCTGTTTTTTAGATGATTTAGGAACCACCATACACTTCTCCAGAGTGGCTCTCGGCAGTTCACACACTGCCCATCAGCGTATAAAGGCTCCCTGTTCTCCATGGCCTGTCCTGCATTTCTGGTTTTTACAATTTTTTAGGATGACCCTTTTGACCGGTGGGAAGTGAGACTTCTTTGTTGTGCACATTTGCATTGCTTGCTTGCTTCGTTGCCCATAAAGTGCGTATGCGTTTTTTCCTGGATATAATCAGGAAAAAACGCATACGCCCTTTTGGGCCAACTGCATCATTGTCGAAATTCTGCCGCTTTTCATGTGCGTTAAAGATGAGTCCAATCTATCTCTTGAAATCTGTTTCTTGCAATTCTGTCTTGCATTCAGATCCTCTTCTTTGCCTTACCTCAACATATTTTTGGACGTTAGTTTTCATTTATAACTCTGCAGGTTTGTGAATTGCAGTGACCCTGAGCTCCATTTTTTAAGTTGCTCTTTTGTGAGCTGGCCTCAAACCCGCAGGATTGCTTCAGGCCCTATTTTGGCTCCGGCGAGGCAGGCTGAGCCTTTCTTTAATTCTTATTCTTAATGGGAAATTAGAGTGATATGTGCCCGTCCAAACCCCTACAACTCTTCTCTCATTGGTTCCCCCTCTTCCCGTTCATCCTCCTCACAATTTGCAAAATGTGTGAAACAGAAGTTTAAATGTGCTGATTCTCCAAGTGGGGAGATTCTAAGTAGCGTGGCTGGAATGGTGAACAGGAGCACCAGGAGAGGATAAATGAGGTGCATTTTAGACACATCTCCCGATCACATGGTGTACAGTCCTCTGGGTTTTCCATGCATGTTTTAGCTGTAGGAAGATCCCTTGAACCTGCAGATTTGGGACCCATTGAATGGGTACCAGGTAGTATTACTTTAAAGGGTGTGCATTTCCTCACCCAACCTCACATTTCTCTTAGCACAAACAGTTTCCAGCCTTATGTCTCATCCTGCTGTGGGTCTAGATGTGTTCAATCCATGTTGCATCACCGTCCCTGAGGAAAAGTTGTAAGAGGTTTTCTCTGTCTCTCTGTCGTTTATTTTTTTCAATTTATTACTATATTGGTTACAGCTGATTTTCAAAGCTCTGTTTCTTGCTGCTGTACATCCACTTGATTCGCGTACAGAGAGACATCAATAAATTCTTTTTCAGATTCTTACCAGTCGTATATATTCTTTTCTGGTGACTTGAGTGTGCTGAGTGCAGTTCTTTTAGCTACCGTGTAGGCCTTGTTGATTATCAGTTTGGTATTTGGAATGGTATCTTTGCTAATTTCAACCTCCTGGATGATGCCTCACCCCTCCCCACCTTTCCCGTTTAGCAGCCTTATGCGTGTTTTCTACATATTTGACTATGTTTTTGTTTTGTAATTTATTTCATGTGTAGCCATTTTGGATTCCACCTTTAAGTGATATCTTATGATATGTGTCTTTTTCTTTTTGAATTCTGTCACTTAGAATGATCATACGTAACTCCTCCGGAGTTGTTACAACTGGCCATATTTCATTGATTTCCAGGCTGAATAATATTCCACTCTACCTAAGTACCACACCTCTATCCATTTTTTCCCTCCAGAGACATTTAAGTTATATCCTAGTCGAGGATCTTTTAAACAGAGAGGGGGTAAACATTGGGGTGCCTGTGTCCTCTCGATTTTTGTTTTTCCCAAGATATACGCCCATGAGTGCAAGTGCCCTATGCTCTGTAGCTCATTTTTTAGATGCTTTAGTAAACACAATACACTTCTCCAGAATGGCCGTTGGCAATATACATTTCCACTATAAGTCTCACAGGGCTCCCTCTTCTCGTTGCCCTGTCCTGCATTTCTGTTGTTTACACTTTATGAGGATGGCTCTTCTGACTGATGCGAAGTGATATCTTTTGTAGTATTGACTTCCAGTGCCCACCTGTTTGGTTGGCTAAAAAAGTGTATGCCCTTTTCTTGAATATATACAGAAAAGAACGCATACACCCTTTTTGGCCAACTGCAATGTTGGCAATGTTCAGCTCCTTTTCTTGTGCTTAATGGCGAGTCCTTTCTACCTCCTCAAATCCCTTTCCTGCCATTCTCCCTTGCTTACAAGTCCTTTTCTCTGACTTTCCTCAAGACATTTTTCAGTGATGGATATTTTCAACTCTGCAGTTTTGTGAATTTTACTGCCCCTGAGTTCCATTGTTCAACTCGTGTTTATGGGAACTGGCCACAAAGCAGCGGGATTTCCTCAAGCCCTATACTGTTTCCATGGGCAACCCTAGCCTTTGGTCAATTCGTCTTCCTGATTGGAAATTTGAGTGACATGTGCCTGTCTGAACACCTAGGACTTGTCTCTCATTGTTCCTCATCCTTCCGCTTCATCCTCTGGACAAATTCCAAACTGTACGCAACAGGATGTTGACAGTGCTGACATCTCCAAGTGGGGAGACTGTTAGTAAAGACGCTGGAGGGGTGAACCCGAGCACCAGGAGATGAGGAGATGAGATGCCTTTTCCAAACTCTTCCCGATCAGACGGTATACCATCCTCTGGGTGTGACAGACATGTTTTAGCAGTAGGAAGAGTCCCATTCATGTAAGGAGAACACCAGGGCTTTTTCAAAATCAGTGTCTCCCCGAAACCCAAACTGGGGAAGTTTTTAAGCTACGGCTACACATATGTTCATTAAGGGCCTTGGGAAGTAGGCAGAGTCCAAACTTTAGATGATTGAAGTCTTCAGGGTCAGAAGCACTCACCACCAGCTTCCCTTAGGCTACACTTTAACTGTCATTGATAGATGATGTCAATAAAAATATCTATTCTTTTTCAGATTATTTCCCCTTATAGGTTATTGCAAAATGTTGAGTGTAGTTCCCTGTGCTATACAGTAGTTCCTTGTTGATGATCTATTTTATACATAGCAGTGTGTATGTGTTCATTCCAAACTGTTAATTTATCCCTCCTCCCACCTTTCCCCTTTGGTAATAATAAATTATAAGATTTTATACTTCTCAGAAATGGGGGAGCTGAAAGAGAGGTATCATTTTCAATGGAAAAGCATTTAAAACAAGATTGAAGGTTTAACCAAGATTATTAGCTGTACATCCTTGGAAAGAAATCACTTCGTTTCTCTAATATTGACCTGACAAATAAGACAAACCTTTTCACTGAACTTGCTTATAAAAAGTGATGGAAATATCAAATGGAAGTGTTAAAAACATCTTATTTTACCCGAGCCTTATACACTGTTCTATGTTAACTACAGTTTGGCTCACACATCTGTTCATTGAGGTTACAATAGTCTCAATTTCTGTTACTGATCCTCCAGAGTGGACCCCAACAAGTGTCCCCCTGCCCAGTGTCATTGGGGCCAACAGATCGAGACTGAGTTTGGTTCACAAGCAAAGGAAACTTTATATTTTGATCAGAGAATGGAGAGGTGAGAGCATGCACTACCCCGTGGGCTGTGGGCTGGGCTGCTGTGTAGAGATCCTGTCAGAGTCAGTGGGAGGGAGGGAGGCGGCGGAGCTCTCGAGGGCCGGGTTGGCTGTAGCTCAGGCTCTATATCGTGGAGTCTGCACTGGGCCCCAGGAGCTGAGGTGTCGACCCAGCCATTCTGCACTAGGAAATCTGGTCTGAAGTGCCGGGTGTGGAACCTCTGCATGCGGGACCCTAGGAGCACGTGAAATTAGACAAAGCACAAAGGATAAAAAAGGTTAGACTTGACTTTATTGCCCAGATTCTATTTTTATCTCCCAGGGATTTTTAATGGGCTTTGCTGGGGACAAACCCCTCCTCTGCCTTTTGTCCCGTTCCTCATTCTTGGAGTGCTGAGGGTGCAGACCCTTCTTCTGTAACTGCTGAGTGCTGAGTTGGGAGCCCTCATACCCTGGGGCGAGGGTCAGAGCTTCTCCCCAGCAGCCTCCCGGTGACGTTGATTGTCCCCAGGACCCCTGCCTCCCTGCTCGTCCACCTGAGCACCAGCATTGGAAGTGTTATAGATTCTAATGACCTTTAAGGGTCCAGGAAAGAGATGTGCAGAGACGCTGTGGGGGCCGGTTTCACCCCGCCCCACATTTGTTCGGCCACCTTAGGCTGACCGTCTCTGCCAGCCTAGATGCTCTGACCAGTAGTCTGCGCTTTCTTCAATTAGGCCCCTGAATTAACGTACAAACAGCACCAGGTGTCAGAACCCTGCCCGCTCAACTCCCAGACAGTCCAGGGTCAGTGGTGATCAAGGACCATGATGGCTACTGAGTCAACAGCCTTTTGAAGTAAACAGGAGTCCAGCCGGTCTTATTGGCCACCATCATCACGGTGTCTGTAGGCTTTTCTATGGTGACAGTGTGGTATACTGTTCCCCCGCCAAGATTATTAGCTCCCCTCTGGGTGCAGTAAGTCCTGCAAGCAGTAGTCTACTCTTTTGGGACACACTCTTGTTGTTTTATGAGAGAAACTCCAGGTCAAGTGATGTTCACACGAGTCGTCATGGTGCCCTGTTGCCCCCGGTTATCTCTCTGGATGTTGGAGTTGGAGGGCCTCCTCACTCGAGGTCGGTGTGCCCACGGAGCGAACCCTGTAACTTCAGGGCATGGTTGGTGGTTAGGATCACCACGTGGGGTCCTTTTCCCTTAGGAGGGAGGTGGCCTTTTGGGCTGCTGATTTCCAGGTTTTTAGATACCGCCAGTATCTTGGCCAGATGTGGCAGTGGGCCAAGCCCCTTAGTGACCGTAGTTTATCCTACCTGGATGACATTCTTGCATTGTTCCATTTCAAGTGGTCCCAGTTTTTGCACTAATTCCCCAATGGCGATTCACCTTTCACCGGGAATGTAAAGGTCAAAGGGTTTAGCTAAATTAGGGAGTTCCAGGGCAAGGGTCTGAATTGACTGCTCTTTCCATTCTTGAAAGGCCACTTCTGGATTCTATTCAAAAGGATCATCATCTTTTCCTTTCAGTGTTTCACATAGAGGCCCAGGTAGTAGACTGTGGTTAGGGATCCAGAAGCAGCAAACCCTGGCCTCCCCAGGAACCCCTAAGCTGTCTTCTAGTTTTAGAAAGGGGTAAGGCTGAAAATGGTTTCTTCCCTTTCCTGGGATGGGCTTCTCTGACCTTCTGTGAGAATGAAGCCCAGGCAGGTCACCGCAGTCTGTGATATTTGAGCTTTTTCTTGGACAACTTCTATCCTTTATTGGCTTGGTAGTTCAGAGGCCTCCTTAGTAGGGCTGGTGATCAGAATGTCGTCTGCATATTGAAGGAGGGTTTCCTTTTCCAGAGGTAGAACTTTTAGGTCTTTACCTAAGCTTTCCCCAAAGATGGTGTGGGAATTTTTGCACCCTTGGGGCCAGACGGCCCGGAAGTATTGTTTTAGTTGTATGTGGAGTCCTGCCACTCACAAGCCAAAATTTCTTGTGACTCTGGGACTAATGGAATACAAAAGAAGGCATCATTGAAGACTAATACAGAATACCATGTCCTGGTGGTTGGTAGAATGACCAGCAGGGTGTAGGAATTAGGAGCAACTGGAGGTATATCCTCGGTGGCTTCACTGACTGTCCTGACATCCTTTACCAGGTCCCCAGCAGCCCATGGGGCTCTCGTGGTCAGACCAATCCCAGAATATGGAGCTCACCTGGGCAGGTACCCCACCCCCACCCCAGCCCACGGGGCTCTCGTGGTCAGGCCCCTCCCAGGATACAGAGCTACCCTTGCAGGTACCGTGGCAGGGCTGGGCACACAGGAACCGTGCACATAGCCCTCATTGCAGAGCACCCCCAGCTCACCTGTCGCTCAGAGCTGACACAGAGCACCTCAGAGCAGGACTTGAACTAACAAACAGCAGCTGCGACAGGTCTGTGACCCTGGGCATCACTCCGTGAGGCCTCCCTCCACCTGGTCTTCCAGAGACTTCCACTGCACCCGGGGCACCAGGCCTCTGTCTCCAACCACCACCCACCCCTCCTCTGCCTGACTCCTGGGTTCCTCTCATTAGGAGAGGGTTTTCTTGAAGTTGTCTCCCACTCATGGGCCAGATAAAATGATTAGAAAACAAGCCAAAGCTGCAGCCCCTTGTCTATCCTGACTCTCAGGAGCCCACACCTGTTCCTTGGACCTGGCCGGTTCAGCAAGTTCCATTTTCTGCAACTGTGAGCCCCTGAGGGGTGATGATTGGCTGACCTGGGCAGCCTTACCGTGCCGGCCAGCCCTCCCCAGGTGTGCCTGGGTTGAGATCAATATAAATACCACTCCAGGCAGCAAGAGCCCCTGCAGCCGTGCCTGACGCCATTTTCTCTGCCCTGTCAGCAGTCTCGGGGCTGGGCTGGTGGGAGGGAGTGAGAGGCCACAGCTTTGTGGGTGGCCCAGTGTGAGTGGGGCTCTGCTGGACTTTCTGCAGCAGTTGCCAGGCTGCCACCTGCTAAAGAAGAGGATGTGTCACCCATACCTGCTGCTGGAATTTCTCCCTGGGCAGAGGTGAGGAAGGAAAAAAGCAGTGGGGGCAGGGACAGGACGGGTATCTCAGGCAGGGAAATGGAAATCTTCCAGAAGAGCACCCAGGGCCAGGACCATCCTGGCTGGCCTGCAGGCACCAAGTCGGCCGGCATGCTGTCACTCGTGTGGCTCTATGGCCCTTCCTCTAGGCTTTCAAGTCCTTGTATATATTCAGGTGTTTTACCTGGGACGGGTGGGAATAGTTCAGCAGCAACTGGCCTGGGGCTCAGCTCACGTTTACTCACAGATGCCTCGGCACGGTGCCCCAGCTTTGCAATGAGGACGCTTGTTGCGTGGGGGCTGCTGGCTGAATGGGAGATGATTCCCCACCACTGACCAACTTCAGAATTGTTTACAACTGGAGCAAGTGCCCTGATACGGTTTTCCTCTGTGTAACTGGTGGGTTCTGTGTTTTTTTTCTCTTTTTCGTTTTTGGTTCAAGGTAGATTTTATTCCTCTTTTTTGTATTTACAGATATAAGCATGGAAATAATTTATTCATATAAATACATGTATGTGCAGGGAATAATTGTTTTTTCTGTTTTATTTTTTAAATTTTACTTCTTTTTAATTTTGAATTTTATTTTATATTTTTATACAGCAGGTTCTTATTGGTTATCTATTTTATACATATAAATGTATACATGCCAATCCCAGTCTCTCAACTCCTCCCACCACCACCCCCCCAACAGCTTTCCCCCCTTGTTGTCCATACGTTTGTTGTCTACATCTGTTGCTCTATTTATGCCTTGCAAAATGGTTAATCTGTACAGTTTTTCTAGGTTCCACATATATGCATGAATATACAAGATTTGTTTTTCTCTTTCTGACTTACTTCACTCTGTATGACAGTCTCTAGATCCATCGACGTCTCTACAAATGACCCAATTTCATTCCTTTTCATGGCTTAGTAATATTCCATTTTATATATGTACCACAGCTTTATGCATTCGTCTGTCTGTGGGCATTTAGGTTGCTTCCATTACCTCGATATTGTAAATAGTGATGCAATGAACATTGCGGTGAATGACTCTTTTTGATTTATGGTTTTGTCTGGGTATATGTCCAGTACTGGGATTGCTGTATCATATGGTAATTCTATTGTTAGTTTCTTAAGAAATTCCATATTGTTCTCCATAATGACTGTATCAATTTATATTCCCAACAATAGTGGAAGAGGGTTCCTTTTCTCCACACCCTTTCCAGCATTTTTTGTTTGTAGATTTTCAATGATGCCTATTCTACCAGGTGTGAGGTGATACCTCATTGTTGAATCCATTTCGTTGAGCAAGGGGTAGCTCTTGTCTATTACATATTTGGCTTATGGAACGGTATCTGTGCTAATTTCAAACTCTGCTTTTATGCAGTACCCCAACTCACCTTCCCCCTTAAGCAGGCATAAGTTGGTTTTCTAAACTTGAGACCCTGTTCTGTTTTGTAATTCAGTTCATGTGTAGCCAAGATCACATTCCGTGTATTAGTGATACCTTATGATGTTTCTTTTTCTGTGTGACTTATTTCACTTAGAATCATCGTGCCTCAATCCACTCATTATGCTGGTACGGGCCTGGTGACATAGATTTCATTGCTGAGTGGTATTCTGTTGTACATAAGTACCGCAACTTCTTTATCCATTATTTGCTCTCTGGGATATTTAACTTGTGCTGTAGAAGAGATTTCTGTAAAAAGACCCATCCCAAATTTTGGGGTTGCTGTGTCTTTTTGATATTAATTTCCCTAAGCTATAGGACCATAAGTGGAAGTGCCCTAGGTTCTGTTGCTTTGTTTTTTAGATGTTTCAGGAAACACCATACACATCTCCCGAGTGTCTGTTGGCAATTTACATCCCGCCCATCAGCATAACAAGGCTCCCAGTTCTCCATGGCCTGTCCTGCCTTTCTTGGTTTTACACTTTTTTCAGATGGCCCTTTTGACCGGGGGGAAGTGAGACTTCATTGTAGTGCAGATTTCCTTTGCAAGCTTGCTTGGTTGGCCAAAAAGGGCGTATGCGTTTTTTCCTGAATATATTCAGGAAAAAACGCATACGCCCTTTTGGCAAAGTGCATCATTGTGGACGTTCTGCCTCTTTTCCTATGCTTTCAATGCAATTCCAGTCTACCTCCTGAAATCGGGTTCCTGCAATTCTGCCCCGCTTTCAAGTCCTCTTGGCAGCCTTACTTCAGTATATTTTTGGACGATAGCTGTCATTTATAACTCTGCAGGTTTGTGAATTACAGAGACCCTGAGCTCCTTTCTTCAACTCGCTTTCTTGTGAGCTGGCCGCAACACCGCAGGATGGCTTCAGGCCCTAATCTGGTTCCGGCCCGGCACGCTGAGCCTTTGGTTAATTCCTCTTCCTGGTGGGAAATGAGAGTTAAATTTGCCCGTTCAGACACCTCCAGCTAGTCTCTCATTGGTTCTCGCTATTCCTGTTCATCTTCCGCAGAAATTGCAAACTGGGCCAAACAGGAGGTTAAAGGCACTGACTCTCCAAGACGGGAGAGAGTTAGTAAAGCGTCTGGAATGTTGCACCCGAGTACCAGGGGAGGAAAACTGAGACATATTTGAACACGTCTCCCGTTCACATGGTTGATCATACTCTGGGTTCCACATGCATGTTTTAGTTGAAGGAAGAATACCTAAAACCTGGAGAGTTGAGACCCGTGTAATGGGTACCATGCAATATGACTTCAAAGGGTCTTCATTTGCTCACCGAAACCCTCCAATCCTATCACTGCTGCGTTTATGCCCCTGTACACACGCTTGATTCTCTTTTGGAGACATAGCAATCCATAGGTTTTAAGATACTTACTAGTCAGGTACATTCTTAGGCGTTTAATATGGGGTGTTGAGTCCATTTCGTTGAGCAAGGAGTAGCTCTTGTCTATTCCATATTTGGCTTAAGGAACTTTATCTGTGCTCATTTCAATCTCTGGTTTTATGCAGCACCCCAACTCACCTTTCCCCTTAAGCAAGCATAAGTTGGTTTTCTAAATTTGAGACCCTGTTCTGTTTTGGAATGCAGTTCCTGTGTAGCCAAGTTTACATTCCGTGTATTAGTGATATCTTATGATGTTTCTTTTTCTGTGTGACTTATTTCAGTTAGAATCATCGTACCTGAATCCACTCATTATGCTGCTAAGGGCCTGATGACATAGATTTCATTGCTGAGTGATACTGCATTGTACGTAAGTACCTCAAGTTCTTTATCCATTTTTCACTTTCTGTGATATTGAACTTGTACGGTAAACGAGGTTCTTGTAAACGGAGGCGTCCCAAACTTTGGGGTGGCTGTGTCTTTTTGATTTTAATTTCCCTAAGCTATAGGACCATAAGTGGAAGTGCCCTAGGCTCTGTTGCTTTGTTTTTTAGATGTTTCAGGAAACACCATACACTTCTCCAGAGTGGCTGTTGGCAATTTACATCCCACCCATCAGCATAAGAAGGCTCCCAGTTCTCCATGGCCTGTCGTGCCTTTATGGATTTTACACTTTTTTCACATGGCCCTTTTGACCAGGTGGAAGTGAGACTTCATTGTAGTGCAGGTTTCCTTTGCAAGCTTGCTTGGTTGGCCAAAAAGTGCGTATGCGTTTTTTCCTGAATATATTCAGGAAAAAACGCATACGCCCTTTTTGGCGAAGTGCATCATTGTGGACGTTCTGCCTCTTTTCCTATGCTTTCAATGCAATTCCAGTCTACCTCCTGAAATCGGTTTCCTGCAATTCTGCCCCGCTTTCAAGTCCTCTTGGCAGCCTTACTTCAGTCTATTTTTGGATGATAGCTGTCATTTATAACTCTGCAGGTTTGTGAATTACAGTGCCCCTGAGCTCCTTTCTTCAACTCGCTTTCTTGTGAGCTGGCCGCAACACCACAGGATGGCTTCAGGCCCTAATCTGGTTCCGGCACGGCACGCTGAGCCTTTGGTTAATTCCTCTTCCTGGTGGGAAATGAGAGTTAAATTTGCCCGTCCAGACACCTCCAGCTAGTCTCTCATTGGTTCTCGCTATTCCTGTTCATCTTCCGCAGAAATTGCAAACTGGGCCAAACAGGAGGTTAAAGGGACTGACTCTCCAAGTCGGGAGAGTGTTAGTAAAGCGTCTGGAATGTTGCACCCGAGTACCAGGGTACGAAAACTGAGACATATTTGAACACGTCTCCCGATCACATGGTTGATCATACTCTGGGTTCCACATGCATGTTTTAGCTGAAGGAAGAATACCTAAAACCTGGGTAGTTGAAACCCGTGGAATGGGTACCATGCAATACGACTTCAAAGGGTCTTCATTTGCTCACCGAACCTCTCCAATCCTATCACTGCTGCGTTTATGCCCCTGTACACATGCTTGATTCTCTTTCGGAGACATAGCAATCCATAGGTTTTAAGATACTTACTAGTCAGGTACATTCTTAGGCGTTTAATATGGGGTGTTGAGTCCATTTCGTTGAGCAAGGAGTAGCTCTTGTCTATTCCATATTTGGCTTAAGGAACTTTATCTGTGCTCATTTCAATCTCTGGTTTTATGCAGCACCCCAACTCACCTTTACCCTTAAGCAAGCATAAGTTGGTTTTCTAAATTTGAGACCCTGTTCTGTTCTGTAATTCAGTTCCTGTGTAGCCAAGTTTACATTCCTTGTATTACTGATATCTTATGATGTTTCTTTTTCTGTGTGACTTATTTCAGTTAGAATCATCATACCTGAATCCACTCATTGTGCTGCTAAGGGCCTGATGACACAGATTTCATTGCTGAGTGATATTGCTTTGTAAGTAAATACCACAACTTCTTTATCCATTTTTCACTTTCTGCGATGTTGAACTTGTACTGTAAACGAGGTTCTTGTAAACAGAGCCGTTCCAAACTTTGGGGTGGCTGTGTCTTTTTGATTTTAAATTCCCTAAGCTATAGGACCATAAGTGGCAGTGCCCTAGGCTCTGTTGCTTTGTTTTTTAGATGTTTCAGGAAACACCATACACTTCTCCCGAGTGGTTGTTGGCAATTTACATCCCACCCATCAGCATAACAAGGCTCCCAGTTCTCCATGGCCTGTCCTGCCTTTCTGGATTTTACACTTTTTTCAGATGGCCCTTTTGACCGGGAGGAAGTGAGACTTCATTGTAGTGCAGATTTCCTTTGCAAGCTTGCTTGGTTGGCCAAAAAGGGCGTATGCGTTTTTTCCTGAATATATTCAGGAAAAAAGGCATACGCCCTTTTTGGCCAAGTGCATCATTGTGGACGTTCTGCCTCTTTTCCTATGCTTTCAATGCAATTCCAGTCTACCTCCTGAAATCGGTTTCCTGCAATGCTGCCCCGCTTTCAAGTCCTCTTGGCAGCCTTACTTCAGTCTATTTTTGGACGATAGCTGTCATTTATAACTCTGCAGATTTGTGAATTACAGTGCCCCTGAGCTCCTTTCTTCAACTCGCTTTCTTGTGACCTGGCCGCAACACCGCAGGATGGCTTCAGGCCCTAATCTGGTTCTGGCATGGCATGCTGAGCCTTTGGTTAATTCCTCTTCCTGGTGGGAAATGAGAGTTAAATTTGCCCGTCCAGACACCTCCAGCTAGTCTCTCATTGGTTCTCGCAATTCCTGTTCATCTTCCGCAGAAATTGCAAACTGGGCCAAACAGGAGGTTAAAGGGACTGACTCTCCAAGTCGGGAGAGTGTTAGTAAAGCGTCTGGAATGTTGCACCCGAGTACCAGGGGAGGAAAACTGAGACATATTTGAACACGTCTCCCGTTCACACGGTTGATCATACTCGGGGTTCCACATGCATGTTTTAGCTGAAGGAAGAATACCTTAAACCTGGAGAGTTGAGACCCGTGTAATGGGTACCATGCAATATGACTTCAAAGGGTCTTCATTTGCTCACCGAACCTCTCCAATCCTATCACTGCTGCGTTCATGCCCCTGTACACATGCTTGATTCTCTTTCGGAGACATAGCAATCCATAGGTTTTAAGATACTTACTAGTCAGGTACATTCTTAGGCGTTTAATATGGGGTGTTGAGTCCATTTCGTTGAGCAAGGAGTAGCTCTTGTCTATTCCATATTTGGCTTAAGGAACTTTATCTGTGCTCATTTCAATCTCTGGTTTTATGCAGCACCCCAACTCACCTTTCCCCTTAAGCAAGCATAAGTTGGTTTTCTAAATTTGAGACCCTGTTCTGTTTTGGAATGCAGTTCCTGTGTAGCCAAGTTTACATTCCGTGTATTAGTGATATCTTATGATGTTTCTTTTTCTGTGTGACTTATTTCAGTTAGAATCTTCGTACCTGAATCCACTCATTATGCTGCGACGGGCCTGATGACATAGATTTCATTGCTGAATGATACTGCATTGTACGTAAGTACCTCAAGTTCTTTATCCATTTTTCACTTTCTGTGATATTGAACTTGTACGGTAAACGAGGTTCTTGTAAACGGAGGCGTCCCACACTTTGGGGTGGCTGTGTCTTTTTGATTTTAATTTCCCTAAGCTATAGGACCATAAGTGGAAGTGCCCTAGGCTCTGTTGCTTTGTTTTTTAGATGTTTCAGGAAACACCATACACTTCTCCAGAGTGGCTGTTGGCAATTTACATCCCGCCCATCAGCATAACAAGGCTCCCAGTTCTCCATGGCCTGTCGTGCCTTTATGGATTTTACACTTTTTTCAGATGGCCCTTATGACCAGGTGGAAGTGAGACTTCATTGTAGTGCAGGTTTCTTTTGCAAGCTTGCTTGGTTGGCCAAAAAGTGCGTATGCGTTTTTTCCTGAATATATTCAGGAAAAAACGCATACGCACTTTTTGGCCAAGTGCATCATTGTGGACGTTCTGCCTCTTTTCCTATGCTTTCAATGCAATTCCAGTCTACCTCCTGAAATCGGTTTCCTGCATTTCTGCCCCGATTTCAAGTCCTCTTGGCAGCCTTACTTCAGTCTATTTTTGGACGATAGCTGTCATTTATAACTCTGCAGGTTTGTGAATTACAGTGCCCCTGAGCTCCTTTCTTCAACTCGCTTTCTTGTGAGCTGGCCGCAACACCGCAGGATGGCTTCAGGCCCTAATCTGGTTCCGGCACGGCACGCTGAGCCTTTGGTTAATTCCTCTTCCTGGTGGGAAATGAGAGTTAAATTTGCCCGTCCAGACACCTCCAGCTAGTCTCTCATTGGTTCTCGCTATTCCTGTTCATCTTCCGCAGAAATTGCAAACTGGGCCAAACAGGAGGTTAAAGGGACTGACTCTCCAAGTCGGGAGAGTGTTAGTAAAGCGTCTGGAATGTTGCACCCGAGTACCAGGGTACGAAAACTGAGACATATTTGAACACGTCTCCCGATCACATGGTTGATCATACTCTGGGTTCCACATGCATGTTTTAGCTGAAGGAAGAATACCTAAAACCTGGGTAGTTGAAACCCGTGGAATGGGTACCATGCAATATGACTTCAAAGGGTCTTCATTTGCTCACCGAACCTCTCCAATCCTATCACTGCTGCGTTTATGCCCCTGTACACATGCTTGATTCTCTTTCGGAGACATAGCAATCCATAGGTTTTAAGATACTTACTAGTCAGGTACATTCTTAGGCGTTTAATATGCGGTGTTGAGTCCATTTCGTTGAGCAAGGAGTAGCTCTTGTCTATTCCATATTTGGCTTAAGGAACTTTATCTGTGCTCATTTCAATCTCTGGTTTTATGCAGCACCCCAACTCACCTTTACCCTTAAGCAAGCATAAGTTGGTTTTCTAAATTTGAGACCCTGTTCTGTTCTGTAATTCAGTTCCTGTGTAGCCAAGTTTACATTCCGTGTATTACTGATATCTTATGATGTTTCTTTTTCTGTGTGACTTATTTCAGTTAGAATCATCATACCTGAATCCACTCATTGTGCTGCTAAGGGCCTGATGACACAGATTTCATTGCTGAGTGATATTGCTTTGTAAGTAAATACCACAACTTCTTTATCCATTTTTCACTTTCTGCGATGTTGAACTTGTACTGTAAACGAGGTTCTTGTAAACAGAGCCGTTCCAAACTTTGGGGTGGCTGTGTCTTTTTGATTTTAATTTCCCTAAGCTATAGGACCATAAGTGGAATTGCCCTAGGCTCTGTTGCTTTGTTTTTTAGATGTTTCAGGAAACACCATACACTTCTCCCGTGTGTCTGTTGGCGATTTACATCCCGCCCATCAGCATAACAAGGCTCCCAGTTCTCCATGGCCTGTCCTGCCTTTCTGGATTTTACACTTTTTTCAGATGGCCCTTTTGACCGGGGGGAAGTGAGACTTCATTGTAGTGCAGATTTCCTTTGCAAGCTTGCTTGGTTGGCCAAAAAGGGCGTATGCGTCTTTTCCTGAATATATTCAGGAAAAAACGCATACGCCCTTTTTGGCCAAGTGCATCATTGTGGACGTTCTGCCTCTTTTCCTATGCTTTCAATGCAATTCCAGTCTACCTCCTGAAATCGGTTTCCTGCAATGCTGCCCCGCTTTCAAGTCCTCTTGGCAGCCTTACTTCAGTCTATTTTTGGACGATAGCTGTCATTTATAACTCTGCAGGTTTGTGAATTACAGTGCCCCTGAGCTCCTTTCTTCAACTCGCTTTCTTGTGAGCTGGCCGCAACACCGCAGGATGGCTTCAGGCCCTAATCTGGTTCTGGCACGGCACGCTGAGCCTTTGGTTAATTCCTCTTCCTGGTGGGAAATGAGAGTTAAATTTGCCCGTCCAGACACCTCCAGCTAGTCTCTCATTGGTTCTCGCTATTCCTGTTCATCTTCCGCAGAAATTGCAAACTGGGCCAAACAGGAGGTTAAAGGGACTGACTCTCCAAGTCGGGAGAGTGTTAGTAAAGCGTCTGGAATGTTGCACCCGAGTACCATGGGAGGAAAACTGAGACATATTTGAACACGTCTCCCGTTCACATGGTTGATCATACTCTGGGTTCCACATGCATGTTTTAGCTGAAGGAAGAATACCTAAAACCTGGAGAGTTGAGACCCGTGTAATGGGTACCATGCAATATGACTTCAAAGGGTCTTCATTTGCTCACCGAACCTCTCCAATCCTATCACTGCTGCGTTTATGCCCCTGTACACACGCTTGATTCTCTTTTGGAGACATAGCAATCCATAGGTTTTAAGATACATACTAGTCAGGTACATTCTTAGGCGTTTAATATGGGGTGTTGAGTCCATTGCGTTGAGCAAGGAGTAGCTCTTGTCTATTCCATATTTGGCTTAAGGAACTTTATCTGTGCTCATTTCAATCTCTGGTTTTATGCAGCACCCCAACTCACCTTTACCCTTAAGCAAGCATAAGTTGGTTTTCTAAATTTGAGACCCTGTTCTGTTCTGTAATTCAGTTCCTGTGTAGCCAAGTTTACATTCCGTGTATTACTGATATCTTATGATGTTTCTTTTTCTGTGTGACTTATTTCAGTTAGAATCATCATACCTGAATCCACTCATTATCCTGCTATGTGCCTGATGACATAGATTTCATTGCTGAGTGATATTGCTTTGTAAGTAAATACCACAACTTCTTTATCCATTTTTCACTTTCTGCGATGTTGAACTTGTACTGTAAACGAGGTTCTTGTAAACAGAGGCGTCCCAAACTTTGGGGTGGCTGTGTCTTTTTGATTTTAATTTCCCTAAGCTATAGGACCATAAGTGGCAGTGCCCTAGGCTCTGTTGCTTTGTTTTTTAGATGTTTCAGGAAACACCATACACTTCTCCCGAGTGGTTGTTGGCAATTTACATCCCGCCCATCAGCATAACAAGGCTCCCAGTTCTCCATGGCCTGTCCTGCCTTTCTGGATTTTACACTTTTTTCAGATGGCCCTTTTGACCGGGGGGAAGTGAGACTTCATTGTAGTGCAGATTTCCTTTGCAAGCTTGCTTGGTTGGCCAAAAAGTGCGTATGCGTTTTTTCCTGAATATATTCAGGAAAAAACGCATACGCCCTTTTTGGCCAAGTGCATCATTGTGGACGTTCTGCCTCTTTTCCTATGCTTTCAATGCAATTCCAGTCTACCTCCTGAAATCGGTTTCCTGCAATTCTGCCCCGCTTTCAAGTCCTCTTGGCAGCCTTCCTTCAGTCTATTTTTGGACGATAGCTGTCATTTATAACTCTGCAGGTTTGTGAATTACAGTGCCCCTGAGCTCCTTTCTTCAACTCGCTTTCTTGTGACCTGGCCGCAACACCGCAGGATGGCTTCAGGCCCTAATCTAGTTCCGGCCCGGCACGCTGAGCCTTTGGTTAATTCCTCTTCCTGGTGGGAAATGAGAGTTAAATTTGCCCGTCCAGACACCTCCAGCTAACCTCTCATTGGTTCTCGCTATTCCTGTTCATCTTCCGCAGAAATTGCAAACTGGGCCAAACAGGAGTTTAAAGGCGCTGACTCTCCATGTCGGGAGAGTGTTAGTAAAGCGTCTGGAATGTTGCACCCGAGTACCAGGGTACGAAAACTGAGACATATTTGAACACGTCTCCCGATCACTTGGTTGATCATACTCTGGGTTCCACATGCATGTTTTAGCTGAAGGAAGAATACCTTAAACCTGGGTAGTTGAAACCCGTGGAATGGGTACCATGCAATATGACTTCAAAGGGTCTTCATTTGCTCACCGAACCTCTCCAATCCTATCACTGCTGCGTTTATGTCCCTGTACACACGCTTGATTCTCTTTCGGAGACATAGCAATCCATAGGTTTTAAGATACTTACTAGTCAGGTACATTCTTAGGCGTTTAATATGCGGTGTTGCGTCCATTTCGTTGAGCAAGGAGTAGCTCTTGTCTATTCCATATTTGGCTTAAGGAACTTTATCTGTGCTCATTTCAATCTCTGGTTTTATGCAGCACCCCAACTCACCTTTCCCCTTAAGCAAGCATAAGTTGGTTTTCTAAATTTGAGACCCTGTTCTCTTTTGGAATTCAGTTCCTGTGTAGCCAAGTTTACATTCCGTGTATTAGTGATATCTTATGATGTTTCTTTTTCTGTGTGACTTATTTCAGTTAGAATCATCGTACCTGAATCCACTCATTATGCTGCTAAGGGCCTGATGACATAGATTTCATTGCTGAGTGATACTGCATTGTACCTAAGTACCTCAAGTTCTTTATCCATTTTTCACTTTCTGTGATATTGAACTTGTACGGTAAATGAGGTTCTTGTAAACAGAGGCGTCCCAAACTTTGGGGTGGCTGTGTCTTTTTGATTTTAATTTCCCTAAGCTATAGGACCATAAGTGGAAGTGCCCTAGGCTCTGTTGCTTAGTTTTTTAGATGTTTCAGGAAACACCATACACTTCTCCCGAGTGTCTGTTGGCAATTTACATCCCACCCATCAGCATAACAAAGCTCCCAGTTCTCCATGGCCTGTCCTGCCTTTCTGGATTTTACACTTTTTTCAGATGGCCCTTTTGACCGGGGGGAAGTGAGACTTCATTGTAGTGCAGGTTTCCTTTGCAAGCTTGCTTGGTTGGCCAAAAAGGGCGTATGCGTTTTTTCCTGAATATATTCAGGAAAAAACGCATACGCCCTTTTTGGCCAAGTGCATCATTGTGGACGTTCTGCCTCTTTTCCTATGCTTTCAATGCAATTCCAGTCTACCTCCTGAAATCGGTTTCCTGCAATTCTGCCCCGCTTTCAAGTCCTCTTGGCAGCCTTACTTCAGTATATTTTTGGACAATAGCTGTCATTTATAACTCTGCAGGTTTGTGAATTACAGTGCCCATGAGCTCCTTTCTTCAACTCGCTTTCTTGTGAGCTGGCCGCAACACCGCAGGATGGCTTCAGGCCCTAATCTGGTTCTGGCACGGCACGCTGAGCCTTTGGTTAATTCCTCTTCCTGGTGGGAAATGAGAGTTAAATTTGCCCGTCCAGACACCTCCAGCTAGTCTCTCATTGGTTCTCCCTATTCCTGTACATCTTCCGCAGAAATTGCAAACTGGGCCAAACAGGAGGTTAAAGGGACTGACTCTCCAAGTCGGGAGAGTGTTAGTAAAGTGTCTGGAATGTTGCACCCGAGTACCAGGGTACGAAAACTGAGACATATTTGAACACGTCTCCCAATCACATGGTTGATCATACTCTAGGTTCCACATGCATGTTTTAGCTGAAGGAAGAATACCTTAAACCTGTGTATTTGAAACGCGTGGAATGGGTACCATGCAATATGACTTCAAAGGGTCTTCATTTGCTCACCGAACCTCTCGAATCCTATCACTGCTACATTTATGCCCCTATACACATGCTTGATTCTCTTTTGGAGACATAGCAATCCATAGGTTTTAATATACTTACTAGTCAGGTACATTCTTAGGCGTTTAATATACGGTGTTGAGTCCATTTCGTTGAGCAAGGAGTAGCTCTTGTCTATTCCATATTTGGCTTAAGGAACATTATCTGTGCTCATTTCGATCTCTGGTTTTATGCAGCACCCCAACTCACCTTTACCCTTAAGCAAGCATAAGTTGGTTTTCTAAATTTGAGACCCTGTTCTGTTTTGGAATTCAGTTCCTGTGTAGCCACGTTTACATTCCATGTATTACTGATATCTTATGATGTTTCTTTTTCTGTGTGACTTATTTCAGTTAGAATCATCGTACCTGAATCCACTCATTATGCTGCTACGGGCCTGATGACATAGATTTCTTTGTTGAGTGATACTGCATTGTAGGTAAGTACCACAATTTCTTTATCCATTTTTCACTTTGTGTGATATTGAACTTGTACGGTAAACGAGGTTCTTGTAAACAGAGGCGTCCCAAACTTTGGGGTGGCTGTGTCTTTTTGATTTTAATTTCCCTAAGCTATAGGACCATAAGTGGAAGTGCCCTAGGCTCTGTTGCTTTGTTTTTTAGATGTTTCATGAAACACCATACACTTCTCCCGAGTGTCTGTTGGCAATTTACATCCCGCCCATCAGCATAACAAGGCTCCCAGTTCTCCATGGCCTGTCCTGCCTTTCTGGATTTTACACTTTTTTCAGATGGCCCTTTTGACCGGGGGGAAGTGAGACTTCATTGTAGTGCAGATTTCCTTTGCAAGCTTACTTGGTTGGCCAAAAAGGGCGTATGCGTTTTTTCCTGAATATATTCAGGAAAAAACGCATACGCCCTTTTTGGCCAAGTGCATCATTGTGGACGTTCTGCCTCTTTTCCTATGCTTTCAATGCAATTCCAGTCTACCTCCTGAAATCAGTTTCCTGCAATTCTGCCCCGCTTTCAAGTCCTCTTGGCAGCCTTACTTCAGTGTATTTTTGGGCGATAGCTGTCATTTATAACTCTGCAGGTTTGTGCATTACAGTGTCCCAGAGCTCCTTTCTTGAACTCGCTTTCTTGTGAGCTGGCCGCAACACCGCAGGATGTCTTCAGGCCCTAATCTGGTTCCGGCACGGCACGCTGAGCCTTTCGTTAATTCCTCTTCCTGGTGGGAAATGAGAGTTAAATTTGCCCGTCCAGACACCTCCAGCTAGTCTCTCATTGGTTCTCCCTATTACTGTACATCTTCCGCAGAAATTGCAAACTGGGCCAAACAGGAGGTTAAAGGGACTGACTCTCCAAGTCGGGAGAGTGTTAGTAAAGTGTCTGGAATTTTGCACCCGAGTACCAGGGTACGAAAACTGAGACATATTTGAACATGTCTCCCGATCACATGGTTGATAATACTCTAGGTTCCACATGCATGTTTTAGCTGAAGGAAGAATACCTTAAACCTGTGTAGTTGAAACGCGTGGAATGGGTACCATGCAATATGACTTCAAAGGGTCTTCATTTGCTCACCGAACCTCTCGAATCCTATCACTGCTACATTTATGCCCCTGTACACATGCTTGATTCTCTTTCGGAGACATAGCAATCCATAGGTTTTAAGATACTTACTAGTCAGGTACATTCTTAGGCGTTTAATATGGGGTGTTGAGTCCATTTCGTTGAGCAAGGAGTAGCTCTTGTCTATTCCATATTTGGCTTAAGGAACATTATCTGTGCTCATTTCAATCTCTGGTTTTATGCAGCACCCCAACTCACCTTTACCCTTAAGCAAGCATAAGTTGGTTTTCTAAATTTGAGACCCTGTTCTGTTCTGTAATTCAGTTCCTGTGTAGCCAAGTTTACATTCCGTGTATTACTGATATCTTATGATGTGTCTTTTTCTGTGTGACTTATTTCAGTTAGAATCATCATACCTGAATCCACTCATTGTGCTACTAAGGGCCTGATGTCATAGATTTCATTGCTGAGTGATATTGGTTTGTAAGTTAATACCACAACTTCTTTATCCATTTTTCACTTTCTGCGATGTTGAACTTGTATGGTAAACGAGGTTCTTGTAAACAGAGGCGTCTCAAACATTGGGGTGGCTGTGTCTTTTTGATTTTAATTTCCCTAAGCTATAGGACCATAAGTGGCAGTGCCCTAGGCTCTGTTGCTTTGTTTTTTAGATGTTTCAGGAAACACCATACACTTCTCCCGAGTGTCTGTTGGCAATTTACATCCCACCCATCAGCATAACAAGGCTCCCAGTTCTCCATGGCCTGTCCTGCCTTTCTGGATTTTACACTTTTTTCAGATGGCCCTTTTGACCGGGGGGAAGTGAGACTTCATTGTAGTGCAGATTTCCTTTGCAAGCTTGCTTGGTTGGCCAAAAAGGGCGTATGCGTTTTTTCCTGAATATATTCAGGATAAAACGCATACGCCCTTTTTGGCCAAGTGCATCATTGTGGACGTTCTGCCTCTTTTCCTATGCTTTCAATGCAATTCCGGTCTACCTCCTGAAATCGGTTTCCTGCAATTCTGCCCTGCTTTCAAGTCCTCTTGGCAGCCTTACTTCAGGATATTTTTGGACGATAGCTGTCATTTATAACTCTGCAGGTTTGTGAATTACAGTGCCCCTGAGCTCCTTTCTTCAACTCGCTTTCTTGTGAGCTGGCCGCAACACCACAGGATGGCTTCAGGCCCTAATCTGGTTCTGGCACGGCACGCTGAGCCTTTGGTTAATTCCTCTTCCTGGTGGGAAATGAGAGTTAAATTTGCCCGTCCAGACACCTCCAGCTAGTCTCTCATTGGTTCTCCCTATTCCTGTACATCTTCCGCAGAAATTGCAAACTGGGCCAAACAGGAGGTTAAAGGGACTGACTCTCCAAGTCGGGAGAGTGTTAGTAAAGTGTCTGGAATGTTGCACCCGAGTACCAGGGTACGAAAACTGAGACATATTTGAACACGTCTCCCAATCACATGGTTGATCATACTCTAGGTTCCACATGCATGTTTTAGCTGAAGGAAGAATACCTTAAACCTGTGTATTTGAAACGCGTGGAATGGGTACCATGCAATATGACTTCAAAGGGTCTTCATTTGCTCACCGAACCTCTCCAATCCTATCACTGCTACATTTATGCCCCTATACACATGCTTGATTCTCTTTCGGAGACATAGCAATCCATAGGTTTTAATATACTTACTAGTCAGGTACATTCTTAGGCGTTTAATATACGGTGTTGAGTCCATTTCGTTGAGCAAGGAGTAGCTCTTGTCTATTCCATATTTGGCTTAAGGAACATTATCTGTGCTCATTTCGATCTCTGGTTTTATGCAGCACCCCAACTCACCTTTACCCTTAAGCAAGCATAAGTTGGTTTTCTAAATATGAGACCCTGTTCTGTTTTGGAATTCAGTTCCTGTGTAGCCACGTTTACATTCCGTGTATTACTGATATCTTATGATGTTTCTTTTTCTGTGTGACTTATTTCAGTTAGAATCATCGTACCTGAATCCACTCATTATGCTGCTACGGGCCTGATGACATAGATTTCATTGTTGAGTGATACTGCATTGTAGGTAAGTACCACAAGTTCTTTATCCATTTTTCACTTTCTGTGATATTGAACTTGTACGGTAAACGAGGTTCTTGTAAACAGAGGCGTCCCAAACTTTGGGGTGGCTGTGTCTTTTTGATTTTAATTTCCCTAAGCTATAGGACCATAAGTGGAAGTGCCGTAGGCTCTGTTGCTTTGTTTTTTAGATGTTTCAGGAAACACCATACACTTCTCCCGAGTGTCTGTTGGCAATTTACATCCCGCCCATCAGCATAACAAGGCTCCCAGTTCTCCATGGCCTGTCCTGCCTTTCTGGATTTTACACTTTTTTCAGATGGCCCTTTTGACCGGGGGGAAGTGAGACTTCATTGTAGTGCAGATTTCCTTTGCATGCTTGCTTGGTTGCCCAAAAAGGGCGTATGCGTTTTTTCCTGAATATATTCAGGAAAAAACGCATACGCCCTTTTCGGCCAAGTGCATCATTGTGGACGTTCTGCCTCTTTTCCTATGCTTTCAGTGCAATTCCAGTCTACCTCCTGAAATCGGTTTCCTGCAATTCTGCCCCGCTTTCAAGTCCTCTTGGGAGCCTTACTTCAGTATATTTTTGGACGATAGCTGTCATTTATAACTCTGCAGGTTTGTGAATTACAGTGTCCCTGAGCTCCTTTCTTCAACTTGCTTCCTTGTGAGCTGGCCGCAACACCGCAGGATGGCTTCAGGCCCTTATCTGGTTCCGGCACGGCACGCTGATCCTTTGGTTATTTCCTCTTCCTGGTGGGAAATGAGAGTTAAATTTGCCCGTCCAGACACCTCCAGCTAGTCTCTAATTGGTTCTCGCTATTCCTGTTCATCTTCCGCAGAAATTGCAAACTGGGCCAAACAGGAGGTTAAAGGGACTGACTCTCCAAGTCGGGAGAGTGTTAGTAAAGCGTCTGGAATGTTGCACCCGAGTACCAGGGTACGAAAACTGAGACATATTTGAACACATCTCCCGATCACATGGTTGATCATACTCTGGGTTCCACATGCATGTTTTAGCTGAAGGAAGAATACCTTAAACCTGGAGAGTTGAGACCCGTGGAATGGGTACCATGCAATATGACTTCAAAGGGTCTTCATTTGCTCACCGAACCTCTCCAATCCTATCACTGCTGCGTTTATGCCCCTGTACACACGCTTGATTCTCTTTTGGAGACATAGCAATCCATAGGTTTTAAGATACTTACTAGTCAGGTACATTCTTAGCCGTTTAATATGGGGTGTTGAGTCCATTTCGTTGAGCAAGGAGTAGCTCTTGTCTATTCCATATTTGGCTTAAGGAACTTTATCTGTGCTCATTTCAATCTCTGGTTTTATGCAGCACCCCAACTCACCTTTCCCCTTAAGCAAGCATAAGTTGGTTTTCTAAATTTGACACCCTGTTCTGTTTTGGAATTCAGTTCCTGTGTAGCCAAGTTTACATTCCGTGTATTAGTGATATCTTATGATGTTTCTTTTTCTGTGTGACTTATTTCAGTTAGAATCATCGTACCTGAATCCACTCATTATGCTGCTATGGGCCTGATGACATAGATTTCATTGCTGAGTGATACTGCATTGTACGTAAGTACCACAAGTTCTTTATCCATTTTTCACTTTCTGTGATATTGAACTTGTATGGTAAAGGAGGTTCTTGTAAACAGAGGTGTCCCAAACTTTGGGGTGGCTGTGTCTTTTTGATTTTAATTTCCCTAAGCTATAGGACCATAAGTGGAAGTGCCCTAGGCTCTGTTGCTTTGTTTTTTAGATGTTTCAGGAAACACCATACACTTCTCCCAAGTGTCTGTTGGCAATTTACATCCCGTCCATCAGCATAACAAGGCTCCCAGTTCTCCATGGCCTGTCCTGCCTTTCTGGATTTTACACTTTTTTCAGATGGCCCTTTTGACCGGGGGGAAGTGAGACTTCACTGTAGTGCAGATTTCCTCTGCAAGTTTGCTTGGTTGGCCAAAAAGGGCGTATGCGTTTTTTCCTGAATATATTCAGGAAAAAACGCATATGCCCTTTTTGGCCAAGTGCATCATTGTGGACATTCTGCCTCTTTTCCTATGCTTTCAATGCAATTCCAGTCTACCTCCTGAAATCGGTTTCCTGCAATTCTGCCCCGCTTTCAAGTCCTCTTGGCAGCCTTACTTCAGTATATTTTTGGACGATAGCTGTCATTTATAACTCTGCAGGTTTGTGCATTACAGAGCCCCTGAGCTCCTTTCTTCAACTCGCTTTCTTGTGAGCTGGCTGCAACACAGCAGGATGGCTTCAGGCCCTAATCTGGTTCCGGCACGGCACGCTGAGCCTTTGGTTATTTCCTCTTCCTGGTGGGAAATGAGAGTTAAATTTGCCCGTCCAGACACCTCCAGCTAGTCTCTCATTGGTTCTCGCTATTCCTGTTCATCTTCCGCAGAAATTGCAAACTGGGCCAAACAGGAGGTTAAAGGGACTGACTCTCCAAGTCGGGAGAGTGTTAGTAAAGCGTCTGGAATGTTGCACCCGAGTACCAGGGTACGAAAACTGAGACATATTTGAACACGTCTCCCGATCACACGGTTGATCATACTCTAGGTTCCACATGCATGATTTAGCTGAAGGAAGAATACCTTAAACCTGGGTAGTTGAAACCCGTGGAATGGGTACCATGCAATATGACTTCAAAGGGTTTTCATTTGCTCACCGAACCTCTCCAATCCTATCACTGCTGCGTTTATGCCCCTGTACACATGCTTGATTCTCTTTCGGAGACATAGCAATCCATAGGTTTTAAGATACTTACTAGTCAGGTCCATTCTTAAGCGTTTAATATGCGGTGTTGAGTCCATTTCGTTGAGCAAGGAGTAGCTCTTGTCTATTCCATATTTGGCTTAAGGAACTTTATCTGTGCTCATTTCAATCTCTGGTTTTATGCAGCACCCCAACTCACCTTTCCCCTTAAGCAAGCATAAGTTGGTTTTCTAAATTTGAGACCCTGTTCTGTTCTGTAATTCAGTTCCTGTGTAGCCAAGTT